>NC_133006.1:8262500-8582500 GCF_048564905.1 Vicugna pacos | reverse complement strand
CTTCAAGTCTTTAGTTCCAAGTACTTGAAACTAACGGGCTCTCTGTGAACATCTGCCAAATGAAGGAACTGGATGTCCACGTGCTGGGTGATTTTACCTTCATTTTGTACTTAATTTTGCAACAATATTGATAGTTAGGCATTAGCGCCCTTTTACCTGTTAAATCCATTAAGGAAGGAGCCACAGGAGTGACATGGCCCAGATGCTTTGGTAACAAAGCAAAATCTGAGCCTGAGATGCCTCAGTGAAGAAATCAGAACCCAAAGGCAACCCACTGCAAGCTGACGATGAGGCTTCAAGCCACAGCAAGTCCAACAATTTCCTTTCTATGCTTTGTACCTTGTCTCTCCACGTCCCTTCCCTGCTGATGTCAGCAGGGCACTCCTCACCACATCCAGTTTGGTGCCGCCTGATTTGAGGCTGTTTTTGCTCAAATAAACTCTTCAGATTTTTAATATGCCTCAGTTTCTCTCTTAATAACCTGTAAGGAGAACAGTGTTTAAAACATTTAAGTAACTTCCACAAATCACAAGTCAGTAGGTCCACAAGTGAAACAGAGGACCCCAGTCTTTTCTCTAGCTTTCTACTGGTGGCCTCCCGTGTCCCTGTCGTGAGGGTCCAAGAATGACAAGGACACTCCGGCCACAGACGCAGTCTTGGAGTCCACGAGGAAAGCACATTTCTGTAAATCAAAGCTGAAAATTCCCCCCAAAGACCAGCAAAGGAAAAGTTAGGCGTGGATCCTTGCTTGTAATTATCATTCCATTTGTTCCTAAAACAGTCCTCACATTTAAATAACACAAGCTTGAAATTGTTTAAATAGGTAGGAGTCTTTTAAAAAATACACGAAGAAGTAAACACATTACAAGTCACTTCTATCAGGTTGAAAGCGTTCCTTGGTGAAGTCGCAGTTGAAAATCGAGATGAATTTGATGAAGTCGGCCTGGAAGTTTAAGGCAAGAGGAAGTGATGGAGACTAAGGAAGAGTGAAGGAAGGTGGAAAAACTAAGAAAAAAAAAAGTCACCTAAATAATCTGGACAGATGGATGTTTCCTAGACCACTGGAGGCGGATGATCTCAAAGAACTTGTCTTTGTTTTAAAAAATCTAAAGACTAGTTAGCATGTGCTGTCTTTTGCCTTCAGGACGACGAAACGCTATAGTCCAGATCAAGATGATTTTACCTAGAAGAGAAAATCAGGACAAAACCAGTGGAAAGGCTGCTACTATCTCCTGCTCAGGCCTTTCAACCCCAAACTCAAGCTCCTCTCACTTCCGCCCTGGGAAGCCCTCGGATCTGCATCGGAAGCTTTGGAGGAGGGAGGCTGAGGAACCCCGGGGAACCAGCCACCAACCTGTGCCCAAGGATATCGTCACCGGCCCACACGTGGGCAGGGCTGGAATCGGCCCTGAGATTTGTAGGGAGAGGAAAGGGAGACTATTTTCTATGTTACTATAAATTCTCATTTGAAATAAGCATTAAGACTGCAGAATCCCTACTGGTTAATAATTAAATACAAGAAGTATCAATTGAGCCAAATTAGTATTACACATTTTTAAAAATCAGACGGTGCTGATAACTGAGTGAGCCTTGTCCTTGCATGGATAATGCAATATAAGAAGGATAGGACCCTTCAGCGGGCCTGGAGAGCCCCGGGCCACCTTTCTTCCTCATTCCTCCCAAGCTTGTTTCAGAAAAAACAGCCGCCACAGAACGGAATGGAGTCGGTGGGTGTGGGGCCAGAGCCACTTAGCCTGAACAATCCCTCCTGCCCATGAGGAGTGCATGTAAAAGGCTCCAAATTTTGAGAAAGAAGTTAACTGATTTCCAACATGGGTCCCAGGGTGGCTTTCCAGGTGCCCTGCCGAAGGGGAGGAGCCCGGGAGCGTTCCTGACAATTAGCTCACTCAAAACTCGTCTCCGCTCAGGAACCGGTCCTGGAGGGGGTGCCTGATCACCTCCGTCCACCAGGTACCAAGAGCTGGAATCGTGGCCTGTTCGATCTGTTTATTAAATACAAGTCTCACCAAAACCAGACAAAGATATCGCACAAAAAATAAAATTACAGAATACTAGCAAATTAGCTTGAACAATGCATTAAAAAAGGATCACACACCGTGGTCAAGCGGAATTTATCCCAGGGGTGAAAGACTTTTTCAATATCCATCCACAAATTAATCAATGGGATGCACCACATTAACAAACTGAAGGATAAAAACCATATGATCATCTCAACAGACGCAGAAAAAGCTTTTGATAAAAACTCTCCAGAAAGTGGGCATAGACGGGACACAGCTCAACATGGCGAAGGCCATTTGTGACAAACCCACAGCTCACATCAAACTCCATGGTGAGAAGGTGGAAGCATTTCCTCTAAGATCCGGAAGAAGGCAAGGGTGCACACGCTCGCCATTTTTATTAGACACAAGTCTCTAGACACTAGAGCCACATCCCTGCGGCCCCACCAAGGAAACACATCCTGGTAAAACATTCAAAGACGTAACTTGAACGTACGTAGTGAAATGAACGGCTGGCAACCTGAGAACTAGGTTCTGGCCCACCCTGCGCTCGGCATGGACGATACCAATTGAATCAGATCCTTAGTAAATGTCTTTATATTGACCCATGGTGGATCAATAGAATATTTTTGCTTCAAACTCATTTGAAAATTTGCTAACTTAACCCAAATCAAGAAGATAGTTAGACCTAAAATATAACTTCCTCCGATGGTCGTGATTACATTTAACAAATTAAGTCATTACCACTGGAATCGTTCGCTTGAGTTTTTAATCTAAACTTCGTTGAGCAATCAATCTAAAACCTTTTGGCATAGAGCTTGCAGAGGGGGAGTGAGCGCTAAAGCATTCTATAGCCAAGTAAGGCAGTTGCTTGGCTGATTTTATGCTAGACATTGAGTCAGGCAGGCAACTGGAACTCAACTCCTGGCTACTCCACCCCATTTACTCCTTATAGATCTTAGGCAAGTCACCTACCCTCTTGGCATTTCATCTGTAAAGTGGAAATGATAATACATTTATCGCTGGTGAGACCAATGTATGTGGAATAACTGTTGAATAACTCTATGAGCCTAAAACTCTGTACAAATGTGAGTTATTTTAAATATCAGCTATTAAAATTGCTAAAGTGGCCAATATTGGCCGAAAGCCACAAAAAGTTTTCCCTAATCCTTTCATACGACTTTTTGATCACATTCCGTATTGTTATAGCTTATGTATTCCCAGTAGACAGGCAATAAGAAAAAGCTACTAATGTCTTTCAACTTCCATTGATGATCCCCAAAGAAAACAGTTTGTGTCAAATCTTCATGTCTTCATGAGAGGTATGAATGAGGAAAAAAGACTGGAATTAACCTGACTGTCCATCAGCAGGGGCTGATGAAAGAAATTATGGCTTATTGATCTACAGAATACTATTCGGCTTTCAAAAAATAAAATAGGGAAGCCCCTTAGGTCAGTTATATAAAGACCTCCAACAGACATTGTTAAAAGAAAAAACAAGAGGCTTGGTATGGCATGCTGCTATTTGGGTTAAAAAAAGAAGGGAGAGGGACAAACTGCTTCTAAAATGTATATAGAAAGGCGAAGAGCCAAGGCAATCCGGAAGCAGAATAAAGCTGAAGGACTCTACCAAAGGGCAAGACTTGTTGTAGAGAAAGTAAGTCGAACTTACTAAATAGAGTAGAAAAGTGGTTGCCAGGGGCTGGGAAGTGAGGAAAATGGGGGAGGGTTTGGTAAAACTACCAACTTTTGGTTCCATCTTCTAAAGTAAAGGAAATACAAGCAAAAATAAACAAATTAAGCCCTGGTGTTAGAAATTAAAACAGTAGGGGGTTGGGGGGTAAGCGGGCCGGCTGGTTAATGACTGGATAGGAGCTTTGAGATTCTGATAAAGTTTTCTTTCTTAATCTAGGATGACACGAGTATGTTCACTGTGAGGAAAAATATTGAGCTGATCACTTATGATTTGTGTAATATTCCTCCACACATATATACTTTAAGAAAGCTGACATTTTAAAAGTGGAGAAAGTAAATGTGCATATTCTTGTGCATTAAACCTCCTGTAAGAATACAAAAGAAACTTTTTATTTTTTAATTTTATTTTTAGAAGCTTGCTTTAGAGAGGGGTGCTGCGCAGATGGGGACAATTGTGGGAGGAAAACTGTCCACTCTAGTTTTTTTCTTAATTTCTCAACCATTAGAATGGATTACTGACTCTTGACATTCAAAAAGTAAACTTTCAAATAAAAATAAGATGTTTAATATATGAAAGGAAAGCAACACTTTTCTAAAATCCTAAGAGTCTGATTTCTTGATGGTCACCAAAACACTTGTTGTAAGTGGCAATACTTAATCAACAAATGAACAAGTAGTTAAGGAAACTGAAGATGCACACAGGAAGGCAAACAGTTTATTATTTTGCTAATCAATCAATTTTCAGTCTTTAGCCAATGTACTTTTTTTAAGTGGTAGAATTTATTTTATTTTTATTATTTTGTATTGAGGTACAGTTGATTTACAATATTATATAAATTTCAGGTGTACAACAAAGTGATTCACAATTTTTAAAGGTTATATGCCATTTACAGTTATTGTAAAATGTTAGCTATAGTCCATGTGCTGTACAATATATCCTCAGAGCTTATTTATTTTCTACAAGGTAGTTTGTACCCCTTAAAGCCAAAGTACTTTGATCTCATGAAAATGACAGTTTAGCAAGCATTTCAGGACTGTCGTTTAGGGTGAAATAAACAAGTTGTGATTAGGCAACCCTCCCCTTCTGAGAGCCGTGCTGAGGAGGGTCAGGGGTTCCAGCCTAGAGACACTTGCCAAAATGGAAATCTGAAATGAATTCTCCACCAGCAGAAGAGGATGCTGACAAGGGAACACCATTACTTTCTATTTAATTCTTCCTGAATGTTTTCCCATCAATTGTTAGCCAGACGGCTGGCAGTAAAAATACTTATCCACTCTTTCATTTACTTGGATCAATATAGTCAGATTCCTTAACAAAAACCTCTGGGTCACTGCTTGTTCTGATCCGGGAACAGGCTGTTCTAGTTAAATCCAGGTGAGATCAGATGTTTCAACCTGGCTTTCTGCCGCCTGCGCTGAGTCTGTAAGTGGAGATGGTCTTCCTAAGACAGGCTTCACGCAGTGAAGAGAAGGGATCGCAGCAGAGGAAAAGAAGCACAGCCAAACAAACATGAATGGAAGAGAGAAGCAGAATTCATGTTTTTGTTTTTCTCCCCGAGGCTGTGGAAACGGTCACAGGGAGGTGGTGGTTCTCAAGGTGACTGTGACCTTGCACTGGTCGGTGTTCATAAGGAGCCTTGCTTGGTCTGCAGGCTCCTAGCCTGCTCTGCAGAGGATGCTCCCTCCTCCTCCTCTCTTTTCCTCCTTTTCTTTCTCCCTCTCTTCCTTAGCTCTTCATTTTATTTTATTTTAGTTGTTCTTAAGGTCAGATTAATCAAAGTATAAGTTATATAGAGTAAAATTCACTCCTTTTTGGTGCATAGCTTTATGGATTTTGACAAATGTATACAGTTCTATAACTACCAAGATAGACCATTTCCACCAAGATATGGAACATCTCCATCACCCTCAAAATTCCCTGTCCCATCGTCCAACCCTAAACCTGGTCAACCACTGGTTAATTTTAATCTTTTTCAGAATGTCATATAAATGGCATCACAGAGCATACTGCCTTTTGAATCTGGCTTCTTTCTTGTGCACATTGCTTTTGCAATTCATCCATGTTGTTTGTACGTTTCAGCAGTTCGTGCCTTTTCATCACCGAGTAGTATTCCACAGTGTGGCTGTTGGTTTACCCATTTGCCTGTTGATAGACATTTGGTTTTTTTTCCAGTTTGGGGCCATTATGAGTGAGGCTCTTAAAACCACTTGTAAACAGCTTTCTATGCACTTCTCAGTTTGGTTTTGGGGGGATGGGGAGGTAATTAGGTTTATTTATTTATTTCTTAAAGGAGGTACTGGGGATTGAACCTAGGACCTCACGCATGCTAAGCATGTGCTCTACCACTTGAGCTATACCCTCCTCGCCCCCTCACTTCTCAGTTTGTTATGACTATTCAAACACACATAAAAGTGGACAGAGACTAGTAGAGTGACCCCACCTGGACCCATCAGTGAAATTCAATAGGGTCAAAATTGTGCCATGTCTTCTCTACTTATCCTTTCTTTTCTTTTTTGCCAAAATATTTTAAAGAAGATGCTTGAAATCATAGCAAATCCCTAAAAGCATGGCGGACCACTAAAGCATGACATTTTTGTATACAACCACAATGTCACAGTCACTCTTAATTGAATGACTTTTTTCTTGGTATTATCCACTGCATGGCCCATAAGCAGATTTCCTTGACTGGCTCAGAAATGTCTTTTTTACGGTTGGTTTCTTTGAATTAGGGTCCATATTACACAAGGTTGTTATTGCTGTTTAGTGTTTTCATCCAGAGTAGTTCCACCCTCTCCTCCGACCCCCACGTCATTGACTTAGAGAAAACAGGTCTGCCTTCCTGCAGAACATTTCCAAATCCTGGATTCGTCTCACTGCTTCCTTGCCGCATCATTTAACTTTCTCCTCTATTTCCTGCATTTCATGTAAGTTTGCTCTGAGGATGTAATTAGGTTGTTGGGAGTGTTAAAAGACAAACTGAGGCATATGGACATTTTTTAAGAGTTTGAGTAAAAACTGATTCCAAACTGGGCAGCACCAAACCAGAAGCAGTTGGGAGTCCTCCCCGACGGGAGCTGGGAGAGACTTTTATGGAGAAAAGGCAGAAGCAGAGCAAGGAAGTTATTGATTGGCTGTAGCTTAAAACCTTGCTGGCCATTTGTGATTTATTGTCCTTGGGTTTCAATTTCATGACCGTGAGGCATTTACAGGCTTAGATTTTGCTTTGTTTATGAAGGTCGCCCAACTTTAGAGCCACCTCTGGTATAATGGCTGCCTTGTTCAATTAATTTAACAGGAGCAAGTCTCCCTCCTCGGTAGGGCAGGGGGCTTCATGTCCATCCCATCAGGAACACCATGCCTGCTATCCCTGTTAGTGATGCTGATGCAGGAAAATGGATGTGGGGCATGAGGAGGGCCGTATCCCAGGTCTTGGTTGAGCCCCTGGGACATGTCCCACCAGGTGTGAGTCCTTGGCTTCATGCAGGAAGGAATTCAAGTGTGAGCCACTGTTGAGTAAAGGTAGATTTATTTAGAGCTACATACTGCATAGAGGTAAGGCAAGAGAAAGGCAAGGAAAGAGGTGTGGGGGTTGGGTGCTCAGGTTAAAGTAAAAGCAGGTACCCACTCCATGGACAGAGTGCGGGCCATCTCCAAAGAGGAGGGAGTGAAAAAAGGCAGCTGGGCATGGTGTTGCCAGTTTTTATGGGCTCAGTAGCTTCACGTGCCTACAGGTGGGATCATTTCAACTACCCTGGGGAAGGGGCTGAGATTCCCAGGAATTGGGCCACCGCACATTCTTTGGCCTTTTGCGGTTAGCCTTGGGGCTGTCATGGCACCTGCGGGTATGTTATTTGATCACACTGTTACAATGAGCATATAATGAAGCTCAAGGTCTACTAGTAGTCAAACCTCTTAATCCTCAAGGCCAACTAGGAGTTGAATCTTCCACCATTTTGGTGAATCTTCCACCACTTTGCTGTTAAATTGCTGTCATTCCTTGAGTGGCTGTGCCCTGCCCCCGTCCCTCCTGTCTCAGTGCTAAGTTTGATCCATGTCAGAACACAGGTGGCAGGCCAGGCATGAAAGGAACCATCAAGCCATCTTTGAAAGTCATGCTACCTTATTTGCTTGACCCTCTCTGTTCCCTCCCAGGGAGTCACTGTACAGGGGCACCTGTGCTGTCTACTCCTCACTCCCAGCCTTACACCCCATCTAGAAGGAACCCTTTCTCCTAGCAGCTCTATTGGGCCATGACTGCGTTCTACCTGGCTTATTGTTTGTGTCTGGGCCTGTCCCCTCTAGGGTGCAAGGTTTTGAGGGCAAGGCAGTAGTTTGTGTATCTTCTTCCTCCTATTTCCCTAAGTGGTGTGATGCAAGCACTAGGACCACAGGTCCTGAGTGAGACCACCTCTGTTCAAAATCATCTCGTCTGGTTACTGATTGTGCGCTACGGACAAATGACTTGGTTTCTACGCCTTGACTTGTAGTTAGTGACAGTAACTGTAGCAATAAGCGAAGACTAAATTGAAGAGGGAGAAAGCTGCAAAGCCAGTTTTGCAGGAAGTCTGTTTCTGCAGTACTCTGCTCTCAGTTTTGCTGTATTTTTTCCCCTTCTGTCTGTCTGTGATTAATGCTTCCATTAGAAGAAAAAAGGAAAGCATGCTTTCACCTGCTTGAATATCTCTTAAGAGTGCAGGAGCTGTGGTCAGGCCCTGGTTGATTGATTACTCTATCACCTCTGTATCTTAGTCCCTGCCTGTGGGGCCTGTGTGGGCCAGACGATTTAGTGCACCCCAGGGGGTACCGCCTTCAGCACAAGGCCACCTAACCGGAACAGACACAGACATACATCATCCACCTCCACCAGCCCCCACATCTGAAATACAACTTTGAGAAAGTCTTTCCCTCCAGCTAAGGTGTAGTCTCCAAGATTACTTCATTAAAGTGCAAATAGATCCTCAAGAGATAGGTGGCCATCGTATTAATTAACAATGACTCAAGGCTCCTCCAATCAATCTGATTAAGTCTAGGAGAAGATTCTCAACACTTGCTAATCACCCTTTTAACAAAGGATCCCAGTTTACAGCAGGCAATGTTTTAAAGTCGATTTAAGAATTTTGGTTTATTTCTGTTGTATTTATTTTTACAGTTCCTTTATATTTGGGGCAAATGCATTTTGCTTTTTGATGTCATATAAAATAATCTTTTTAAAGATATATTTATTTAATGTTTTTAAAAGTGAATACATTTAATAAAAGTTATTAGGCAAATAATAACGTGGGTGGTACTCAGTAATGGCAAAAATCAAGAAGGCTACGTGTAAACGACGGACGTCAGACTGAACGGCTTCAATCCCTTAGCAGCTCCCTTAAGCAAACCAAAACCTAAGCCTGAAACGCCTCAAGGTTAAGAAATTGACACCTAAGGGCAACCAATCACAAACAGCTACAAGGCTTTCCCAGTGAGGCGGCTTCAGCGACAGCCAATCAGATCATGTCCTTGCTTTGCTCCCGCCTCTTCTCTGTGAAGGTCTCTCCTGGCTTCTGTGGCGAGCGCCTCTAACCACTTCCGGCTTGGCGCTGCTGTGTATGGATTGGCTTTTGCTCAAATAAACTCTTAAAACGTTTATAAGCCTCAGTTTATCTTTTAACACAAGTGCCACCCAATAACTGTCTTTGGGGGGAATTTGAAAGTTACTCACTTAAAGTAGAATTCAGAACATGGAGTTAGAGGAAAACTTACTGAGACCTACTGTGTGCCAAGCACCTAGACTCCGGGCCAATAAAGGCAAAGAGGGACAAGGTCATGGACCTGCAGTCTAGTGGGGAGACATTAACATAGTGTGACAAATGAATAGTTAAGACGATTTCATATTTTCAGAGAAAAGTAACTGCTATAAAAACAGAATATGGTTAAGGGGGAGGATATAGCTCAGTGGTAGAGCTCATGTTTAGTGTGCATGAGGTTCTGGGTTGACCCCCACCACCTCCATTAAAAAAAAAAACATAAATAAAAATAAACCTAAGTGCCTCCCATCCCCCCCAAAAAAAGCAAGGAAAAAAAAAAAAAGAGGCAAGGAGGGGCCTAACAGAGTCTGCGGCTTAAATGGGAGGTCTGGAAAGGCTGCCCTCATTAGGGTAGATTAAAGATGGCTGCAAGTTCTTCGTTTGACCTCCGCCCACAGAGAGGCGGGGCTCTGTGTCTTCCCTCTGAATCTAGGCTGGTCCTGCGACTCATTCTGACCAAAGTGGGGCAGGGGACATGAGGCTGGGTAATTTCTGAGGCTGGGCGGGATGAGATCTGTGGTTCCTGCCTTTGTTGCCTGGAATGTCTTCCCCTGGAAGCCAGCCATCCTCTAAGAAGACTGACGACCCTAAGACCACTTTGTCATGTACGGATGGAAGAGTTTCCTGGAAGACCTGACCTCTGCTTCTAATGCACCACCAACCACAATGCCTGCAAGGCCCGGACCCCTCCGGAAAGCAACAGCCCCAGCCAGGCCTTCTCTTTCCATCTGCCCCAGGGAGGGGGCTCAACAGCAGAGGGTGGACTGTCTCTGTTTCTACTTCTTGCTCTCTTACTGTATTCTGTATCCTATTTTATTTATTTTATTTTTATTGAAATACCGTCAGTTACAACATGTTGACTTCTGGTGTACAGCACCATGTCCCAGTCATGTGTATACATATATGTTCGTTTTCATATTCTTTTTCATTAAAGGTTATTACATGATATTGAATATGGATCCCTGTGCTACAGTGAAGAAGCTTGTTTTTTTAAAAGCTATTTTTATATGTAGTGGCTAACATTTGCAAGTCACAAACCCCCAAATTTATCCCTTCTCACCCCCTTTCCCCAGTAATTGTAAGATTGGACACTGTGAACTCATCCACAAACAGAAACAGGCTTGCAGACATAGTAAACAATCCTGATTCCTATTTTAAACATCACAACAAGCGCATGAAGAAGTCAGTGGTATCCTTACATCACAGAAACGTAATGGCCTTGTCCACAGTACAGTGACAATGCTGGGGCCTCCCTGGCACGAGAGAAGGCCCTTCCCTACCTGAGAGTCAAACCTTTCGCTAAGAAAGGTCCTTCAGGCAGCCTCTCAGTCGTGGGCGCAGTATTCTTTCAGATAAGTTCTCTGTTTGGGGAGTGGGAGGAAGATAAGGTAGTGCTTGAAATTCTGCTGTCTTGGTACAAATGGCTTTTTCTGAACTGATACATCTATTTATGAACAGAACTCATCCATGTGTGATGAGCACACGCTTTGTACCGGGCGTTGAGCACAGAGGTCTTCATTCTGAGTCACGAGACGCAAGTGATGCTTCCCACTGGGCCGGAACTCTGCGACACTTTGCTGTTTTATTCAGTTTTCAGACCTCAGTTTCTGTCTCCTTCATTGGACTGAGGGTGATTTGAGGGCAGGGAATGTTCTGGTCTCCTTTGTATCTCTAAAATCGCGAACTGGGCTGAAATTGTTTGAGGGCAGGAAGTTGGAGAAGGAAGCGATTTACCAGGTAACACGCGTGGTGGGGTCAGTTGTGGGTAGTAAAACAGTTTGCAGGTTTTGTCAAAAGGGGCGAGATTGACCTGAGTAGCAAGCATTTTAGGAGGAAGTAGGGCTGTAGCCAGAGCTTCCTTTGCATAAAGGGCACAGAAAGTGGAATTGACAAGTACAGATGATCAAATGTCTTGTCGAGGCTCCCTAGTTCCTCCCAGAGCAGCTGATACCGCAGGATGACAGAGCAGTGGCCCAAGAGGACGGCTGTCAATGGCAGCTCTGTCCGGCTGCCTCCTTTCCTGTTACCTCTGTGGAGGGCACCAGGGATGGGGGTGTCGGAGGACCCGCCCCTGACACAAACGTGGAATGCAACTTAGCTTTGCACCACCAAACTCACCGATGGCGGTTCTTTGATGTCCTCAAGTTCTTTTGACCTTTGCCGAGCGAACCCCCATTTTAGGAAGTGCCAGGATTGCAACCGGGAGCAGCAGCTGCAGAGGGCAAAGGAGTCAGGCTAATGAGCTCTCCCGTCAGCTTCTTGCGGGGCTTCCGTGTTGAAGGAGAGGCATTATTTTTAGAATTCCTTCTTGTTTCCTGAGTGATTAACTCCTAGTGTCTCCCTGACATTAACTCATGTTTCCTCTCCTCTGGGGAAGCAAGAAGCAAGTGCACTTTCAACCCCGGCAGAGACCAGATGTCTTTTTTTTTTTTCCCCTCATCATTTTCAATCTGCCTCCTCCCTTCTACCCCCAACTCTCAATCTTCTGCCCCCACCTCCACCTCCACCCTGCTATTAAAATCATCCCCTTTAGGGTCTCCAGAAGAACAGGCTTGTATAGAAGAATCTTGTGAGATAAGCGTTTTAAAATAACTCTTTGTTTTGTTTTATAGGGTTTTTTTTTTTTGGCAGGGGATTTTATTCCGTCTACTTATTTATATAAATAGAGGCACTGCGGATTGAACCCAGGACCTCATGCATGCTAAGCATGTGCTCTACCACTGAGCTATACCCTCCCCCACACCCAGATAAACCTTGAATACTGTTTAAAACTCAATCTAACTCTTCCAGTGTCTAGAAAGAGTGCTTCATTGGGTCTTCTAAGAGATGAGCACATGTCTCCACTTCTGTCATTAAAGTGCAGAGGCTGGGGTAGAGGGATAAAGAGACACACAGCTCAGCCTTTGGGGGTGTTTTATAGCTTCCACGGTCTTTCATAGTGTAGGCAGGTGAAGCCACTCTTTTCTTACAAATCTCCAAAATACTTTAAAAATCTGACTTCCTTCTGTGGCTTGTTTTTGCTAAATTTTCCTTTAGTAATCTTAAAAAAAACGCAGAAAGTTCGAATTTGCTTTCATGGAGTTCAAAGTCTATGAGCGTCTTTCAGATAAATTTTCTTAAGAGAAAAATACCCACGCATAGTTACATTTGGGGGATGTTTGTTCCTACCATGTAAAAACATGTTCTATGTGAGTGGTTCCTACTACTGGCTTCTCTGATTAAACGTATTATTTCTTTAAAAAAAAAGAGTGACCGTGGTGACTGGAAAAGGAGCCAAAAATGATGTTTGAGATGAAATGCAATGAAAAATGGATGTGTTTCGTGACCCTACCAAGACCAGCTGATGTGTTTTAAAAAGGTACTGAGTCTGTCTATGGTGACTCTTGAGATATAATGATTAAAATTTTAAATAAACCTAACTTGTCCTTTAATTCACTGGAGCAGAGTTTATATATCTGTTTTTTTTTTATAGAAGTATAGTCAGTTTACAATGTTGTGTCAGTTTCTGGTGTACAGCATAATGCTTTAGGCCTACATGAACATACATATATTTGTTTTCATGTTCTTTTTTACCATAAGTTACTGCAAAATGTTGAATGTAGTTCCCTGTGCTGTACAGTATGAAATTGTTATTTATCTATTTTATATATATTAGTATCTGTAAATCTTGAACTCCCAATTTATCCCTTCCCACCCCTCCCCCCATAACCGTAAGTTTGTTTTCTGTATCTGTGAGTCTGTTTCTGTTTTGTAAATAAGTTTGTTTGTCTTTTGTTTCTTTAAAATATCATATGGTATTTTTCTTTCTTTCTGGCTTACTTCACTTAGAATGACAATCTCCAGGTCCATCCATGCTGCTGCAAATGGCATTATTATATTATTTTTTACAGCACAGTAGTATTCCATTGTATAAATATACCACAACTTTTTTTTTACATTTTTTTATTCAGTTATAGTCATTTTACAGTGTTGTGTCAAATTCCAGTGTACCACAACTTCTTTATGCAGTCATCTGTCGATGGACATTTAGGTTGCTTCCATGTCTTGGCTGTTGTAAATAGTGCTGCTGTGAACACTGGGGTGCATGTATCTTTTTGAATTAAGGTTCCCTCTGGATATACGCCCAGGAGTGGGATTGCTGGTTCATATGGGAAGTCTAAACTAGAGTAGGGTTTAAATATAGCCTGAATCTGACAGGATATCTTACTATTCATTCTTTACAAAATTCCAAGTAGTCAAGTCCAAAAAAAGGAATTTCTGTTTCTTTGGTATGGCTCGTGTAAATGAAAATTGGCACCTAAGATCTAAAAAACGCAGTGTGAAACTCTGAAATACACGTGACTTTAGGCAGAAGCACAGATGGGTGGGGAGAGACGAGGAAAAGGGAGATATTTTTTTCCCATGAACATATTGTCCCCCCAAAAATGCCTGTGTACAGTATTTAAGGTCATGTTGACACAATGGTTGTTGTTAAGACTTTGGTGAAAAAAGTCTGAGGAAGCCAGAGTGAAATATGAGGATAAAACATCAGAGGTGAAACCTTGAGACATATAAAGACGGTCACTGAACAGAGAAAGACCCGCACTGTATGATTTCACTTACATGTGGAAGCTAAAAAACAAAACAAAAGAACATAACAAAACCGAAATAGACTCAGATACAGAGAACAAACTAGTGGTTGCCAGAGGGCAGGTGGGGTGGAGAGCAAGGTAAGTGAAGGGGATGGAGAGATACAAACTTCCATTTATAAAACAAGTCACAGGGATGTAATGCTCAGCATGTGGAATGTGGTCAATAACATTTCGATAACTTGGTATGGGGACAGATGGTTACTAGACTTTATCCATTCATAATGCACATAAATATCAAACCCTATATTGTACGCCTAAAAATAATATAATACTGTATGTTGACTATGCTTCAATTCAAATGAACAAAAAAGCAGAATTTGAAACCTCAAATAAACAAAACTAAATTTAAAAATTAAGGTCATCAAAGCTTGCCATCCCTTTTATTTATTCTCTCCTCTCCAAACAACATCTCTGCTCACATGTGAAAGAAGTGAATGTTTGCTGAAGATACATTCATCCTCACGTGCTATGTGAATGAAGAGAATGTTGCAACAGGGTGTGACACAATGTGTTTGTTCTTTCCATTTTAAAAACCTTGTATCATCCTTTTCTAAGCTTAAAAAGACTGTGCAAAGTTCAGCTGTCTCTCTCTCACACACATACACAGATGAAAACATTAACCTCCCCCCTCCGCCAGTAAACCCAAAATAAATCTTATTTGCTTGAAATGATTTCTTCAATAGCTCCCACCTCTCTCGAGATGTAGTCTGGTCTGGCGAGGCAGGTGCAGCCCAACCTGAGCTGCCCCCTGGCCCCTGCATCCATCCATCCATCTCCTCCCTTCCTCCTGATGCCTCTGCCATATTGACTCTGAGATCCTGGAAAACAGCCCGATTTGCCAAGCCTTTGTTTTTCCCGCTCCCTTTGCCTCCGTGTCTGCCTAACTCTGACCCCTCCCTCCACATTTAGCTCAGTGTCACCTCCTCCTGAGAGCCCTCCTGGACTACCTCCTTGCTCAAATCAGGATTGGTACCTCACCAGTGTGTTCCCACGCATGCTCTACTACCATGTTCCACTGAATCAAAACTCTGCCTTTTCCCGTTTACAGTTTCTTTTCTACTAGCACAAAACCTGTCCCACAGCAAATGTGCCCTGTACATTCGATGAATGAATTATTTAATCAGAGTTTGTCGCTCACCTTGTTTCTAGCCCACGTTGGCTTACTCATTTATGTGCCTAAATGGATCCTCATCCATATACATCTTAAATAGTTTGCTTGACTATTTTCCTAACAGTCATTTGGTAACCTGAAAACCAGTGGGGGAAGCAGTGAGAGGTACTGAGCAGACTGCCTTGGTTTACCATCTGTGAATCATTTATTTAACTTGTGAATCAAATGCTTTAAATTATTTTTCTGGGAATACTAATAACTAAAAATAGGGGAGAGGTTATAGCTCAAGTGGTAGAGCACCTGCTTAGCATGAACGAGGTCCTGTGTTCAAATAACTAAAAATAATGAAGACCACATTTATTATGGATATATGTTAAACATCCTTTTTTGTTCCAAGTGCTCCAAAATTTATCTTCTTCTCCTACCCTGCCCACCCCAACACACACACACACACACGAGTTCCCTAGAACCAGCTACCAGATTTCATCTTTATTAGAATCCCTTAAGACAAATGTCACCACATTTCCAAAGTCATACGGAACTTGGAAAGCTTTTTAAAAAATGACAAAAAAGACCCATTGTAGATAACCAACAAGGTCCTACTGTACAGCACAGGGAACTATGTTCAATAACTTACAGTAATCTTTAACGGAAAATATGAAGAATAATATAGACATATATACGTATAACTGAATCACTGTGCTGTGCACCTGAAACTAACACAATATTGTAAATCAACTATGCTTCAATTACGGAAAAAGAGAGAGATCTGTTCAGGGGGCATATAAGGTGTCACTTTGCTTCAAACAAACCAAGAAACCAAGAGCAAAAATCATCTAAGGCAAAACTGGCAACATTCTCCCAACACCATTAAGTCCGTCACATCCAGTCATGTGAATCTCTGTTGTGTGCAACATCGGTTCTGCACGTCAGCTGGCAGAGAGAAGAGTTATTTTAGAAAGATCATCCCAGGAACTTATTTATATTCTCTTTGAAGTAATGAGTCCAATGAACTCTTGAACTGAAGACTTGAAGTCCCTAATGTTTGCTGTCACTTGGAAAAGAATTACTCTCCATAATTCTCTGCATAATTTATTGGAGAACAGCCAAAGTGCCTGACAATATTATTAGCTGAACTTTTGGCCTGTTTTGGTAAATACCAGATAAAAATGTTTTAAGGGTGGAGCTTAGAAGTCTTATTAGACAACATTAAAAATAAATGTCTCTAGTAGCAAGCATAGTTCATTTTTGTTGTTGTTTGTTTGGTTGGTTGTTTTATGAGGGGGAGGTAATTGGGTTTATTTATTAATTAATATTTGGAGGAGGTACTGGGGATTGAACCCAGGTCCTTGTGCACGCTTGGCATGCGCTCCACAATTTGAGCTGTACCCACCCCCACATAGCTCATATTTTTAAGTGGGCATGAAGGACTCTTAGAACATTTTAGCCAACAATTCTGTTTCAGCAAAATGAGGTTTCAAAGCTGGCCTAGAAGTGGGCATAGAAAGTTTTTCCACAGGTGTAATAAGAAAGAGTTCTAAGAAAAATTATAGATATATATGTAAAACTGAATCACTATGCTGTGCGCCAGAAACTAATACAACACTGTAAATCAACTATACTTCCATTAAAAAAAAATGAGAAACAGTATTAAAGTAAGAGACTTGTAACTCAGTTTTAGTTCCAGTTTTGCTTCTGTGACCTTGGCTGAGTCACTTCACATGAACTTGGATCATGAGCTTGGATTTCTACAGGTACCAAACAAGAGAGTTGAACCTTTAGCCTCCTTACATCTCTGACAATCTGGGCTGGATTATCCCATATTCAGAGAAGGGAGGCCAAATGTTTTTGTCACACCCACTACCATTTAAACAAATGACCTCTTCATCCTAATGGAGGAGGAGATTGTACATGTGCCTTCCACCCCAGGGAATGCGGATGAACCCCCAGCCTGCTGACCGATGCCCCCAGCCTGCTCCGGGTCCCACTCGGGGGGCTTTTAGCGGCAGTTGGGTCTTGCTCCCTGACTCAAACTGGACAAGGGGGAGAGCAGTCAGACATGTCAGTAGTTCCATAACCACCCTCAGGAGGGCGAGTGGACAGTGGTTCCAGGGCCAGCTTCGTTCAGGCTGTTTGTTCTGTGTGTAGAGCCCCGGGCCCTCCCGCTGGCCTCCACCCACCTGCCTCTTTCTTCTCCTTGTTGCCTAGTATGGAAGATAATGTACCCAAGTCGTTCACCAGCGCCCCAGCCCTTCTGCGACGCCTTCCTCATTGCCAGAACCTTGAATGTGTTCCAGGGCGGCCCCAGGCCTGTGCGGCTGAAGTGAATCTCTCCAAAGCCCCAGGGGAGACGCCCGACTGGTGATGTCATTGGGAAGAACAAATTTGACTCCGTATTGGATCTGTTTCTTCTCCTTTAACCTTTGTGTTCTGTTGCTTTTGTTGCAAGTTCATCACTAAAGGGATGTTGCCTGTGAGCTTAAATTATACTTAACGGCCCATCTCCAGGAACCCAGCCTCTTAGGTAATAAACGTTAAGCTAGAAACACCCGTGTTTCGCTTACCGGCGCCCTCCTGAGCAGGCCCAGCTGTGAACAGCTGCAGGCAGGAAGAGACGGGCACCTCCCCTCCGGGGTCCGGCCAGAACCGGGGCTTCACCTGCTCCCCTGTGAGCAAGAGAAGCCAGAATTCTAACTTGGGGAAGGTGGTTCTTTGGGGCACTAATTCACCATCTTCTCGGTCACCTGGCTTTCTGAATAAAGTCGCTATTCCTTGCCCCAAACTTCCTCTCTCGATTTACTGACCTGCCCCGCAGCGAACAGCAAAAGCTTGGACGCGGCCGCAGTGCGAGCCAGCCCCGCCCCCGTTCTCCTCCTGACCGGTGATTGGTTTAGGCGCAGGCAGCTCTGACCAATGGGGACGGTCGGCTGCGCGGCTTCTGGGGAAGCACCTGCTGTCCTGTCTGCCTCGATGCCTTGATGCTGCAGCTCCTATTGAAGATAAAGAAAACAAGTCGACAGGCGGAGAGAGCTGGCTGAGTCCGGAGCTGGGGAGAACCACGAGGGTCCTTGCTGGGAGAGCGGACTTGCTTAATTAGCCTCAGAACCCCTCTTGAATTCTTGCTTTGAGAGGTAACAGCTTTCTTACGGTCTGAGTCGGCAGCCAGAGGCATCTTACCGGAGCTCCTGCCCGCTGGGCTTTACAGTCACGTGGATCTGGTCTCAAGTCTCACTTCCTCCATCTGTAAGTTGTTGCTGTGGAACAAATTACGGCGAAGGTTAACGGCTTTTCAAAACCCCAAAAAGGTGTTATCTCTCAGTTTCTGGAAGAGGCTTGGATGGGCAGCTCTGGCGAGATTTCCTCCTCCTGGGAGACTCCAAACAGGTGTTGGCTGGGGCTGAGGTCGCCTGGAGGCTTACCTGGGGCTGGTGGGACGCCCCAATACCTCTCACCTGGGCTTCTCGGAGGAGCTGCTTGAGTGGCCTTGGTTTTAAATTAAAGTCCTATTGTCACTTAGGTATGGCAAGGCCAACAGACCAGGAGATGCCTGCCAGCGAAAAGGTGGCTTGTTACAGTCACAGATTCTGAGGGGAGGGGGGACTTCCACTCCGGGAAGCGGCAGGTCCGTCAGCAGGCAGAGGATGCAGGGGGAACAAGTGGGCAAGGGTGTTTATTGTGGGTTCCACAGGAAGGAACAGGTGAGGTAGGGTTCGGAGGTTTCGTTAGGATTAGCTACTTTGAGTTATTGCAGCAGGAGCTGTCCCCTGGTCGTCAGTACCTGGCCGCAGGGCTATTAGGGCAGGCGGATGCTGTGGCTCAGAATAAAGGAGGTAGTTGGGAACCTGGGCTCTGGATTGGTTGGTTTGCATTTGAAAAGTGTGCTCACAGACAAGTTGTTTGTTATCTCAACGAACAGGCTAACCCAGGGGGGGGGGCACTCCCTCTGGGGTCACCAAGGCCCCAGGTGTCAAAGCATCAGATGCAAAAAAATAAAAGACACGGTTAATACCTCCTCACAGCAAGGGGGCTGGCTTTGCCCAGAGTAAGTAATCCAAGAGAGCAAGGCAGAAGCTGCAACGCGTGCTCTTTGTGATCAAGATTCAGAGGTCACACACTGTCACCTCTGCCAGTCCCAATTCAGTGTGGGAGGGGACTGCACAAGGGTGTGAACACCCGAGAGGTGAGAATCACGGGACCGTCATGGAGGCCGGTGACCACAAGTCTGAGACATGACAGCCTGCGGGTCTCAGTTTCTACATCTGAAAAAGATGGTAATGATGTTGTGTTCGTCAGACCTCCTGGTTGCAGGCAACAGAAATGACTCTGGCTTATTTAGGAAAGAGGGGGAACTGATGGGATGAATTTGGGGCAACTCACATAATAGAAAGGAGGGCCCTATAACTAGGCTCATCGGATGTGCAGAAACCCAGGGAGGCCTGGGAGCAAGCAACGTCACATAGGATTGAAGCCTCAGGATGGGTTTGGCTGGGAAAGTGGTATTGAACTTACCGCCGCTGGACACAGGGTGTTGAAGCCAGAGCTGAATTCTCAGCAGCACTGCTGCCTCCCTGAGTAATTCTCCGCTGCTTCTGTACCCTGAGGTTTCCACAGCTCATGGAGGGTGGGGACAGGAGGTCTGGTCCCTCTGCTCCCAAGAATTCAACAAAGGTCCGCTACAAAGACCAGCTTCCTGGGGGCTTTCCTGGGGATCAAACAAGAGTATGAATCTTTGGAAAACTGAGAGTGATCCATACTGTTGGCTGTTTAACAGAAGGGAGAAAGGAGGCCCCTTGGGATGGCACAGAGTGGGTTCAGAGAGCTCAAGTTGAGAGTGATCCCATCTCAGACCATGAAGCACCCTCCCAGTGGTTCCAGACACACTGATCATTTCTAATCACACCCTCACCCCACCCCTCCTCTAACACAAATTCTTAAATGGCTGAGATTTATACAAATCCCATCTCCACTTTGATCTGGTGGCCCTGTGGCCAGAGTTAGAGGCAAGGGAATAATATGTGACCAATTAAGAAAAGCTAAAGTGAAAGCTTCCCATGAAAATGGCAGCCCTGGCCCCTTGGGGCCCTGCCATGAGCCACGATTAACCACACTGCCGAGTGCTGATGCATCCCTATTGTGTCATTGTTCCCTGATTGCCCTCTCAGTTTGAATTGTCAGGGCAGGGCGGGACACCTCTTCCCAGGGAGTTTGTGCTTTGTTATCTGGTAGCTCCGGTCTTACTGTTCAGACCCATTATTTCATTCATAGTGTTTCCCTGCCTTGGGTTCAAACTCACTGAGGTTGACATATTTAACTTGCTTGGAAACCTTGATCTATACAGTGTCGATTATGAATATATTCTCAGAGCCCCCATATGCAGAAGAAGCAAGTGCACTCTTCCTGGATCAATGAGAAAGGATAGTCCTACCTTTTCTAAAGGGAGGAAAATGAAAATAGAAAATGGGAACACTTGGTGAGTCAGGGCGTGGGGTGTGGTGCTGGTCTGCGGTCTGATGACTGCCTGAACTTGACAAGACTTCTCTGAAGTTCCCACTCTTGTTTGCAAAACGAGATCTGTAGGCAGTCACGAGGCTGCATCCCAACAAACAAGATTCTGCAACGTCACAGCTCCTAGAGACATCAGGAAGGGATGTCTGGGTTAATCTTTGCTAATGGGAGACAAGGGAAATAAAGAAGAGGGCTTAAGGTGAGAAAGCCTTTTGGAAGTCAAGAAGAGTTTTTGTTTTTGTTTTTTAAATGGAGGTACTGGAGATTGAACCCAGGACCTCGAGCGTGCTAAGCACGGGCTCTACCACTGAGCTCTACCCTCCTCCCAAGAATAGTTTTAAGTGGGAAAAATGCCGGAATGAGGATGAAGGATGGAAAATGTGGGGATGCCTTAGTTTCCTAGGGCTCCCCAACAATTGCCACTAACTTGGTGGCTTAAAGCAACAACAGATTTGTTATCTTGTGGTCCTGGAGGTCAGAGCCCCAACACGGGTGTCACTGGGCTCAACCACGGTGTCAGCAGGGCCATGTCCATTTCTGGAGACCCTGGGGGAGAAGCCACGTCCTTGCATTTTCTGCCCCTCGGCCCATGGCTCTCTTTCTACATCTTTATAACCAGCACCACTGCATGTGGGTGTCCACTCTGCCCTCTGACCACAGCGGGAAACAGTCTCCTCTTAAAGGAGCCATGTGATTGGGTTGGGCTCACCCAGCTAACCCAGGATTACTCCTCCTCTCAAGGTCCCTAACTTAACCACATCTGCTGAGTCCCCTTTACCAGGTGAGGGAATGCATTTCTGGGTTCCGGGGACTAGGGTGCAGACGTCTTTGGGAACAGGGTCGGGAGGAGAACCGTTCTGTCTACCACATGGAAGAAATCTATTGTTTAAAGAAGTATAGGGGTTGAGAAACCAAAGGATGTCACAAAAAGTTGAAATCAGCCTTAGTAATTTGTGGTGTACAAAGAGATAGAGTTGACATGAAAAAAAAAAAACAGGAAAGGAGACAAAAATAGGACAACCTAGTTGACAGAGTTGGCGGCGTGGAGCGGAGTGGAGGCTCAGCGTGGGACTGGTGTTTTTCTCTCTGTTGTGTGTCATCGCTTCACAAAATAGAACATCTAAAGCTCACAGCATTGAAAAAGCCAGACTGTATTAGCACTAACAACATTGGCCTACAGGGTGTTGCTCGCCTTTCGGGGGTGGAAGGTGGTGGCGAGAGCCCCAAGGATGGTCTGAAATTATCACAGAGCCCTAGACAGCGTTTGAAAGAATTTATAGGAACCCAGTGAGGTGAGGGCAGGGTTCCTTTGTTTCCTGGCTTCGGATTGTGGCACAGAAAGTTACATTTACATCCAAGGTGAGAGCGGGCTTGGGACCAAGGATGGCCAAAGCGTCCATTCAAGGGTCAATAAGACAGGAAGGACCAGATTCCAGGAAAGGGATCTAAGTGCTGGGTGTTCACGGTGGCACTGTTGGCATTTGGGACCAGATGACTCTGTCGTGGGGGGCTGTCCGGTGTGTTGTAGGAAGGTTAACAGCATCCCTGCATCTACCTATGTGATGCCGGGAGCACCGCCCCTCAGGGTGTCACACCAAAAAAGTCCCCAGGCATTGCCAAGTGTCCCTTGGCAGCAGGAGTGGGCAACATCGCCCAGGTTGAGGACCACTGGTCTAGGCTGGGAACGGGCAAGGGGAAGCAGCCAGCTAGTAGGCAGAGCCCGAAAGCCCGCGGAAATTCTCAGGCTGCCGGGACCCTGGAAGAGGGAGCCTTTCCCAGGACCTTTGGCTGGAGCCCGAAGGCTGGCAGGGAGCCACTGGGAGCAGCTGGTGGGTTTGCACACTGGGCTGTAGCTTGGCCTCCAGGCAGGAGAGCCCAGGATCATTTGTTCACGGATCGCACTCTGGTTACCTTCCACTTGTTATGCAAGCACGGGATTTCGAAGGTGATTCACCAGAGCAGGTGACATGATTGCTTGCAGTATAAACTGCTTGGGATCTGCTATTTTATTTCACTTCATCTGGGTTAACTGCCAGCCCTTGTGACCACCGATTTGTAGAGGGAGACAAGGAGGACCACAGAGATTCTGGGATGCAAGCAGGGTCATCTCAAGCCAACGCATCTGAGTTTGTGAAGGTTGGAAAGATGGATGAACTAGAAAAAGGTGTCCCTCCAAGTGGGTCAGAGGCCAGGCTGGGAGGGTAGGAGGGACCAGGTCTGCAGCCCCGACCCTGCACAGCACAGCACCCGCACAGCCCCCAGGGAGGCCAGGCTCCGCCTTCCACCCTGAATCTCTGAGTATCCCGTACCCCAGGAGACAGGTTTACTTGTGGAAACCTTGGGACTCAAAGTCAACCCTGGGGAAGCCCCTAATTAAGAGAGGTCCTAAACTTTCTTACCAACAGGATTAGAATTTTCATACAACACATGGTCGGAAACAAAGTCTATGATTTTACAGGAATGAACGCAAGAGAGCTGAGAAACATTCTAAGGGAGGAAAGCACCTAGCTGCCTCTGTGCGTCTGGCCTGACGAGCCTTTTTATTTGTAAATTTAGGGCCTGGGTGATGAGGAGGGTGCAGAGATGAACGAGAGGGCAGTGATTTTGCAAGTAAAGGCAGATCTCCGGAAGCCCTCCTGAGTTTCAGACACTGACATCCCAAGTTTAGGAGGTGCCGTTGCCCCAAGCCAAGCCCCGTCTGCTGCGTGCTTTTCAGCGAGCTTGCTTCGATGACCCTGGAAGACCAGCAGGGCTAACCCTCTTCCTGGCTGGGTGAGGTGTCATCCTGCCAAACGGATGGAGAGAGACAATCTAAATCAAGAGAACTCTTACTAAGCACAGAGGTTTCCTTGTGTTGTAGATGGAGACCCTGAAACACCATTGGGCCAGCCGCCAACATTTGCAGGGTCCAGGGTGAGAGAGGACAAGCGTCCTTATAAGACAGACAGGCAGAGAGACAGAGGGAGGAGAGGCAGGGGCTGTGGGAATGGGGAAGCAGAGGTGGGAGTGATGCGGCCGCAAGCCAAGGAACGCTGGCAGCCATCAGACGCCGTAAGAGCGAGAAAGTGTCCCCCTAGAGCCTTCCGAGGCAGACTGTCCTGCCAGCACCTCGATTCCAGACTTCTGGCCCTCAGACCTGGGAAAGAATTGTTTCTCCTAAGTCACACTTGTGGAAATTAGTTACGGCAGCCCTAGGAAATTAGGGCTAATTACAACAATTACTAATTATGCTGAACATTCATCAAGTCTGATTATGTGCCAGACCCTCTGCTAAGCACCCTGTCCCCTGCCTTTTTCTAAACCAGCATTATCTCCTTGAATCCTTACAACAGCCTCACGAGATAAGTGCTCTCATTACCCCCATTTTACAGGCAAGCAAAATGAGGTTCAAACAGGCAAGGTAGCTTGCCCAAGGCCACCTGGCTAGTCAGCTGGGATTGAAGCCAGGTCTCTCAGGCTCTAAAGACCTAAGACCTCCTTAAGTACTCACGTTGGCCTCCCTGCTAATGGTACCTCCAGCTGTAATTGGGACAAGACCCGTGTTTGGTGGCTTCTGGCTGAGTATCACGTGTTCTTTGCCCCCTAATTAAAAAGAAGTCCAATTCTTTTAGCACCCTCTTCACCAACCCTCAGCTCTTTACCACCATCTCAGATGTGAGGTGTGAATGATAATGGATTATTCTAACTCAGTGGGTCTTGGCAACACCGTTTACTCTTACAAAGAAACGTCTTGGGCACACACAGTCACACACAGTCCTTTGTGCCGATTTAGCCTCTGGGTCAGTGGGGTTCTTTTGCAGATGCAGCCAAGATGAATCACAGGTGGGGGAAGCTAGCCGTCCTTGGAGAAGGACGGCAGTCACGATGGGGTTTTTTTTTGTTAAGTTTCTTTTTGCTGATTTTGAATTTGTGTGAAGACTATCTTCCTGTCCCAGGAGAAATAGGAAAGTTTATTTTCTTAAGACTTAAAATATATTCTCTGAGCTCACTAAGCAATCCGGACATTGACACTGGGCTCTGCTGACGGCATGATTTAGGAAAGTAAGCATTTCTTTCCTTCTCTACGTCTGGGGACTCGTTTTGGGGTCTTTTGGGGACTAGGCAGGATTTTTTTCTCTGCTGATGAAGCTATAACTTTACATGTATGCATGTGTGTGTGTGTGTGGTGGTTGGGGGAAAGGGGTCTGGGCAAAGGGGTTCCTTTTATTTTGTTCCCCTTTAATTTTTTTAACTTTTTTTATTGAGTTATAGTCATTTTACAATGTTGTGTCAAATTCCAGTGTAAAGCACAATTTTTCAGTTATACATGAACCTACATATATCCACTGTCACATTTTTTTTTCGCTGAGAGCTACCACAAGATCTTGTATATATCTCCCTGTGCTATACAGCATAATCCTGTTTATCTGTTCTACATATGCCTGTCAGTATCTACAAATTTTGAACTCCCAGTCTATCCCTTCCCACCCCCATTCCCCTTTCTTTTCTTTCACACAAAAGCTACCCCATTTTACAGGTGGAAATGTTGAGTCCTGGTGCACTGAAAAGGGTTTTCTCTACTATAATTCCACCAGACAGACTTAATTACAAATTCTCTGCTTATTTTCTCAGGAAGCCTTCCATTTAGCAGAAACAAGAGCTGTTACACAATGAGTTTTGAGGCTTATTTGAAAGCAAGTCATGTGTCCATCCCATTGCTCTGACCTACATATGAGGCAGGGATTCTAAGTCACACACAAAGGAAACCACAGTCAGCCAGGAGCCCCCTCAAGAGCAGCTGGGCTGATTACAGGAATGCAAGCCTGGTGTCTCAGCCCTGCTCTGCTCCATGCTACCCCTGGCAGTCAGGGTCCTGCCGGGCGCCAGTGAGAAGGGGACCTCAGTCCAGAGGCAGGTCCTGGGACTGACCCTGGGTCATCCTTCTGTCTGTATCTAGTTACCTAGATCCGTAAAGAGATGCCAATCTAACCTCTCCTGTGCTCCCCAACAGCAGCTATAGAGGTTTGAAACCAGGACCCAAACGTTGCCCTCTTGTCCACTTGAGGGGCTGATGGTGATAGGAGGGGGACAGAGCCTGGGCCCCACCATCCCTTACCTTTCTTCTGCGGAGTATTTGCATTGCAAAGACTTAAAGCAAAAGCCAGGGGTCTCTGGGCAATGTCAGAGTCAGAGAAGTTAGGTAAAACTGGGGACCTGCCTGGGGCAGGCAGTGCTGGGCAGGCGGGCCGGGGCAGGAATGTGGTGAGGAAAGGAGGCTGGTCTTTTCAGAAAGGAAGGCGAGTTCATCAGAAGGGGTCCAGTAGTAGATGAAGGAGCTGATGGAAGACAAAGAGGAAAAACCTTGAACTGAGCATCATGTTGGAGGTGATCTGCTTTTCCCTTCAAGTGAAAGATTCAAGAAAAGCAAATGTGTATGTAAAACTCAACTCATTTATACTTTCATCCTTTCTTCCATTTATTCATTCATCCAAATGAAACTGTAGTTACCAGAGGTGGCTAGGAACAAGATATATGAGGTCTCTCTGCGGATAGAAACATGGAACATTCTCTCTGACTGCTGGGTGAGGCTAACCATAAACAAACATCATTTCATGTGCTTCTAAGTGCTTTGAAAAAATAAGACAGGTGAGGGAAGGCGGGGGATGGGGCTGAAGGACAGCAGCTGAGGGGAGGATTTTCCGGATGAGGCATAAGGAGAGACTCCTATTTAGGGTTGCCGGATTTAGCAAATAAAAATGCCAGATAGACAGTTAAATTCGAGTTTCAGATAAATGCAAGCATTTACAGTGTAAGTATGTCCCGTGCAATATTTGGGGTGTACTACAAAAGCATTCATCATTTATCTGAAATTCGGGTGTAACTGGGTGTCCTGTATTTTAGCTTGTAAAACCTCTCCTTCTTGAGGACCCCCGTGGAGAAGTGTTCCAAGAGAGAAAGCAAGGCAAGCAAAGACTCCCAGGCAGGAATGAGCCTGGCTCACTCAGGGAGTGACCCCTCACCCTGTGGTCAGAACAGAGCGAGCAGGGGACATGATGGTAGTGATGACCCCACAGAGGTGAGCAGGGACCAGACCACGTGGGTCCCAGGTCACTGGGAAAAGTCTGCGTTTTATTCTGACCTGTGGAATTTTAAGGAAAGCCCTTAGCACTGCAATTATGCATTTTTCCGAATATTCCAGTTTAGTATGGTGTTTGCCAAAGCAGGTGTCACTGACATGGCTGTAAGACCAGACTTTAGATTAGGTGAAGCCCAGCAGGACTCAGCAGGTCCTTCCTGGGGACAGACCCCAATGCCCACTGCCTCTTGTCCGTAGAAAAGCTTTAGCCTCCAAGCCTTCCCTGACTTCCAAAGAGCAAATTTAACCAGAGAAATGAGAAAACATAGACACAAAAGAAAACAATGAAGCAAGACCCAATAATAATAGTTTAGCTGTAAAACAAAGTCGAGGACCTTTAGTTCCTCCTCGAGGGCTACTGATAATGCCCTGAGCCAGATCCTCGAGTTGTTGTGCAGAGACTAAAACCCCACCAGGTGGAAGAATTTAACTGCCGACCACCAGCATGCAGACCCCAGATGGGTTGGAACCAGAAGGTTGATGATGTTAATCCCAAAATTAACACGAGGTTACCCTGCTACCTCACCACCAACCCATCAGAAGGATGTCCATGAGCGGATCAGGGGTCCTGCAATCCTCACCCCTATTGTTACCTTTAAAACCGGCCCCCAAAAGCCAGATGGGTGGGCAGGTCTTTTGAGCATGAGCTGCCCGTTTTCCTTGCTTGGCCCCACATTAGGCGCCTTGCAATAAAGGCTGTATTTTTCTTCACAACCCTGTGTGTAGATTTTTACTGCATGATGGACAAGTGGACCTAAGTTTGGTTCAGTAACATAGATGCCCCTGGCCTGGAGGAAAGTGAGTAATGTCTCCTCTAAATTCACTTGCCCTCCCCGCTTCTCCTTCCTTCCCATTCACGATTGTCTTCAGTTTTCCTAGCACTGGACAATTTTTCATCATATTGTAAGAAATGAGCTTAAAACACTACTGGGAGATTTTGGGGGCTCAAATTCTTACTAGGGTGTAAATGACTGCTAGAGTGTTTTGCAAGTGAGCACAGGGAAAGCGTGTAGGTCAAAGGAAGATAAGACTACAAAAGGGGAATTTGAGGGTGCTGATGTCAAGCGCTGGCAGCATGACTGGGTCATCTCGCTGTGACCCTGAAGCTGAGTGCTGGCTGAGTGGAACTGCAGACCAGTTCTCCCCGTTCTCCATCGAGGTGGTGAAGAATCTCTCATGAAAGAGAAACTCACTACCAGGCTGGCTGTGAACTGCCAGATGGCAGAGCAGTCAAAATATTTAGCTGTGAAGCCCACACTGTTTGGGAAAAGGCTGATCTTGCATTCCTGCCACAGACCTTGGTGAGCTCCCCTCTCATAACGTTTCCTGCCTCTTCTGCCACTTGCCTCAGTGACTCACCAGTGACTCACGGCTCGTCTCCGTGGGGATTTATCTATCTGAACCAGCCTCCCCTCTGGCTTTCCAGTAAAAGATGCCCTGTGCTGAAAGGAGTCCTGACTGCATTTCTGAGAATGGCCCTGCTTACTTTCCGTGTAACCTGGGGCTTTTGGACTCAGAAATAATCTTGTGAGGTGAACAGAAAAGCAAGCATGCTCTATTTTTATAAACTAACTACGAGAGGACTGTCTTGCCACAGGTTTCAAGGGGCCGAGCAGGAACTTGAACTTGGGGGGCTGTCAGTTCATCTGAAAATTATTTAATGACTCATTCAAGATGGCATAGCTTCTAGCTGCTTCTAAAATCAAAATATTGCTTTTCTCTAAAATCATGGTTTAGGCGGGGGTAGGGTAGAGCTCAGTAGTAGAGTGTGTGCTTAGCATGCACAAGGTCCTGGGTTCAATCCCCAGTACCTTCCTTCAAAATAAATAAATAAACGTAATCACCCCGCCTCCCCTGAAAAAATCTAAAAATAAAATAAATTAGTTAAAAAATACATAAAATCATGGTTTAGACACTAAGAGCAGTATCCTCAAGGCCTTCTCCCATTTTTTTTTTTTTTTTACAAGGCACTCATTTCAGACAGGTTGAGTCTCTGGGGCATAGACTGATTGTGTCAAAAAAGTTTAATGACCCCCCATTATACCAATAATAAATGTTTCTTGTAGACACTAGAAAAGTTAGAAAAATGGCAGAAGGGAAAATAAAAATCACCTGTAATCTTCCCAGTCAGATAAAATTGCTGTTGACATGTTGATACGAAGTCCTCCTTTTTTCATACACACAGGACCATATTCTAATGAACTGGACAAACTGTGGTATAAACTGACAACTTGCTTTTTCATTTAATATTTTCATGACCATTTTTATCACATCATTCACCTTTTTTTTCACAGTATGTTTGAGCCATTGCATTTTATCCTCTGAATGATGTACCTAATTTACTGACCTCATTGGGACTATTAATTAATTAATTTATTTATTGAAGTGTAGTCAGTTACAATGTGTCAGTTTCTGGTGTACAGCGCAGTGTCCCAGTCATGCGTGTACATACATGTATTCCTTTTCATATTCTTTTTCATTATAGGCTATTACAAGATACTGAATATAGTCCCCTGTGCTATACAGTAGAAACTTGTTTATCTATTTTATACATAGTAGTTCAAATCTGCAAATCCCGAACTCCCACCCATTGGGACTTTTAGGTTGTTAACAATTTCTTTCTTTCTTCCTTTCTTTCTTTTTTTACTATACCACCACCACAATGGGCGTCCTTGGTCTTATACTGTTGAGTGTTTCCTGTGTCTCGACTCAGTGCCCGAAAAGTGACTTCTAAGAGCAGCACATCCTTGAAAGGTCCTTGTCATGGTATCTGAAGTCATGCCCCCAAAGCTCCTTGGCAAATCTCTGCATCCTTTTCCAGGGTGGGCAGCCCACGGCCGGACCGCAGCCACCCCAGCAAGTGTGGGAAGCCCTGGGGTCATTAACAACAGGGTGACCTCCTGGTTCCTCTCATTTCCTCACTGGACCAGGCTAACATCCCTCCCTTCCCTTCTCCTCAGGCTCTCTCAGGCTCTGAGGTCTAACAAGTAGAACAGTCGGGTTGTGCATTATTTCCCAGCTGTAATTCAAGAAACAGATTAAGAGAGGTCGTAACATCAAATAAGGCTCAACTGAGCACCTCTTAAAAAAACAGAAAAATCTCATTTGTTGCAGGATGCTAAAAATACTCCCCAGCGCCGTCCTTCACCTTTACAATTATTTTCGTCTGCACTTCTAAATCGGAACGGCACAGACCAGCAGAATTTATACATTAAGTCAGAAGAGAACAGACAGCTCATTCATTCTCACCACCGGTGGGATGTGATTGTTCACCACCATAAGCTCGACTCTGAAACACATCTGGGTCCACTTTACTGAGACGATTCAGCCGTCTTACTGATGACCTTGGTGCCCTTGTTATGTGAGACAAGGTCACAGCCCCTCTGCCACCCCGCCCTCCAAGAGAGGGTGCGGGCGACCTCCATGCTAATCATCTCCTGTTCATTTATCCACAAATTCATTTATTCAAACATCAGAGCCACCCTCCTATGTGACAGGCAAGAGAAAAAGCACTTGTCTTCAAGGTGGGAGACAAACACACATGTCCATGAACAGAATGGAAGTGTTACCCAGAGAAAGGAAGCCAGCTAAGGGGCAGGGGTGTGCCAGGAGGCCTGGGGGTGTATTTCAGACCTGCCGGTCAGGGAAGGCCTCTCAGCTCAGGGAGGCGGTATTTCAGTGCAGGAACAAGTCATGGACGCAACTTGTCCCGGGAGAAGCCGCAAGGACGATGCCCCGAGACGGGAAAGGCTCCACCAGGGGACCAGGGAAGAGGCACGAGGTGGAAGTGGTCAGCGAGGGGGTGGGAACGAGGTCCGAGGCGGCCAGGACAGCTCGGAGGGAGCCCATAGGCCAAGGAAAGATCTAGCATTTTATTTGCTGCCAAGTAATTGATCGGCGGTGGCCCTGAGGTAGGGGGAAGCTGGTGACCCAAGGGGACCTTGGCCAGCTCTACTACAGATTTCTACTGCAGAGCACGGGGAACTATATTCAGTATCTTTTAATAACCTTTAATGAAAAAGAATATGAAAACACATACATATATATGTATGTGTGTGCATGAGTGGGACATTTTGCTGTAGATCAGAAGTCAACACATTGTAACTGACTATACTTCAATAAAATAAAAATAAGAACTACCAATTTAAACACAGACACCAACATTCTCCCACATGCCTCAAAACAATCTCAAGTATAACGGTGCCTGAGATTATTTTCAGCATCAGGACCCAGCTTGCGTCCTTGAGAACAGTTACCGTAACTTGTAATCCTTAATTATTTGGTTTGCTTGTCTTTGTCTTTCTTCCAGAATGAGGTTATCTTTTCACTGCGGTTGCCCCAGCGACTGGCAAAACGCCCAGAGCAGAGCCGGGTGGCGAGCAGGAGCTGGGGTTAGCGGCATGTTCCCGAGATGCCACACACCTACCTGTGACCAAAGCGACTTGGAACTGTCTTCAGTGTCGGAAGGAAACTGACTCAAGAGTTTTATTGTGATGCTGACAAAGTAAGTGTGAAGCTGCTGTCTAAATAAACAGACGCTACTGTCAGTTAAAAAAAAAACAGAATAATGAATGCAAAAGGTGATTTTTTTTCTGACACACGTTTTTATTAAATTGACAGAGATGATTCGGTGTTACCTTTTATGACTTGGCAGTTTCTCTTACTTGATGGCATCACAGAGGGAAGAAACAGTATAAGAAGCGTAGAAGTCCTTTAAAAAAAGTCCTTTAAAAAGCTTTAAATCAGGTATTTTAATATTTGGGGATCTCTGTATAGCATCTCTGACCCGTCAACCGAAAACCCTCGCTAGATTATGTGTACTTTGCAAATAACTGAAAATCACACAGATACAGCGCGTAGGTAGATGATCACCCAGGCTGGAAAGGAAGCAGCCGGCCCCGAGTGACAAGTGACGTGGCTGTCGCTGGGTTTCAGGAGCTGGTCTCGGGGTGGCCTTCCGGGTGGCTCCCTGCAGGGTGAGCTGTCTGCTTGGAAAAGGAGGGCCCAAGGGAAGGTGATGTCATGCTTACCTGCTCTCCAGGTCTCAGCATTGTCATCTGTGAAATGGGGCAGACGGACACCAGCCCCTGGCGCCGGAGGAACGCACCCGTGTCCCACTCCCCGTGCTCAGTGGATGCTCCGCGGGGACAGGGCTCGTCCCAGCCGGCTGGGGCAGCTGTGACAGGACACCAAGGACTGGGAGGGAGATGTATACACAATGAACACTTACTGCTCACGGCGCAGGAGGCTGGAAAGTCCACGAGCGAGGTGCAGACTCCTTGCCCAGGTGAGGCCCCGCTTCCTCACAAAAGGTCACCTTTTTGCTATAGCCTCACCTGCCAGAAGAGACTGGACAGCTCTCTGGCCTCTTTTAGTTATAAAAGGCACTAATCCCAATCACAAGGGCCCCGCCCTCGCGACCTTATCACCTCCCAAAGGACCCACCTCCACATCCCATCACCTCGGCAGTGAGGTTGCAACTGATGAACTCTGTCTGCAGCGACACACAAGCTCGGACCACGGCACTGCACCCCCGACTCCCTTCTAGAACGCTCGGACCAAGGAGGGTCCCTTCAGTGACACGGGAGGCTGGCGAGCCCGGCTGTCTAGCTCAGCCCGTGAGAAGCTGCTCCCTGTAGAAGCCGGCTCCTTCTCCAGTGCTTTCATTCCATCCGTGTTCCTGTCTTCTCTGTTGTCTTTCTTCTCTGCTTTTCCTGCCTCTGCTTCTTCAGAAACCTCATTACAAATCCCACTGCAGGTCCTGGGACGAAGGCCACGCGGGCTTGGATGCTGGGCTGGTGCGGACACTGGAGGTGCTTGAGTTCCTTGACCTCCTGTCTTAAAGAACCACAGTTAAATCCCCTCCCATCAGCTCTCTCCTGTGTTGGGATAATTTTTAAAACATACTGTAAAAAAATAAAAACAGAAAGTTCTTAAACATCTTCGCCAAACGTGAGGGATGAATCTAAAAGTGGCCAAACAAAATGATGCTCTAATAAATCCAGACAAGAAAGGTCTCACCTACTCTCACACTGAGTGCTCTTCTTCAGGGCTGCTTTCCCAAGCAGCCCCGGGCCCCCCAGAGCTGGAGGGGTTTACTGTGCACAGGATTCCCTGCGTCATACGCCATAAGTGTCCAAGGTCTCACCTTGGAGGTGTGCAGGAAGCATTATCTGCCCTTACATCAAGGTCCTGGAAAGGCAAGGCGCTAGGTCCAAGTCCTGCTTTGGAATCACGGAAGGTTCCATGGTCGGGGCCAGAACGCTCCTACCACCTCCTCCTTTACAGGTGAGACCCAGCGCCTCCGGCTGTGCCCTCCCAGAATTGCCTGCGCTCAGTGCTATAGAGGATAACTGTTTCGAGTGACCACTTATAGTAAGACAATCCTATTTAAAAATCATTGGGTGAGGCGATTAAATTAAAACATTCAATTCATCCAATTAATTTTTTTAGAAATTTGAGTCCCCTTAGCAAACGCTAGTATTAACTGAGCTTCAACCCAGGACACCTTAGCGGACATAGTTTCTGTTGAGCAACAGAATTTAAAATCTGAAGCAAAGCTGACGAACGCACGCCTTTTTCCTTGTTTACTTACCCACCTGGTCCTTCATCCTTGATGATAAATGGGTGGCTTACTGTAAAGCCGTGTGCCAAACACTTCCTGTCTCCTCCCAGCACTTAATCCTTTGTGGGAGCATGGCGTGACTTTGGTTTTGGTCTTAAAATACATTTTACTGGAGGGCTGAGCTCTGCGTTGACCAGCACGGTGAGCAGGCAGGTCGGGCTTGGCGTTTCCCGGTCCCTTTGACGTTTCCGAACTTGGAATGCTGTCTCCTCGGCAACCTGCAGCAGCCACCTATTGAAACCCAGGTCGTCTCTGAAGGCTCAGATTGAAGCAGCTCTCAGTAGTCACCATGCTAGAATTCTCTCTCCCCGGACTCTGAGCGTTGATGACAATCTCACGCACCCACCACAGAGCACCCTGTGTGGGCGTTATCTGCGTGTACGCACGATCCCAACCCACAAAGGGGACTGAAGTCTTTTCTCACAGTACACCTAACTCAGTCTTCTGCACCAGGAACGCTCCTGGAGAACCGGGTAACATGCTTCGAAGGTCTGGTCCACACAAAAACACACACGGGCAACAGAGGGGACAGTGAGCACCACTCGGGGGAGCCCAGATGACCTGAGGACACCCCTGACCACCGGGATTGGCGCTCTGCCACCACCACAGCACCAGTCACTGTGTCCCACTCTACCTGTTCCTACAACTTCCACCCAGGAGCCCAAGCCATGTTCTTCCACAAGCTTCGACCACAAGTCTGTGGCAACATGCATGCAAACACACCGGAAGTCGGCTGGGGAACTGTCTCCCTTTGAGTGAATGCCATCAATGCGTTGGAAAAGAGAGACAATGAAGCTCATAGGATGACAAAAGATGAGCTTTATTTTTTTTAAAAATTTTTTGGGGGGGAAGGTAACTAGATTTATTTATTTACTTATTTATTTTTAGTGCAGGCACTGGGGATTGAACCCAGGGCCTCATGCATGCTAAGCACACACTCTACCACTGAGCTGTACCCTCTCCCCACAAAATGAGCTGTAAATCTCCATCTGGAATGAGACCTAGTGGCTGGCGGTACCATGCTGGGAGAGTCAAGAGCAAACCAACGAAGGTGACCACTCTTTCGTTGCCAGCTTCTCCATCCAGGACGACAGCCTCCAAGCGAACACGGAAAGGAAAAGCTGCTTAGTACTGGAGTCCAGGGCTGACGGGGGGATGGTGGGAGACACCCATTTAGAATTAGTTCATGTGGGACATGCCCATGGCTGCAGGTGGGACTGCGAGGCTGCTGTCGGAGCTCCAGAGGGATGATGGGCAACAGGAGACCAGGGACTGATGGACACTGCCCTGTGGCCCCAAGAGGAAGTAAAGCAGGTGCTAGAAATTCCAAATGGTAAGTCTAATATAAAACTCTGGCAAAATCTAGAATAATATAGATGGTAAACATTTTGGCTCCCAATAATTGGTTTCTTTTCAACTCTTGAATCAATGAAGTCTCACATCAAACTAACTTCCTCTCCTTGGAGCGACCCACCAAGGAAATAACAGTAAAACAATAGACGATCCTTTAAAGAGACCAGAGGGGTGGGCTGAAGGTTCCAGCTAACACAGTTTACATGATGCGCTAGCCGTGGTTGCAAAAGCTTCGTATGTATTAACGTATTCAGTCCTCCTAACGACCCTGTGATGTAGGGACTGACGTTATTCCAATCTGGCAGATGGGAACACAGAAGCCAAGTTAAAGCAATTCCAACCAGGCCACGGGGCCCCCAGGCTGTGCTTCTCATGTGAGGCTGCACTGCCTTTCCTATAAATGGCGAGGCTGCTCTAGAGGGGAAGTGGTGAGCAAGTGTGCCCTTCCACTCCCACGCTGGAGACAGAAAAGGGCGGGGGCACACCCGGCCTGCCCCGCCCCACCCACCCACATCTCTCAGGGGAGGAGGGTGTGTTCCGATCGCCAGGGTTGGGAGGTACCTCTGAGCATGGTAAGGTTATCCGGGCAGAACCTGTTACCGCACGGGAGCTTGGAGTTTATGGTGGGTAAATTCCAGGGCTGATATTCAAAATATTTTAATAATGAGACCAACAGACTGGAGGAAGCCATAACCCTGGTGTGCCCATGCGGCCCCGGATGTCACCAGGGTTACTGGCGGGGGCACTCAGAAAGCCCTGCTGTGGTCTCTGTGCTGCCGATACGACCTTCTCAGTAACAGACGAGCCATCCTGATCTCCATCAGTCTGATTTCTCTGTCTTTTCAATGTGCTCTGGACTCAAGGTGCAGGACAAGGATGTAGTCATCACCACCCAACCCCAACAGTCCTCTGCACTCTCCAGATGGCGTCTCTCATACTAAGTTCAGTTTCTCAGGACATTTTGAAGGTGATGCTGACAAACCAGAACGCACTGAGAAGCCAGGGTCATGCCTGCACCGGGACCGTGTGCTATGACTCCCAGTGTGGGTGTGGACGGGCCTGTACGTCAGACTGGGGTGGGCCTGGGGGAGGGGGAGCAGCATCTGTGACCCGAAATGGTCTTTGGCAAAGAAGATGCCAGAGGTGGGCCTTATTACTCTAGAGCTGGGGTCAGGGAACTCTGCCCACAGGCCTTCTGTTAAGCCACGCCCATCCACGCCCATCCTGCCGCTGCTCTTGTGCTCTACAAAGGCACAGCTGAGCAGCCTGGACAGAGACAGGGTGGACTGTGAAGCCTAACATATGTACTAGCTGGCTCTTGAGAGAAAAAATTGGCAGACCTCTTGTCTAGACCTAGGAGAGTAACTCTAACAGCCTGGCGGTATAGAGAGGGAGGGAGGGGCTCACGGAGGGAGGGAGGGAGAGGGAGGGAGGGATGTATGGGTGGGTGGATAGATGGATGGATGGATGGATGGGTAGATGGATGGATGGATGGATGGATGGATGAAGGAAAAACGAGTGGGCTTAGAGCTGGGGCCTTTAGTGGGGAAACCGGGAAAGGCTAACAGGAAGGGGCTGGGGTGGAACCCCCCTCACCAGGCCTTCCTGTGTGGGACTCCCTCCTCACATGAGCTGAGCCAGACTGAATTATTTACACCTAGCTGGGTGAGTTGCTAGATGCTGAAGAAAGCAGATTTGTCTCTCCTCTTTGAGGATGGGCAGCATAGAAACAATGTAAAACCAAGCACAGGTAATCAAAACCGTTTTAATGATTACTGTTTAGACATTAACATTGTGGGTGTACCCCGATGAGCTGAAGCACACTCCGACCGCACACTACTGAGTGTTATAGTTTCTGTATTGAAATATGTAAAGACGTTCGCAAACTAGTACCTAGGGAGACACACATTTACAAATACACACATTCTAGATCGGATAAGGGAGATGTAAACAGAGGCCAGACTCCTTCCAAACAAAACCCACGAGACATGTTAGGAGAACCAACCGGTTCCCTGTAATATGAATGTGCAAAATTAAAGCATGATAAACTGATATTTACATAAATACCAAACCAACAATTAGCTTCTACATTGTCAGTGACCTTCTCAAATGTGTCACGAGTGGTTTTTCAATCCCCTCCTTGGAGAAGGTGGTTCGGAGGCTAAATTCCAACACTTTTAAAATGACACACACCACAGTTCTTACCTGTCCGACCACGGCCTCGAGGGCATGAGACATGATTTTATGATCAGCAGTCTTATTTTTAAACAAGCAGTTCTAAACGAATCTTTAGCTTCTAAGTAGGGAAGAAAACAAAAATTACAGTTGCTATTAGATTTACACTGAACAAATGATCCAGTTCCCCAGTTCTCCTATGCTGTAGCTGTCTATTTAATTTTACCTTAAATTTTTCTAAGGTCCCTTCCCCTCCCTTTATTCATTTTGGTAAGCTAGGCACATTTTTAAAGGAAGTTTGTGTCAAAACAGATTAGCAGTACAGAAGGTAACTCAAATTTGGACCCCGGCAACCAGTTTACCAGCACTCATCTATGGGACTCTGTCAAACAGTAAATATTCAATCCTCTCTCTTGAAAAGTATCTCTCTTCTCTCACAAGTGGAAAGCAAGATGGGCTTTGTCTCCCGAATAAAAACACTTAGCACTTCTGAAATTTAAAACAGCCTACTCAACCCACACACTTCCTAAAATCTTAAAGACAAAGAATATACATTTACGTTCCATCGAGACGGCTTTAGAACCTCCCCCCTATCCCGCTTTTTACATTATTCATAGTGGCACTCAAAATAAAAAAATAAGATCTGTTAAAAAGTTAGACTGACTATTCCACTAGATTTGAGCCTGCCTGACTTAAAGCCAATATTATAAAACCAAAGGTGCCGACTTCACACGTACAAGTCACTTGACATTATGTGTCACACGATAGTTGTGTAAATCACAATCTTTGATTTTTCTGGAGCTATTAAGAAAGGAATGAAAACTTGAAACATACCCTAATTGAAACTAATACACTTTGGGCCCTGCTTTTTAAATTTTAAGGCATGTGTGTTTCTCTGCTGTAACAACATTATACAAATTTACAATCACATGCATGATCTACAGGTTAAAAAAAAAAAAGGTTTGGATTACAGTGTTCTTCAGTTGTGAATCACAATTCAGCACCCATCATGTTACAACTAATAAGGCAACAGCAGTGTCGGGTACCGCGGCAACACTCCCTCCAGTCTAGCGCAGGGGTCGGGGAGAGCCCAGAAATGTTAAAAATCTTATGCCTGCTTGGGTAACCTGTCTACGTTTCCTAGGGGTTTGGAGCTGATGGAAGAGGTCCTACGCGAGTCACGCTATGGAGGCCGGCTAGTGACAGCAGCTGTGAACGAGCGACGGGCACAAGTTGTACTGTGCTTACGATCTGACCACGTGGTTCCGACCGGGTTCCGCGCTCGGACCTCAGTCCTTCCGCTGCCTCCTCGGCTTCACACTGTTTTCCAGGGAAGAAAACCTGCCGGCGTGGCCGTTCACGGCAGCCACGGAGCCATTCTGGTGGTCCTTCTGCTGCTCTCTCCTCCGCGAGGCCCCCTTCTTGTTGTAGGTCTGCAAGACAGACGGGCGGGTGGGAGCTCGGCCGGGGACCCACTGCATCCCCGGCGCCAGGCCTGGTCCTTTTGGGGCCAGGTGCCATCTGCGGCCAGGCACCCAGGAAAGCCTTGCCCTTCCAGTGTCTGGAGGGCAGGGGAGTGGGCCACGCTGGCCCCTCCCGCTGCAGTACCTCCTCCTCCTCCTGTCCCCTCGCATCCTCTGCCTTCACACTCGGCTCATGACTTCAGCAGTCATTTCGGCCCTGTATGTACGAAGTGCTCTGCTGCTAAGAGCAGGTAAATCAGGTGTGGTTTCGGCTTCGGTGGGCCCTGTCCTTTAACCTACCCCGTGCCCGGTCACTGCCCCAAAGTGCAGCTCAAACCTGCCACCCCCGCTGTGTCTGGGGAAAGGTGCTGGTCTGCAGGGGGCACAGGAAGGGGCAAACGCACTGAGCACCCCACTGCCTGGGACACATGAGGTCCAGGGCTGATGGGAGGCAGGTGGGGGGCGTCCAGCAGCGGCCACGAGAGGTCAGGCTCCCTTTAACGGACCCTCCCATAAGCAGAAATCTACATCACGGGACATACTTGGGAAGGACCGTCGGCCCCACACCTGAGCAGTGGGCATGTAAGAAAACCAGGACTTGGGGCAGATTTCTGTCTACAGCTGGGGACTACGATGGAGATTTCTTCAGATGTTTAACTTAGCCCCGAAGTGCAGGGCAGTGGGGCTACGACCCCTTGGCCTGTGAATCCCCTACTGTGTGTCTGCAGTGGCGGCGGAGGGAAAGGTCCGGGGTCTGCTGGATAGCTTTGCTTTCCCACGTGGACCCCAAGCCGCCCTGGCCAAAGACCTGGAACTCCAGGGACCTGGGGCAGACTTCAGCCCCTCCTACACTGGCAGACACTCCCTCCCCCAACCCAAGAAAGATGGGGGCCTTGACTGAAAAGATCCCAAATCCCAACCACACAGGAGAGTGAGATTTACCTGAATGTAGAAGTTTGTGAAGAGGGCAATCAGAGAAATCATGTATCCAATCTGGAAATACAGCCACCCAAGAGGGAAGGCACACGGCCAGATGACCCCGCAGGTGGTCTGGATGATGGTCAGCACAAACTGAAGCTGGGGGTTGGGGACAGGGGACACAGGTAAGAAGTGCAGCCACCGCCCACGGACAAGGCATCCGCCAAGTGGACGCTCTGCCCTGCACCCCCGAGTGTGGGCACTAAGACTTACAAACCTTCCTGTGGGTACAGTCATCTCAAAACCCCAGTGCACCCTCACTGTGTCCCCAGCTGTATATGCACCTGTATCTGTCTTACGTACGTGTTTCTCCCCTTCCAGCTACTGGAAACACCTTCTCTAAAGCTCAGGGAATAGCCAACAACACCATACTCCATCACCTGGAAGGAAGTTGCCGAGAGGAGATCTGAAAATTTCCCATTGCGAGAGATAAAAATCTAACTCCATATGGGGACAGATGCTTAACTAAACTTAACCGCTGTGACCCTTTTACAATACACACATGTATCAAATCGCCACGTTGTACAACTTAGACACCGACTTCAGGGACACAGTATGGGAGAGGCAAGAGTTTTTTTGTTTGATTTTTAAAAGGCAGGAAGGGTGCGGGCTGGTGTTTAGAGGGACTGGGGACGTCCTGGCAGGGCGTGCGCTCCCACGGCACACTTTCCCCATCCTTATCCTTCTGGTTTGGTGAAGGCTGAGGCTGGTAAGCAGACTTACACTCTTACTGGGATATAATGCTAATTCTGTAGATTATTTCTGATGCGTAAGTCTCGACAAGCAAGTGGGACTGCTTGGGGAGACAGGGAGGAGGGCTTAAGATAAGGTGTAGCTGCTGGAGGTGTGTCTGTTTAGAGAAGTAACAGCCTGGGGCTGGGCTCTGCCCACTGGATTTCTGGGCCACCTCCCAGGGTTTCTATGTAGGGAACACTTTTTGGTTTTGTTTGTTTCCTTTTTTAAGGTTAAGTATTCTAGACTGCCAAGTAGGTAGGAAGGGTGCTCAGAATAAATCTAGGCACACTGGGTGTAATCTCCTACGTCAAAGGGCAGACTGGATACATGTGGGAGGCAGCGCTCCAGTCTGTTCTTCTAAATCGGCTTCTGCAGAGCCCTGCGCTGTGTGGTGTCTCCTGGTCTCTGCATCACTTCTCCTCGAGGGTCAGGTTAAAGAACAATCGTCCTCCCTCACAGGTGGGTGAGAAAAACATTAACAAGGATGACAGAGACGCCAGCAAAGAGGTGGCAGCAAAATGTCAAACACAGACACAGCTCAGAAGAACGAGGATTTTTTCCCCCAGGTTATTTTTCAAATGGAAAAAATCACAGCTGACTTGGAGGGATCTGAATCAGGTGGTTTCTTTTCTTTTCTTTTTTTTTTTTTTCAAATATTTCACTAGGCTTTCTTTCTTTTTTTTTTTTTAATTTTTAGTTTTTTGGAGGAAGGTCATTAGATTTACTTATTTGTTTTTAGAGGAGGGACTGGGGACTGAACCCAGGACCTCGTGCATGCTAAGCACGCGCTCTACCACTGAGCTACACCCTCTCCCCAGCTTGGTTTCTTTAGAAAAGAATGTGTCAGTAAGGCAAGGCCACGGCTAAGAGGTTCGTATCTGCTATCAACAGGTCAGCGAGCTCTGGCCTATTGCCTCTGTGTCCTTGTCTATAAAACAGGGGTAATAACAGGAAATCAGGCTATAGGAACAATCCGTGTAAAACTGCTTGAGTGCCCGGCACACAGTACACTCAACAAATGTCAGTGTTTAACGTGAGCAGTAACAGTGTTAATGATTAAATAACAGTAATAATAAAATACATGTAATATATGTAAGATATACAATAACATTATATAATTATTAATAATAAAGTTCATGAAAGCAATCAGGAGGGGAGGGGAACAGGGTGTATGCTACACTGGCAAGTGAGGAAAGCTTAAGAATGGACGGTCGGAAATAACCACCAAGAGCAAAGGGTTGCCGGGGGCGCTGGTGTGCGAGTCCAGGCAGGGGGCCATCGCCGGAAGTACAGCAGGCACCACTGTCCCCACTACACAGGCCGGGAGGCCACCTGCCTCAGCCGAGCATCCTTGCTGCCTAATGAGCTACCGGGAAAGAAGCCTGGGCCCACGCTCCTCAAAAGCTCCTCCTGAAACTCCTGAAACACAATAAACAGATTTCACCTAGGATCTGGATCATAGTTAGCAGTCGTGTGGATGCACATGTGCTGTGCGCACAAACTAAGAACAAAGAAAGGGCTGAACCTGAAGCCAAGGAACCAGATTCCAGTCCTTGTTCTGCCATTCAACTAGCTACACACTCACGGGCACGTTTCCCCATCGACTGAAGTGAGCAGAATTCCCGGCTCTGTCCACTTCAGGGAGTTTAACTGGTCCAAGAGAGGGGGCGGGAAAGGCACACCTCAGGTGCTGGTCAACCCCCAGTAAGCCAGGCGGGCAGAGCGCGCGGCCCAGGGAGAGCTCAGTGCCCCCCGTGGCGAGGCCTGGGGGGAGAGGCCGCGTCACTCACCAGCTGCCCCTGAGTGATGTACTTCTTCCACCAGAGGTACGGCCGCATGGACGGGATGGACGACAGGCCGTAGTACGAGTACATGAGGACGTGGATGAAGCTGTTAAGGGTGGCACCAAAATAAGCTGCAGGGACAGAGGGGGTGGGGGAGGGGTGCATCAATGCTTTACGTACAACAGGTGAAAAATAAATAAAACCCAAGATTCTTTTTAAATCCAAAAAAAAAAAAAGTTTTGAACAGGGGCTGGCAAATGCTGCTGCAGCAAGCCCCGCGCGGGCATGCGATCAGAGCCAACCGCCCCCCAGCAGCGCAGGCAGCCGCAAGGCTGCGTTAAGCCCAGCTCAGCTGTGGCTGCGCGGGGCGGGGGGGGGGGGGCGGGGCGGGGCGGGCAGCTAACGCAGGTGTCAGGAGCCCTAAAGGCTTTGCTGCCGGGCCCCCACCAACCCCCAGAGGCAGCTTCCCGAGCACCTCCAACTGCTGCATGGGCGACTCGGGGAGGGCAGCCGACGGCGGGACGCTGGAGGCCAGAAGCCAGCTGGCTCTACACACCTGCTGACGCTGGAGAGAACGGGGAGCCACCGCCTAACTCCTCCCCGGGCTGCGGCGCGCAGGCTGTACGCACAGCCTTGCCAGTCACCCAGCCCCAGCCCAGCTCCTTGCAGACGAGAGACCCGTCTTTCATCTCAGGCTTCGTAACCTCCAGGAGGACCACCAGATCCTGCAGGCTCTCCGTTCCCTGCTGCCACAGCAAGCAGCCAGGTAGAGCCCCCCGCCTGCCCCCGTGCGGGCAGAGCCCCCCACCTGCTCCCGTGCGGGCAGAGGCCCCCCGCCTGCCCCCGTGCGGGCAGAGCCCCCCGCCTGCCTCCATGCAGGCAGAGGCGCCCGGGCCGGGGTCAGAAAATGGGCTGCTACTCCCCGGCTGTGACAGTAACTGGACAAATCACGTCCACTCTCTGGCCATCTCCTGTAGGCCAGGTGGGGCTGGCTGCAGCCTGTCCCCCTGCGGGCTCTCTGACATTTCTAGCCCCGTTCCAGTGTCGGGAGGTGCTGTTCCTACTACGGTTATGCTGGGTCACCCACAGCGGAGGTGTGGGCTCTCCCAACCCTCCCACAACCTCAGGTCTCTCCCACACCGTAAGGAGTCGTACTTGCAAAGTCCTTTCTGGTTCTAAAATTCTCTGTGTGGCTATCGGTGGGTCGAGTTAACCAAGGGCAGCCTATCCTGGGGGAAAACGTATATAAGACTCAGGCTCCTGGTCAAATTTGTCGGCGACAGATGCGGGAATTTTGACTGGGACACACTAGAACTCCTGGGCTGAAACTGGTGGTGACAACTTAATCTCTGAAAATGACAGCACCCTTCAGACCACAAGCTTTCCAAAACCACCCATGTCCTCCTTAGAGAATTTACGTCAAATGGTGCTTGTCACAGAAGCCGCCCAGCCAAAGGGGCTTCAGGGTGAGAGTTGCTGTATCAGAATACACGCAGGTCCCTGAGGTTCTACTCAGGTAAAGCTGTTCCCTGGTGCCCACTCAGTGGTGTGAGTCCCTCTTCCTGCTCTGTCCTTGTCAGTCAAACACCTTCCCAACTGTAGAGAAATACAGATGAGAAATCTCCCGGAATAGCACCCTTGATGATGGAGAACTCTGTTCCAATTTCTTAACGTGCCCCAGGCTGGGAATCTGGTATCTCCCTCATCCTGCCAAATTGGCACAGGATGTGTCCCAAACTGGAAAAAGGGTCCGTTGGCTCGCTGGGTGCACAGCCACACAGACTATCATTAGAAGCGACCCGGACACCAAGCTCAAATGCGTGACCCAGACATCTACAGACACCGCACCTTTTCTCAAAGCCCCAGTTTCAAATTCTGCTTCTCCGCTCACAACTGTCCCCAAAGACATGAGACTCACAGTGGCCACAGGGCACCCAGTTCATCACGAACCACCAGATGTTGAACATGCTGGCGTGGTGGTAGACGTGCAGGACGGTGATCTGGTGGTTGTTCTTGCGCAGGATGAAGAAGAAGGTGTCCATGAACTCGATGAGCTTGGAGAAGTAGTACCACCAGAGCACGCGGATGATCTAGGGGGAAGGGGCCGTCAGTGCCTCCTGCCGGGGTCCGCTCCCTCCCGGCATCCTGCGGGAACCCCTGCAGCCGGGGGCGCCGGTCACTCTGTGCTGCCTTGAACCAGAACACCAAGGAGGGGGGGCCCTCAAGTGACCACAGGGAAAGCTTTAAAAGGGCTGCGACACCCTTCGAGCCCCTAACAAAACCTGCTCCCTCTGCAGGAGCCTGCTGAGCCATGGGAAGAGGCAAACTCCGGGGAGGGCACTTGCGATCTCAGGGGCCGGCAGGGGACAGGACACGAGGCAGAGGAGCGGAGGAACTGGGGCCCCCAGCACCAGGTCCTGCCCAATTAAATACGCCACACAGGGGCTCTAGGGGAATGACTGGCAGGGGAGGGTAGACCTCAGTGGGAGAGCACATGCTTAGCGTGCATGAGGTCCCGGGTTCAATCCCCAGTACCTCCGTTAAATAAACAAACTCTAATCACGCATCCCCCAAAAAAGGAATTTAAAAAAAAGGAGACAACTGCCCTGCTGAGTGTATCCTGATAGCCCTTCATTAAAAACAAAAACCCCAAACACTCACGGAAGCTGAAATCTAAAGACCACCCTTGAGGGCACTTAGAGGAATGGTTTAAGCACTTCAGACATTATCCTCACGATTCCGTTTATATTATATAAACAGAGCTTAAATACTGATAAATGCATGCACATTTTTCCCCCTCCCGGAAGCTGTTACAGGACTTAATTTTTGCAGAGAGGGAAATTTTAGTTTCCATTCTATACCTCTTTCATGCTGTTTAACTTTTCACACCATGTGTACATATTGCTTTAAAATTTTTTAAAAAAATGTCAGCAGGGATACCCTGAACAGCCACCTTGTCTTTTGTACAATTTCTTTCTTTTTTTTTAAAACAGACTTTAGAGCAGTTTCAGGTTCACAACAGAACTGAGCAGAAAATACAGAGTTCGCACACAGCCCTCCCCACTCACACACATAAACTCCCCTGCCCTCAGCCTCCCTCATCACTGCGGCATATTTGTGTACAATTTCTTAATTAAAAAAAACCAGACAGTACCTTCATATCTGCTTCTCCTGCGCTGTGTGTGCCCTGACAGAAGAAGTTATATTTGCCTTCCCATACTCCCATCACTAACTGGAAAAGAAAGACAAAAGGGAAGCGCCAATTAGCAACAACATCAGAACCAGGAAGAGCCCTGATAGTCAATTAAACTTCATTAGTTTAGGAATCTGGGCGAACTGACCTTGGGCTGTGCCGAGGCAAGTCTGCTCTGACAACACGCATGAAGATAAAGGTGTGTGAACGGGGGTTTAAACCACCTGGGCCTCCTCTTCACATGGGGCGGGGGGCTGGGGTCACTTGGGAGGCCCTGCTTTGCTAAGCGGCCTCTCTCCAGGCCCTTGGTTCCCCTGGCTCCCTCACGGGCACCCGAGTGACCCCATCATGGCTCCGGTCCTGCCCTGCATGGCCTGAGGGAAGCTGCAGGTTTTCACCATCAGGCTTTCCCTAAGCCAAGCTTTCTCAAACTTGCCAGTGCAGGGCCAGAGTCACCTCAAGGGCACGTTGAAATACTCATGGCTGGGAGGCCTTTCTGGCCCGTAGGTCTGGGTGGTGTCCAAGAATTCCCATTTCGAGCACTTCCCAGGTGATATGCTGGCTGAGATCCCCCAGGCGGAGAGCCACTGCGGCAAGCCTGGGGGTGGTGGAGCCCAGCCTCAGTCTTCATGACTCCCCGAAGCTGCATCATCCCCTGATCTGCAGACCGAGGAAACTGGCCAGCCTCAGAGTTCACCTGCAGCACAGCGGGCACTGTGGCATTGCAGAGAGGGCACCTGGCCTGGGGACAGGCCCCAGGGAGCAGAGCGGCAGGGCCCCCAGCACTCCAGGAGGGCCACAGATGCCTCACCTGCACACGGGGACGAGGCCCGGCCGGGGTGAGCCCTGCGGACCTGCTCTGGCAGTCCAGAGGGAAGGTCTGATCTGGCCACCCGGGGTGTGACCGGTCCACTATGCCATCGGTCCACTATGTTCCAGACAGAGAAACCTGCATGAGATGCTCCTTCTTCATGCAGACGGCGGCTCACCGCCACGTGTGGGAGCCCCAGCACCCTTCAGGGGTCCCGGTGGCTCTCCCTCTAGTGGTCAAGGGGGGCCGCGGGAGGAGAAACCTGGGGTGGTCCAATAAAGAGGAACTGACCACTGGGCCTCAAAGTGCGGTTCCTGACATGCCCCCCGACTCTGGAGCACGAGCATGTGTGGGAACTCGTAAGACATCACGTTCTTGAGCCCCGCCCAGACCTTCAGAATCAAAACCCTTGAGAACACAGCAGCGTGGTTTACAAAGGGGGCCCCCCCCGCCCCCGCCGCAGCACCAGAATCACCATCACCCAGCATTGCCAGGAATTTGCTAGAAATACAAAACCTCGTGCCCCACCCCACACCTACTGAATCAGAAATTATTGGGTGTGAAACCCAGTTACTTGGCAGGTTATTCGAATGTAACTGACATTTGAGAACTTCTGGCTTAACGTCCTGCTGCAGGATGGGCTCCCCTGGGGAGCTTTTAAAAAATCACTAATGCCTGCCCCACCCCCACCCACCCAGCAGACCATTAAACCAGAAGCTTACAGGGCCTTTTACCAGCTCTCAAGCTCCCAATGGGCAGCGAGGAGTGGGAGCCACTGGTTTCGTGCTACCTGATTCAAGTGAGAAACAGTTCACTTCCAGTGCTGTGGGAAGACGCAACAGACGCGGGACTCAAGAGCCCCTTGCTGCACACCCCCCGGCAACTGTCCTTGAGCAGAGTTTACCGTGGGAGCCACACAGATGCTCTCCGGGAACAGAAGCTGATCACCAGGGTCTGAAGACAAACCGTTAAACTTCCACCCAGTCTGACCTCAGAAATAAAAGCCAGCAGTGGGTGCATCCCTGCTTCAATCTGATTTTGTTTCTGATCACAGGAGCAACTAGCTGAGATGGTGTGGATACTTCAAAGAAAACTCGTCATCACTTCTGGGCAGTAAGAGGCAAACATTTTCAAATACACCAGGAGAAAGTAAAATCTTTGTTCACAGAAGACTTCCTTTGAAAATAGAAATTTATAGTTGTTTTACATTATTAATGAAGGAGAGGCAGGTGGTGCATTTAAAAAATACTATGGAACACCAGACCACACCTGCCATCTATTTCTGTAAATAAAGTTTTATTGGAACAAAGTCACTCCAGTTCATTTACAGTGTGTCTGCCGTTCATGCTAAAATGGCAGACGGGCTCACAGAGCCTTAAAAAGAAAGCGAAGTTGTGGACCTTGATGACATTTTCATAGGTCTACCGCCAATGAGAGAAGTAAGTACAACACAGCAAAGTTCAATGAAGGTAAAAGCGTGCAATTTATACCTTTATTTAGAACAGCATTACTTGGCAACATTTAAAATTTACTAACACATGGTTATCCTCACTAGATACATTTTTTGGAAATTTTATCATCTTAAGAATCTAAAATTCTACATGGCTGTGTTCACTATTGTCTTACCTTGGCAGGGCTTGAGAAAAGCCAGGAGTGCTCGGGAAGAGGACCCATCCTTCCCCACAGTCATGCAGGTGCCCCAGCCTGCAGGGTGGGCCGAGACGGAGGGATCTGTCAACTCTCCTGGGAGGGACTCTCTGGCACATGACTCCTGTCTTTCAGAAGAAATCCAGGTGGCATTGCCTCAACTCTTTAAGCAAATTAATCTAAAATTCCACCTGCCTCTTCCCTTGTAACAGGAAAGAAAAAAAAAATCTCTGTATAAAACACCGACTGTCTCTGGAGGCTAAAGAACTGACACCGAGGTGCTGGGTGGTGCACTTGGTCGTGCTGAAGCACAGAGCACAGGCACGAACCAGAAGCTTCTCACTTAGGGCCCCTCACTGGAGGAGCCCACCCCGCATCTTCCACCTGCAGAGGCTCAGTGCAGGCGCCCCCATCACTGCTGCCCCTGCACTTCCGCAGGGGGCCCTGGTGCCTCTCCAAGCGCTGAAGCCTGCGTTCAAATCCTTCAATGACTCTGTCTTCAGATCGAAACCCGAAACCCTAAACCCTAAACCCAGCACGCAGGCACTCATGACCTTCCAAGAACGTACCTCGAAGCCGATCTTCTTCCCTTCCTCCCTTTCCCCGAGCCAGACCGTGGCCCCTCTGCTCCCCAAGCACGCCCTTCCTTCAGCGGCCAGGGAGCGCGGGTAATCAGCTCCCCCGCCTGGTTTGGCCAGGTGACCTGGGACAAGGAACTCCAAGCTTTTGGCCTCAGTGTCCTCACCCCTCAAACAGGATAAAACAACTCTCTCGCCTGCCCAGGCTGCCTAAGAAGCTGGAGGTGACATGATGCTCACCTTGACCCGCCTGGCAGAGAGGCAGCACAGGAATACTCATCCTTTTCAGCTGCAGTGCGCTCAGCACCCAGACCCCCATCCCCAGCTTCCACCATCCCACCTGTGCATCCGAGTCTGGCTTCAACCCTCTCTTCTTCACGACTGCCCCCCCGAGCACTCCTGTGGAAGCCCCTTCTCCTGCCTGAGCCCACCCCGCCCCATCATTTGCTCACCTGCCCCTGCAGGCCCTCCATCACTGGCCCTGAAAACCCTCGGAGGTGGTGGCCGCCGTGTCCACACCCAGAGCCCAGCAGGGGGCGGGGGGCAGGGGGACTTGTACACAAGAGGTGCTGGACAAATATTTGCCAAACTAACGACCAAGAATTCAAGGTGCTGCTTTCTGTCCCATAAATCTAGGCCCAGTGTTTTCTTTGCGGCAAAAGAAGAGAAAAAAAAAGCAGCTGCAGCTTTATTTCATTTCTACTTTGCAAATAAAGAAACTGAAGTATGAGGAAGTATGTTAACGAGGCTTGACTGTGACAATTCTGCTCCCAAGATGAAAACCAGTTCCTCATCAAGCGTCATCCTGGTGACACGGAAAGTTTTTAATTCTTACACATCCTTGGTTTCAGAAGGGATAGAATGGTCTAATACAGGAGGACCAAGCCCCCAAGTTGAAGTTTATTCCTCTAAGCCTCTCAGCCGCCCTCCACAGAAGTGGTCCAGATCAAGGTCCTGCCTCCTCCTCCATTCCCATCAGAAGAGAACGGCTCGTCCGTGGGTAACAGACCCCGGGGGCTCTCGGAGCCGAGGCCTGGCCTTCCCTGCAGCCCCCGAGGAGCACCTCGGGGTAGAGACAATGCTCATGCCTCACCAGGCTTCTTTCCCGGAGCTGCTCTGGTCCCGCCCTGGAAACTCATCACACTGCGGCCACCGTGGGGAGAGGGCCCCAAAAGTGGGACAAAGCGAGGCGCTGGCAGTGAGGGCAGGATTGGGACCCAGTGGACAAGCAGGCCAGGTGAGCGGCTGGCCACAACTTCTGCAGCTCCTGAGACCACCGGCTACTCCAGGAGCAGCCGAGGGGCACTTGTGACCCTACCTGGCTTTTCCCAAGTAACCAAGATACACACAGCACCGCTGCAAACCCCATGTGCTTTCTCCTTCTTTGGAGTAAAGTAAACTCTAATCAGGCCAGAGGCTCGTGCAGGCTCTGATGAAAGCGTAGCTAAAAGCTCTCTTCTCTCCTTCTGAGACAAATTCAGTAGAAGATGGTCTTGTGCATCCTCTCATGCACGAAAGAAGAAAACCGAGGTGGGTCTCATAGCTGGGTCTGGATGACGCAGTTTGTGGAGTGAATCATCTCTTAACGGTCAGAGCCAACTTTTCTTATCAGACCCCTGGATTTAACCACAAATGAGGTATACCCCGCCCCCAGCATGATAACCACTTCTGGCCCTTTCTGGAATGCTACCAAAGTATCTCAAGAAGCAAGGTCATTTGAAACCCTTCAGGCAGAAAACTGTCTTCCTGTGTGACCCTTATCCGTCCTTCACCCCAACATCCCAAGATGGCAGAACAAGACGACCCCTTTCCATAGGGGCCGACCAGTTTAGTGATGAGGGTTTGACAAGTGCCGTGGTTATTATCTACCCCCTAAGCAGAAATGGAATGAAAAGTAATGAGAACAGGCACTGTCCATGCTGAGACTCAACTAGCCCAGGGCGCGGGGACTTTTCTAAGCAACAGCCCCAGAAGAATGTGAGGCTGGCGTCGTCACAGATTCCACCATTCCTGTGTGAATCCCCAAATGCGTAGCCTTTAGGTCTGGGACAAGTTCATGTTTTTAGTAAGGAAACAGATGAGCAGTGCTGCAGGTGGTCCAAAGTCACACAGCTTCCTGGTGGCACCGCGGGGACCAGCACCCAGGAATGCCGACCCTCGGTCCACGTGCAATCTCCAGTGGCACTTCCAGGCTCCCCTGACCTTCTCGGTCCGGTGTTGAATCCTCAGGAAGAGCTCGATGGAGATACTCTACCCACGAACAAGTCTATGAAAAAGTAGGCCTTCCACTGCACTTGCATCTTCAGCAGATGTTTGGTTTGAAATGAACCATCAGCTACGCCAAAATCGACAGTCCCTCTGCCTCCACGGGTTAGCTGGCCCATCCTGGCGGCGCCCTTGTGGAACAGGGTCCAGTCCGAGCACCTGGGTTTGAATTTCAGATCCTTTATGTCCAGAGTGTAAGGATGCTCATTACGATAACTTCATACCCGTGACCTCCAAAAGTGTTTTTCCCCCTTAAGACCAGGAACACCCCTGGGTTATGGCTGAATGCAACACTCCTGCATCATTTATTCCTAAGTCGTAAGGACAGGCTCCGGACCCTAGAGAAGCCTTCAGAACAAAGCACAAAGAAACAGCTTGTCCTCAGCCCAACCTGCAACAGGCACGTCTGGCATTCTTCCCCGCGCCCGTGGCCCTTCCCTCTGAGGCTGGCAGGACTCTCCTCTCACTCTTCAGTCTCCTGAGAAGTGCTTTCTGGTAGGTTGCTTCCACGTACCCCAGGAGAAATGCTCATTTTATGTTCTGGGGGGTGCTGGTGGCTGGCAGAGAGAACCCACGCTGAGACTCAGTGTTCTAAGGCCGTGAGCACAGCGGGCTGACGCACTGACTTGAACTTCAGGTCCCCCCTGGAGTTCTGCCTCTGCAGAAGGCGGCAGGAACAGTTCGATGAACACTGAGTGAGTTAGCTCCATACTCGGCACACAGAAGGCCCTATGTGTGTCTTTGCTATGATTCCAGCCAAACATCTGCTCTTTCTGCTCCAACATGTGAAGGCTCCTGACTAGGTCTGCAGTGGTGTTGCTCCTACTGTATACAGAAGCCCCCCAGAGCATCCCCTGCAAAATTTCAAGAGGGCTCTCCAGCTTCCCTCCTGACTGAGGATCTGCAGAGTGGCTCTGGGTCATACCAGCTACAAGGCCAAGGTTACGAAGGTCTGCAGGTCAATGCAGACAAGTCAGGTGTGGCTCCAGACCAATGCCAAAGCCTCCTCTGCACTGGAAGGCATCCCCTCCCTGTCCCCTGGGTGTGTGGCTGTGGGGAGGGCGGGCTGGGCTAAGTCCTTCTCGCAGGGCGATGCCAGGTGCACGGACAGGCAAGTAACCCAGGCAGTCTTTCCAGTCTCTGAGAGAAGCTTCCTTCTGAGCGGGGAATTTCAGTTGTGCAGGAACTAAGAGTGACAGGCGTTTTAGGTAATGGTCAGGCCTCTCTTCCAAGTATCAGTCTCACCAGGGTTTCAACTTCTTTGCACCTCTGCTCAGTGGGGTCAAGCAGAACAGTCCTGATGGTCTTTTTCAAAGTATTTTTTGGTACACGTAAGCATTTTTTAAATAAAACTGACCAATTATGACTGGGCAGGTCTTTTAAGTGTTTTTTCCAAATCTTATTTTCCCACAATAACATAGCTATTTTAGGAAAGCCTGAAGGGAAAGAAAAACAACGAGACTGTTTAGAATACGATGTTTCCAGAGTAGCTGCTCTGCATCTCCATCGAGGACCTTCAAAGCCAGAGCCAGGAGGCAGCGCAGTCAGGTGCCCGGGGGGATGGGGGTACCGGGGGACGGGGTGGGGGGGGGAAGGGTCGACGGCACCAACTCCACAAAGGGCAGAAAGCCGAAGCAAAACGCCCTTCCCATCAAATGCCCCATTTCTTTCATCTTCCCAATAAAGCAGCATCGGAAATCTTTAAAAGAAAATTCAAACAAAAAAACGACTGACTTGTGGTTCTAGCAAAGCCGTGAACTGAAGAAAAGCAGAAGCCGCTCCCCCACTGTTAATGCAGAAATGCTACGTGGAACGCCAAAACAAAACCCTCCAACATTGCTGATGCCTAACTATAAGGTGAGGTTTCCCCCAGAAAAAATAACTCAGAAAGAGGAAGTGAGCTTACACTCAAGTCCTTTTGAAAAACTCTTTATTTGGGGAGGACACAGTTATCTGAGATGACCCCAGCAACACTAGTTTGGGATGCTCACACCCAAAAAACCGTTCTGGTTTTGTTTTTAAAGAGGTAAAGAAATTTAACATAGCTATAATAATTATTCCCAGAGGCACGACCTCACAGACACAGCTAAAAGAAAACTTTTGAAAGAATATTTTTAAAAGCAATACAGCAAATGGTTAAGTTTGAGGTCACGGTCATATCCAAGCTATGGAGGGAAAAAACCTAACAATTCCTTGTTATGGGATGAAAAAAGGTCAAGCAGGGAACTTTCAGAAATAAAAGATGTAAAGTAAAACCAAAAATGGATGCAATAGCACATCAGACACAACTAAAACTACGAGTGAATCAGAGGAGCCTGGAAGGCAGGTGTAAAGATGCAGAAAATGTGAGGACGTGCAGAGGGTGAGAGTCCAACACACGTCCAACAGGAGCCCCAGACAGAGACGACGGAGGAGGAGGAGATGATGCCTGAGCACTTTCCTGAATTAATGAAACACGTAAACTCTCAGAGTGAAGGAGAGGCTGGGGTCACTGCTCCCACTTGGTGCCCTCATGATGTCACAGAGGAGCTGACCTTGAGATGGGTCCTCAGAAACGAGACAGGCACTGTCAAACCAAGGCAGGCTTATGTCCAAAGGAAGCAGTTTCTAAGGGAGAACCAGGATTGGGGTGAGAGGAGCCCTGGCATCCGTGCACAGACCAGGGGGTCAGTGGGGACACTGCCCTTTGGACTGTGACAAGCCAAGCAATCAGATCCTCGCTGCTTAAGGTGACAGGAGTCCAGAGGTCAGGAGAGGGGCGGACACACCAAAAAGGCTGCCTGTCAGGACAGAGCAGGTGCCTGAGTGATGTGTTAACTAAGGAGTCATATTACCGGGACGGCCCGGGGAACCCGGAGTCCAGCTCTATTTTCCTCATGCAAAATGAGGAAAAAGCCACCATCTGGCATCAGGGAGATGAGGGTTCTCAATCTCAGGGACAAAGGGAAGGATATGGATAGTTTGGAAAAAAAATAGGTGGGCTTCCACTGAGATGAAATAAGCCCTAGATCTTGGGGGGTAAAAAGGTACACAAGATTTTTATGTTTGCTATGAAAACAGTTACAAAACTAAGGAATGAACGCAAACTAAGCTGCTTCTCTTCTGTGTCTGGGCATTTTAGTCCTGAGCCGTCTCCACGGACTGATCCTACACGACACCTAATTTAACAAGTAAAAGCTAAAAGGCTTGCCCTAAAGTCCTCTCCTTCTAAACTAAAACGTGCCAGTGTTCAAATACGCGTCTATTCAAGGAGCTACGGTTTTCTTCCCGGAAATAAAGGACAAGTTCCTGAGGCAATCAGAAGTCAGGCCACGCTTCTCCTTTTAATTTTCTTTCTACCCAACGCAGAAGCCAGGAACAAGTCCACGTTCTTTCTACATCCTAAACTCAGTCTCACAGTTTTGAGACAGTCCTTTGGTTATTTTCCTTCTGGCCATTTTAAAGCTTCAGTGATTCCCTTTTCAGTTTCCTTTTTATCTCCCTCTTCCAAGATTCTTCCTTGTCGTCTTTAAGCAACAGTTCATTTCATTTGCATCAGCCTAGAACTTTGCCAAGGCAGCTCTGAATTCACACCACGGGGTTAAATAAACAAAAGTATCAATGGCCACGTGTCTATTTTTTTAAATTCCTTATAGACCCAAACAGGCAGATAAGCAGGAGGATAAATAGAGGCTAACAGTGTGACCACACCAGTGGTGTGACCTCAGGCAGTGGCTTCAACCCTCGGGGCTTCCTCTGAAATAAGGGGCCCAGCTGGGCCCTGCAGGATTCACTGGAATATAAATGCCAAGCAGGGAGGAAAAAAAAAAAAAAAAGAGAGAGAGAGAGAGAAACCAGTAGTCAAAGTGAAATTTAAAAGCTGACCAAAAATATGAGTATTACAGATGGGCTTAAGTAAGTATAGGGGGAAAAAAAAGAAGAATTAGACAAAATCAAACGCAAATATCAACTAAGGTGGGTAGCTGGGTTTATTTTCAACTCAGGAATATCTGATTTGGGTGTTATTTTTATAAACTCGATTTAAGGAATTACTGCCACCTTATCTATGACTTCTCTATGCACGTTAAATTGTGGCTTAAAACGGTTATTTTCCTCCTCCGTGTATTGCCCGAATCTCTATATATTCAGGGCTTAGACACTGCTCCATGTTTTGTAACGCTCTCGCCAAGCTGTCGGAGGAAAACCTGTACTTCTGACGACAGTGCTTTCAGGGCCCCCCAGACTCACTCACGTGCAGGGAGCAGCCATTTACACAGCACTTGTCTTCCCCTCTTTACAGGGAATCACCTGCTTGAGAGAGGTCGACCCCGAAGTTGTCATTGTATCTCTAGGGCTGGAGAAACATATTAAGGCAGATACTTTAGTTCTATGAGATTTAACAGTCTTAAATATGCCTTCTCTAGAATACTGCTACGTGTGATAAATAAACTCTACAAAGCCTTCTTAACAAAATGGCTCTACTGTTAATCGATTACGGGAAAGCGAACAGTTCACCCTGAGACCTGACAGCTGGCTGTGGCTTTGTCCCTGGAACACGGAGATGAGCTCGGTGCCGGGCCCAGTCCTGGGCACCAGCCTTGCGATATCCGTCTGGGAGGCTAATTAAACTGCCTTCGCTCTAGAACACAGCAGGGAAAAAAAAAAGCAGAAAAGGAGCTGTAAGCATTTCACAAAACGTCAGGCATAGAAGCTGTGACAGGAGCATCCATCTACCACCCCAGTCAGAAATCTCTCCCTGGGCTTCCGAACCAGACCCGGATCTCCCAAAGCTGTGGGTCCTTCTCTGGCTCCTGCAGCCACCCACCCACACACAGCCGGGAGACCCCTGTCACCGCCCTGGGCTGATGGGGGATTCATTTTCAGATGCGTAGTAACTTCCCCCCTTCTCCTTTACTATGCCTTGGAGAATTAAAACCACACTGAAAGGTTAAAGATCTAAGCAGGAGTACGCGACAGTGGTCACGTGGGGCTAAATTCACCCCAGAGATTCAGCAACAGTTTTGTGTTGCAAACCTCAACGGCACAGTTCTGCCCCTAAAAACGTACACAAATCGTGCTTTCCAGGGAAGAGAGCTCCCTCCCCTTCTAGCTTTAAAGGCTCATTTCCTAGATTGTCAAATAGGGAGGCGTTGGCTCCGGTGTGTCTTTCACTCTTATTTAAGCCTCTGAGATCATCCGATTTGGTTTTTCACATCTCTGCTATATAAGAGAACTAATCGGACCTGAACTTACACAGACCATGCAAACCCTCAACCTAGACCCCACTAAACACTCTACTTAGCTTTGAAAAACTAACCTTTCGGATCGCGGCTGTTTGCAGCGATCTGATCAGGAAGGGAGGCTGACTTACCCAAACACACCCAACTCACGCACTGCCCACCTCCTCCCTCCGTCAGCTTCCAAACAAGAACCAGGCATTTATTAAATGCTGAATAACAAAACGCTCACAGGGCTGGGTTTCACGTTCTGTTCGTTTTTCCACTTTGTATTTTGCCTGCATAAGAGTATTTCTGAAACATTTATTTTAAGTCTGAGTATAACACAAAACATAAATAATGAAAGAATCAATAGCCATGGCTTCTATTTTAGATATTCCAGAAGGCGCATTTGTACAAATAACTCTGGCATTTTGAAAAATCGATCTTAAGACATCCTCGGAACACATTCCTGTACCAGCCCTCCCTGGTCCCGCCTCCCCCCCACCCCCGCCTCTGCCCTTCTTCCCTTAGGAGCCCAATTCAGGGCAGCGAGACCATACCTTCCAGGGAGAGGGGGCCGCGCCGACCTCTGACCTACCTCACAGAACATATAAAGAGACAGCAGTGTGAGTCCAAGGTTGTACACCACCAGAATCCCCCGGCAAGAGAATGGCTGCCTCGTCTTCATGTATTTTGGTCCCAGCCATACAATCAGCAAGTACAGGATGGAGCAGACGAGAGTCGGGATGTAATTGTCCAGGAGAAACCATCCTTTTACCCTGGGATCTGGGACACAGTCAAAGAACAACATTTCATGAGTGATAACGTAGATATAAAAATGACCAGAATGTCTTTCAAACGTTAAAAAAAAATGTCTCTAACCACAATTTTACAAGTCACCTAACACTGACGTCCCTAAGCCAACAAAGCAAAGAAGAGGACATGCGAGTCTTTGACACACAGCATCCGGGTGAAGCGCTGGATCACGTGACAACGTGCCTGTCAGTCATGGGTTTTGCTAAGTAAAATAGTTTTTAAAAATCCTTTCCAAAGACTCTTCAAGAAAACAAGGAGAAAGCTAATGTTTCCACTAACTGGACTTATTAACCAGGCTGGCTGAATTATGCATGGGACCACGAAACCCCGACACACTGTCTCTGGGCGCCAGGGTCCTCCGTCGCTGCCAAGGGTCAGCAGGTCTGCCAGCAGGTGTGGACTCAGAAAACGTGCCCTTGGCCAGCTCAGTGATGGTCCCCAATCCCACGGGCAGCATCTGTTGTGAGTGCCGTGGTCACCAGAAGAGGGGACGATGACTTTTTTTTCTGAAGGGAGGTTGTGAAGCAGCAGTGATCGACTTAAGAGAGGAGACCTACACGGATTCCAGAAAATTCCTGGTGCGGGAGGGACCTCCTCTGCTCCCCTCTCCTTTCTTAGGCAGGAAGAAGTAAAAGGGAAATCAGTTCCGAGTAGCTGCTGGCGGCATCCTGACAGCCCTCCCCGGGATGGGGGCGGACTCCCCGGCAGCCAGATCCCCCACGTGTCACTTGTCCCCTGCAAGATTTGACTCCATCCACTGGCTGATCCCAGGAAGCCACCTCTGCATCCTGCTATGGGGAGCCCCCAAACCTGCAACCCCTCCACCTATCTACCTCCCTGAGCCTCACCCACCCCCAAGGAGCGCTGAGGCATCTGTGGGTTCCATCCCACCTTCTAAGCAGAAGCAGCCAAGAGGGGACAGTCTTCGCCCCTCCTTGACCTCCCGGCAGGACCATCTTGCTTCTCTCTCTAGCGCTCTTTCCCTTGACCTTGTAGGACAAATAGAGGTGAGGGAGTGCACAGGACCCCTGGGAGAACCACCGTCAGTCTCCCTTCTTGCAGACGCTCTAAATTCCCCACCCCCTGTCAGTGTATCTTCCATCAGCTTCAGAGGGAGAAGCCCCCCCCCCCACCCCACCAGTGATGCAGGGATGCTGGAGATGGTTACTGTCGGCTCTGCTGAACTGTGCTTCTCAGAAGCCCTTCAAGGAAGGGGCTGCCCTGCGGAACGATTCTCAACACCTTCTGTTCTCAGCTCTGGGTCTTAAGGTGTCAGTTCTGAGAAAACAAGTTCCTGCTTAGCAGCTAACATCAGACTGTTCCGTACGTTTGTGTGCACACACGTATGTGTCACAAACACAGCGCACACACAGAAACCTCCCATTTCCTTTTACTTAAAGCTCTGTTTTGCACCTTGCTTTTTAAAATTTTATAACAAATCTCCACTTTTCCGTGTCACCAAGGCTCCAAGTACCTCCTGGGTGGCTGGCCCCAACCCAGGTGGTAACTCCTTGGGGATCTGACTGTTGAGCCCTCACCCCACACCCTGGTGACTGGTTCCGACTCAGGCACCCCTGAGCTCTGAGGAGGTGTCAGTTTGTGCGGTTAAAATCATGCAAATGATCCGATCTCTTTCCCCGCCTCTGGAGGTGCAGCCTGGAGTGGCAGCAGGCAGCCTGCAACCACGAAAGGTGGGGGAACCTCTCCAGAGGATGCAGCTGCTCACTGAGGTATGCGGAGTAGGAAATGAGAAGATGGGGTCCCTGGGTAACATCACTGAGTCCCTGAAATAACCCAGAGCTTGTAACGTAGCCTAGTAATTTTACTGTTGCTTCAGCCTTTCAAAATTGGATTTTTGAGGAGGGGGTGCTCCCATAAAACTAAAAGAAGGCATCCTCCCAACACAGGCAGAGATAGATCTGGCTTGTTCCTTTCCACGGGCTGGACGCCAACCTGTCCCCTACTGATGGGCATCTAGAGTGTTTCCAGTTTTGACAAGCACTGCTGCGAAGGACGGTCCTCACTCTGCTGAGGGCATTTTAATTTCAACAGAAAACACCACTGCCCCCCAGAGAGTTTACCGCAAGTGAGACTCTTTCTCCACATCCTCGCTATCAGCACAGATGGTATCAGCCTGATTTAATCTCTGCTGTACTAACAGATGAAGTTCCTTCTATTGCTTCCTTTTGTATTTTAAAAATCATGAGTCAAACTGAGAACCTCTTTATCTGTTTAAAAGCCTCTTGCAGTTTCCCAATGACTCGTTCTATGAGCCTCAAAGTTCCTTCTTTACAGATAAGACGTTAGACGACACTAGAAGCAGGTGTTGCGTGGAGCTGACTTGCTTCCTACAAGATAATAAAAGAGGAAGAGAAGGACAAGGAGCGAGCCCAGGTGTATACATTTACACACCGATGTGCCACAGCACGGGAGGACATGAAAATGCCCTTAAAATCGTAAAAAGGGAAGGGTTTTCATTCCTCCTGCAGCGCCGCACTGTGGAAAGCCATTTCAGCTGGAGAGTCACAAGAACGGAGGGAGATGTGACACCAAGCGTGGCGAGACCACTCCCTGGTCACAAGCTGCACATCTCATCTCCCGCTCAAGTCCGCGGAGGGTCAAAGCGCCGGGGTCTCTGCTCCGGCAGCCAGGGTGCCCTGCATCAGGTCACGACCTCAGGGGACTCCAAGCCCCTGGTGTCCAGGACAAAGCATCAGTTTAATCACAGGAAACGCTGGTGTTTTTTAGAATCTCTTCATGCAATATTTAAAAGTGCCTATAACAAGGGGCGGGGGGAGGGAGGGGAGAGAGTAAGCAGAACCCCAAACCACCTTACCTCGGGTGCCTAGCCATGCCTTGAAGTAGGTACTAAGTGAAGCATCAAAGTGTTCCATTTTCAAACCTATTAAGAAAAAAAAAACATGGGTTAATCTCTACTTAAAATGCTTTTTGTACGGTACTTTTCCATAGAACAAGAACAAATGCTTCGCAAATATGCTCTAGACAAGGTTTAAGTTCCTTGTGATAAATTTTCTTTTTTAAACTCACAAAAGTTATGTGCTAGTTCTAATTTGAAAATCCAGAGGAAAGACACCATCCTGTGAATTCACTTCATAAATGAAGCACCAGTTCTCTGTGCTGCTTTTCTCAGTTCCGTAACAGCTCTCCCGGTGAAGATGCGGTCTCAGCGGGGAGGAGGGGAGGACTGGGTGAGGGGGGGCGGGGGGGCACAGGGGGTGGGGGGCCGGCAGACAGGCACGCGGGTCGGGGGGAGAAGGCGGTGTCCTCTGCTGGGTGCTCTGACCAAGCACTGTCTTAAAGCACTTCGCGTCCACAGGGAAAAAATCCCAACAGTTAAAATGAAGAGGAAGTGAGAAAAGCTCATCACTTGGCTCCAACACAACCCCTCAGCCCCACTTTTAGAAGGAACCCACTCGTACCACTTCTTAGGTGTAAATTTCAGAGATTTCTCTCTCTTGAGCTCAAAAAAAGTCACGCCAAATGGATGTGTTGACCATTGTGGATCACGACCAGTGAACAGATGATCAAGTCAATTCCTCATTCAAAATAACAAACTGGTCATAATAAGAGAGCTGCGCCCTCAGTGAGAATGAAGATACACTGTTTCGTGAACCTTCAGTGTTAGTGTTCCTTTCTCTTCTAAGTATGATGTATTGAGCTGTGATGCAAAATATATTCTGTGGTAACTGCAAGAAAAAAAAAAGCTGGAAAAACACTTACAACTGAGTAGTGTATATACCACTTGCTTATTTTACTGAAGACAAGATGGATCTACAAGCACTGATAGGAGACTGTCTCCACCTCCTAAGATTTTATAACTCCCTACATTTCCCCCCCATTTAAGATTTGCATTTACAGGGTAGCTTAGCATCTTTTCATGGCATATTGGCTAGATTTTCTATATTAAAGTTAGGAGGCATATGTTTTCAACTTTCTTGGTCATTCCTCTTATAACCACCTTCTAAGGGCAAAGGCAAAATTGGTTTAATTAACTAGGCAGTTAATCATTTAATGCTACCTCTCTCTTTGGCCTGTCACACTACAGTGTATGTATCCTTTGCCTAATTTCATTGATAAAACCCATGAATATGAAATTAATATATAGAAATCTTGCATTTCTGTATACTTAAATGAAATAGCAGAAGGAGAAATTAAGGAAACAATTGTATTTATCATCACACCAAAAAGAACAAAATACCTAGGAATAAACCTACCTAAAGAAGCAAAAGACCTGAATTCCCCAAACTGAGCTATTTGTAGACAAGTTATTTGGACCTCCTGCCCGTGACATGGAGGAAATAATAAACTGCCTCTACAGCTGTTAGGAAGAGCAAATGGTCTAGTGCAGCCAAGGTCCTCCCGTGAAAGTCTCCTACTGTGGCTCCGCGGCCTCTCCTCCACAGTGGGCACTGCCGGCCGGCCACGCGTCCTTGCCCACCAAACGCCACCAGTGAGCCCGCAACGCCCTCTGCAGGTCCTAACACCCCCGGGGGGACAGCAGCCGAGGGTGGAAAGACATCTCAGGAGACAGGAGCTTGTCAGCAGGAGACATTATCTCAGTAAGACAAGGGTGATGTGAACGTACTAATTAAATACCTACTGTGTACAAAGGACGGTGGAATAGGGAAAGACACAGGGGCACGCCTGGAGACCTGGAGCAGACTGGACGTTCACAAGGGGGGAGAGGCAGATACTGAACACCAAAACCAACCCAGGCTGCCAACGAGAGGATGTGCAATGTGGCATGAACAAGCCGTGCATACATGTGTAACACCAGGCAGGCTGTGAAAGTCCCGCCAAACAGCAAGTGCCCTGGGCTCTAACGCCCGGGGCACATCTGACAGAGCAGGGAGGGCATCACTCAAATCTGTAACTAAGAGCCCTTTCAGGGGCCTGGAATCGGGTTTGGTTTCTGTGTAGGGAGGATGCAGAAAAGCCGGAAACACAAGAAAAGGCATGTCCAGAAACGACAGGACACAGACCTGTGGCATGCACGTGGGGGACCTAGAAAACCATCAGGGGACTTAGAAAACCAAGAAGCCCAGGAATGGGGTAGGGGACCCATCGTTACAGATGACGGTGCTGATGTCACAGCAACAGAAGAGCAGCCAGGGTGACCGTGAGGCACAATTTCAGTCCAAGCGGGCGGGACCCAGAGGCAGGCTCCCAAGAGATGAGGACTGTGGCGTGGGGAGACATGGAAGACGTCTGCCACCGGCCACCTGTCCCGAATGATCCGAGTCCAAACCCGTCCTGAGCAGCAGCCCCACGGACTGACGGGGCACGCGCTCCCCGATGGAGCATCTCCTCCACGAAGGCACACGCGAGAGGGGCTTGTCAGTCACGGCACATCTGCTCTTTGCCGGCATCTCTTCCCAGCCTGAAAATTCTCCCCTTAGGTCTGCAGAACTTTTCACGGTCAAACTCAGCACGCGTGAAGGAGCTGGCCCAATGTTCTCTGAAAGAACATGCGCAGAAAATCCCTACAGTAAGAATTTTCAAAGAGAGTTGCTCCTTATTCCTGAAACATTGGTTGAAACGAGGTGGAACACGGGCCCCTAACCTGCAGTGTCCTGGTCTGGGAATCACAGGCCTGGTTCTGGGCTGGACTCGGCCACGTTAAATGCTTTCCCCAGTCACTCCCCCTGCCACGCCCATGACTGGACACGTCCTGGGACAACCTTGGGGGGGCTGTGTGTTTTTACACAGGTGACCGAGGGACGCCTTCACCAGCAGCTTCTTTCCTCAGCACCACCGTGCTGCTGTCCAGCTGGCCGCACATGCAGATCCCTCGACACCATGGATCCATCTTTTCATTCACTCCCATGCTGACCACGTGCTACCACATGTCAGGCACAGAGGCACAAAGGATGCAGCAGGGAATGAAATTCCAGGCTGAGGCAGGTCAAACAGTATGAGATCAGAGTGGAGATTTACTTTGGAAAGTGTACTTGGAGGCCACCCCACGAAGGTGACTGCAGAGCAGAGAGAGGGGGCACTGCTGGCTGAGGGCAGTGATCCAGGGCCACAGGCCGCCTGTCCCTCCCTCCCTGCCCACCGTGGTCCACAGAAATCAGTTCCACAGCGCAGAGAGCACATGGCCGACAGGCACGGCACCATTCCTAACCGCATCCCCACCTGTCCGCATCCCTGCATCCCCAGAGCAGCCTGCCTGCCAGCACCGTGCCCGCCCCTTCACAGCTCCCTGGCCGCCTGTCCGCTGTGCACAGGAACAGGACAAAAGGTCTCAGCGAGTGAACTCCTCTGGCCGGGCTGGCCCACCCCACTGGGTGGACTGGGCACTTGCTGAGCGATGGCCTGTGGGCTGAACTTTCCTCTTTTGTACTTTTCTAAAGGAACGGGAGAGGCACGGGGCCCTGCAAAGCCCTTGACACACTGCCCGGTGATCTGGGGTCACGGGAACGGCATGACCCACTTTGCACAAGATGCCCCAGTGCACGGCCAGGTCTGTGGCCAGCCTGACCGCGGCGGATCCCTGTCTTCCGAGCCGCCCGCGGGCCAGGGACGTCACTTCTGAGCAACCTCTCCTGGCAGCCTGGACAAGTGGGGCCGCAGCTGCTCTGGGCCATCGTACTGACAGGGACCGAGCCCGGGAGCTGAGCGGTTTTGGCCCTGAGTGCAGCAGAAGAATAAGCCAGTCTCCGATGTGACTGGTTCCCCACACGCAGACAGGGAAAGGGTGGCCGTCACCTCCGGAGAGCTGGGTCATGCTGACACCCCGCCAAGCATTGCATCCGCATCCTCTTTAACCAGGAATCTTCAGCACCCACTCAGCCTATGGGGGGCTTCCCAGAATTACAGGTCGTGACGGGGAGCAATCAGACCCCTGAAAGAGAAAGCCAACCACAACAGCTTGGAGGAGTTCCTCACCAGCTCACAGGCCATACACGGAAAACGACGACAGTGAAAACGGGGTGAGGGAAGGCAGCAGAGGCAGGCGAATTAGAACAGCCATTAAATTCTTCTACGCATATTTTCTCAAAGATACTCTTAGTTGAAAGCCACTGCTCACTATCAAATCCCAGTGTTTCTGGTAACCAGGCAACTGTGTTACAACTGTGCCTCCTTGCAAGTTTCCTGCTACGAGAAGAAATCACGAATCGGAGCTGATGGTTCTCTATAAATGAGTCCATATGTGAAGAGGATGTGAGGGAGTTCAGCACACCTTCACCTCATCGAGGATTCGTTCTGTGACCCGGGGCAGGTTCCTGGCACGTGTGCTAAGGATTTGAAGACTGAGGTGAGCCTCAGGCCTGGAGCCAAGAGGAAGGTCAGGGCCACCACAGCTCAGAATACACAAACCTGGAAATGCTGATGCCAGCAGGACACAAAGAGGCAAACCCTGGATCCCCCAGAGAGAGCCCTGCTCCCGTGGGAGATCCATCTGTCCGTCCGTCACTCTCCCCACAGGGGCAGCGTCCCAGGTGAGTCAGCCGCGTGACGTTACCCAAGCACTCGTGTTCACTGGGCTCTAGGAGCAAACTGGAGGCTTGAAAAAAAGAGTCCATGACAAGCTTTACAATAAACAAGGCCCCTCCCCTCCCGTCTCACTTCGCCCCAAGAGGGACAACAAAGTGTGAGCAGACAGGGGCGGTGGGGACAGCCAGGATGGAATGTTGCTGGGGCTAATGGGAGGTGGCCCTGCGGACACACCCATCAGTCTCAAGATAAAGGTATCCGTCTGGATAAGAATGCAAACGCTAATCATCTGGGCCGTTTACATCTGGAGCAGGAGAACGTGAGACAGCCGCTAAGCAATTGAAAAGTACTGGGATCTTAAGGCAAATCTATTTTAACAGATACCAAGACTTCAAAAAATTATTATAGCAAAGGAAGTTAATTTCCTAAACCCACAAGCAGACTGTCTGCTGACTCAGGTTTAGCAGCAGAGATTTTTCAGGGTCAAACCTTGGTTTTTCTTGCTGTCAAGGCAATGGTAGCAGAGGGCAGTCAGCTTGCTTTGAAAGCCCCCTTTCCTGTGAAATCAGTCAAGTCACACTGCTTTTGGTTTAAAAACATCTTTGTTACTAGTTTGAAAAGATACAGGCACCCCAACATCCACAGCAGCAGCATTTATAATTGCCAAGAGATGGCAGCAACCTAAGTGTCCACCAACAGGTAAAGATACAAAGACGTGGTGTATATATATATATTGGAATATTACTCGGCCATAAAAAAGAATGAAACAATGCCATCTGCAGCAACATGGATGGACTTGGAGGGCATTATGTTAAGTGAAATAAGTCAAAGGCAAATACTGTGTAATATCACTTATACGTGTAATCTAAACACAACTAGTGAACACAACAAAGAAGGAGGAGACTCGCAGATACAGAGAACAAACTAGTGGTTACCAGTGGTGAGGGCAAGGTGGGGCAGTAGAGGGGTGGGGTAGTGGGAGGTACAAACTACTGCGTGTAAGACTGGCTCAAGGATGTATTGCATAACATGGAGAATATTTTTTAATAACTGTAAATGGAAAGCAACCTTTAAAAATTGCATAAAAAATATTAAAGTAGAAATAAAAATGTGTTTCCTGCAGATGTTGAACCACTGTTAACTTCCTCACCAAGTCCTGTTTTCCTTTTCCTTTTTTTTGAATTGTCGCAGTTCATTTGAAAATGAGTCAGCGAGGCTGGGCTGACAGCTCTGTAGGGGCAGGAGGAAATCTCCCTCCACCTTCTGCCCTCCTACCCTTAGTAGTCTTGCGTCAAGCACATTCTTCAGGTTGGCTGCCAACAGCACAAAGCACTAAAGGGTGCTTTCATTTGGTAGGCGCAGCCCTGTTTCTTGAATTTAAAAGCTTTTTCTAGGCTGGAGAAAATCAGTTCCGGAATGAAAAGGCAAAAAGAACCACACCTGCTCGGGAATGTTACAATATCAAACGATGTCATCCCAGAACACCAAAAAATAACCGCTGTCACGAAGACGTAAGGGAAAAACCAGCTAAGAACTAACGAGCTTCCAGACAGGAAAGCAGCGTGACAGGAGAAGCCCTTCAGGATGCTGACAGTTAAACAGAGGGTAACTTGAGGTGAGATCTTGGCTGGGGAGAAGTATCTGCCCCACGGACAGCGGTCCCGTCGTTCCGACAGCCCGGGGGGCCGTGCTTACTCTCCAGCCTTCATGCCGAGGGCACGTCCAACTCTCCTTGAGATTCTGATGGAGTCACTTCCTGCTACCATACAGCATGCAGGTGAGAAAGGACACGGCTCTCCGCGGGCTTCAGACAAGTCACTGGGGAACCCGGGCGCCACCTAGTCCCGCAACAGGTGGGCACTGCGGTTAAAGAGAGCTGAGCCCTCAACCTGGTGGGAACTGTAAATGCCCCAACACTCAAGTCCTCCCTTGAACAAAAATAAGACTAGACAGGTTAAACGGGAAGCTCCATCACCTCCAAGCTCCTTGGCTGCCACCGGTTAAGTGAAAAGCACTTTTCTAACCACTGCTGGAAAAGGACATTCTATTCTTTGGAGAGTCCCCTGGTGGCTTTGTTCTTAAATGAATCATCCCTGGTCCGCCCTCCCTGATCTGTCCTCACTGTTCTCCAAGGCCCAGATTAGGTATCAGATGCCCCCCCGCCTTTAGTGTCTCCTAACTTCAAGGGGAATTCCTATTCACAGCTAAAGAACAGAATGTACTGTCAAATTCAAAGTGCTTCCCCTAGTTCTTGGGAGGGGCGGGGGTGGGTGGTGGTGGGGACACGGACCCCACACACCAATCCACTTACCCAACAAGCATTTGGAGAGGGGTTCACTGTAGCAAAATCACTCTTGGATGACTTAATGTTCATTTGAACCAGAAGACTAAGCACCAGTGATCTTTGGCTTGAGCTGAAGCACACTGTCACTTGGAGGACAATGCTAATTACACAGAGTGCCCCTTGCTGGTGGGTGAAGGCCAGACTGCTGCAGGCAGAAGGACGGAGGGACGGACTGACGGATAGAGAACTTTGCTCCCATACAGCTCGGCTGACAGTAACTCACTAATCCCCCCAAGGCCGCCGTGAGACAAAGTAAAAGATCCGAGGGCCGGGATCAGGTTGTCCCCGGGGCTGGATTTATTTCTATGGGTTTCTGTGTGAGGCTCAGAATGACTGCCTTTCATGCTACCAGTCATCGGAAAGGCAGCTGTCTCACTAAGTTAACAAATATTTAACAAGTGCTTACTATGTGCCAAGCAGTGTACTGCTCATTAGGAAAATGACAGTAACAGAGACAGATGTCACCCCATCCTCCTGAAACCTCAAGTGGTGAGCAAGCCACGGGCAACGGCCCCGCTGGGCCACCCACCCGCGGGGAGCAGCGGTCAGGAGCACGGGCTGCAGCCAGATGGCCTGGGTTCCAACTCTGCTCCACCACCGAGCAGCTGTGTGACCCTGGACAAGTTACCTAACCTCCTCGTAACTTCGTTTTCTCATCTGTAAAACAAGCACCTTCCCCATGGGGTTAAATGAGCGAAACACTCCCAGTCACGCGTGCACACAATAAACACACACGTATCTGTATTGTTGTCACTGCAAAGACCTTTGGCACTGACCGATTTCACATATTTCTGCTATACATAACGAGGATTTACTGTAGAGCACAGGGAACAATATTCAGTATCTTGTAATAACCTATAATGAAAAACAATCTAAAAAAATATATATATATATACTGAATCACTTTGCTGTACACCTGAAACTAATACAATATTGTAAATCAACTATACTTCAATTAAAAAAAACAGTTGTGTTCACCTAGGATGCTTGGTAACAGAGGCCTCTGAACTCCCTGTAGTTAAGACCTATCTGGGCAGCCAGTGGGAAAAGGCTGGCAGTCCTCCTCGGCCTCCTTTTCACATGCCCATCATCACTTCTACTGTATTTCAATCGGTGATGAAATCACAGGCTTATTTTCTTTCAGTGCTGTGATTGTCAGTTACACTGTAATTATCTGCTCATTTGTTCACAACCCCATTAAGCTCCAAGCTCTCCTAGGGCAGGATCTCTGATGTTCCCGTTTGCACCTTCAGAGCCTGGATCTGTGTCTGACAGATTGCTGATCACTGGCTGGACCCATGAACGACCGAGGGAGTGAGCGAACGCCTTCATGCCTTTGAGAGGTTCACATCGATGGGCTCTCCAATCTGTCTGCATCTCAGAATCTCCTAGAAGCTTTGAAAAACAGATTTCTGGGACCCACCCCGAGAGACTGATTCAGGAGTCAAGAGGCTGAGAAGTTCAGTGTTCTGCAAAGTTCCTTAGGTAATTGTGAGGAGCAGCCTTCTTTGGGAAACACTTCTATGTATATAAACTGGGCTATCTGACTGCGATAAGCCTGCTGCAGACAGTATCCAAATACTGCACTACAATGGCAGAATCTAGACCAGGACAGGGGTCACAGACGAAGTGTTTTTCATTCCTACAAACTCGGTTACCACTCCCCGTTTGCTCCAACTCCACCAGCCGGGGTTGGGGTGCGTGTGGAGGGGGGGAATCGCCTTTTAAGCTGAACTAAAACCCCATTAAGGTAGAGATCAGTTCTCCCATCTCTCAAACACGGTATTACCCACGACACACACCACATCGCCGGCACGCATTAAGTGGTGCAACCACCTCGTCCACTCGGGAATGTGGCTGTAAAGGACATCACCGTCGGTCCGTAGGGAAGAGTGTTTCCCAAGCCGGGCGTCTGTGGTGGCCGGGTCTGGGAAACTTGGACGGCAGGTCTGTCCTGCTCCCTGTGACCCAGGCAGGTGCACACAGCAGGGATTTAGCAGCCACCTGCCTGAGCCACTGAGCTGGGGCTGCGTGGGTACCACTGGGTGGCTCACCCTCACCCACAGCCAACTGGCCATACTCCTTGGAAGGAGGCAAGGTGGACGACGGGCAGGAGCCGGACACCGGCTGAGAGGTGGGCTCTGACTCAGGCCTTGTTATCAACCCTCAGCTGAGCCTCTCCCGTCAGCTTCCTTCTTTCCCTGGATTAGAGGATCGGGGTGTCTCACGTGAACCTGCTACCCGCGGAAGGACTCCGGACCCAGGGCTGTGTGTGCCACCAACAGAACACAGCGAAATTGATGGTGTGTCACTTCTGGGATCAGCTTACAAGACACTGTGACTCTCATCGTGGTCAGTGTGCTTGTGTTCTCAGACCCCTGGCTCTGGGAGAAGCTGGGCGAGGCCCTGATGCAAGTCATCCTATGGTGAGGCCAAGGGCAGCTGAGGTCTGCCCAAGATCACCTGAGCATGAGGAAGCCGCCCCCTGGCCCAGCCGGGCCGGTGACCCGACCCCCCACTCCCACCTCATCACAGACTCTGTGCCAGAACCACCCAGCCAAGCCTCTCCAGGACTCTGACCCTCACAAACTGCTTGGGACAATAAATATTTGCTGTTTTAAGCTGCTGGATTTTGCAGGAACCTGTTACTCAGCAGTTGACCACATAAATGGGTCTGTGGGGCTAGAGGGGGTTCTTCAAAGCCAGCCCTCCCTTCCCTTGATGGCCTTCCTCCTGCCCTCAACCAAGGCGTCAATTAGAAGCACGGCCCTAAAAAATAAATACCCCCTGGACCTTTGATTTCACTGGTGTCAGGAAGGAAATTGAAAGGCTTGTTACCTAGAGCGTGGAATTTGGTTACAAAAAGAACCTGACCCTCACTGCTGGCCCTGCAGCCTGACAGACAGGGGGGCTAACATTTACTGAGTATTACACACTCCGGTTTTCCAAGGCTCAGTAAGGAATTATCCCCTTACTGAACTAAACTTCAGAGACTTTAAGTAACTTGATCAAACAACCAACAGAGTCCTTTAGTTCGCTGCAGGTGGTCACCTGTTTTGGCTTATTGGAACTGGATTTCCTGGGACTCAGCACGGGACGAAAACCTAGGGACGTCCCGAGCACACGGGGAGAGTTAGTTACCCACCTATGTCCAAATCTTGTGCTCTTTGTGAACCACCACATAGCTGATTTTTTTTTAAGTACATTTGAAAGCTATCATTTTGGTAGCGTATGATCTGCAATGAATTTTGAAACATCACCTATGAAAAGGAAAACCACAAGCCTTTCTAGCCTTTAGCTCACAGAATCCAAGAAAGACTGGGTTTTTTTGGTTTGCGTTTCCTGTGAAAGAGTAAAAGACAATTGCTATTCTTATGATACAGGTCAGGATGAAAACTTTTCGGCTTCAGAGTTTCTGCAGGGGGGAGGGTATAGCTCAGTGGCAGAGCGCGTGCTTAGCATGCACAAGGTCCTGGGTTCAAACCCCAGTACCTCCTCTAAAAATAAGTAAGCCTAATTACCTCCCCCTGCCCCTCCCCCCCCAAAAGTTTCTGCAAACTTCTGTTCCACAAACTGGCAGCTCCCCCCACCCCTGTGCCCTCGCAGACCCCCAGTCTAAGTCAGTTGCTCTGGCCAGGAGGTGCAAGGAGGTTCACAATCTCCTCTTCTTCTACAGAAGTGCAGAGACAGCCTGCTGGCACCACTGGAACCTCCCCACATGGGCACTGCTCCCGGGGTCTCCGTACCTGGTGGGCAGGTGGCTGCTACTATCACAGCAGCACTGGCCAAACAGCCCTGGTCCTTCCTTTCTCTTTAAAAAAAGAGAACCCATAGAACCCCCACTAGGATGGCTATAATCAAAAAGACAGATGCTAACAAATGCTGGTGAGGATATGGAGAAACGGGAACCCTCGTGCACTGCTGGTGGGATTGTCAAATGGTACGTTTACTGTGGAAATAGTCTAGCAGGTCCCAAAAACGTGAAACAGGGATACCATACGACCCAGCCTTTCTCCTCCTAGGTACAGACCCAGAAGAAATGAAGACGCGCATGCGTGTAAAAACCTGCACACAAATATTCACAGCAGTGTTGTTTACCACAGCCCCCAAATCGGAACCACTCAAATGCCCATCAACTGATGAATAAACAACATGTCATCCAGCCACACAATGGAATGCTTCTCAGCCACAAAAAGGAATAAAGTGCTGGTATACCCTACAACACAGACGGACCCTGAAAACACGCTACATTAAAGAAGTCAGACACCAAAGGCCGTGTATTACACGATTCCATTTTACAGGAAAGGTCTGGAACAGACAAATTCATACAAAGTTCACCAGTGGTTGCTGGGGGCTGGGGGAGGGCTGGGTGGGAACCAACTGCTCATGTGGGTGATGAGAACACCCTGAAATTAGATGCACTTAAAAACATTGAAAATAAACTTTAAAAAATGAGATACTTTTTCTTAAAGGCTTTAAAATTTCGCATACTTAAGCTCACTTGTGGAAATCCTTATACTAAGAGAATAAAGGCAGACATGCATTAAGATTTACTTGTAAGACTGTCATCAGTTCTACAGCAGCAGAAAAATGGGGGGAGGGGCTTTAAACACCCATCTAAAAGTAACCCGCTAAATAAATTATGACACAGGCATACAATTAAATAGCAGGCCACCCTTGAAACAAAGTTACTGGGCATTTATGTATTTATTCCAGAGAAATGTGGACTGACACTCACACCTGCACGTGGATGTTCACAGTAGCTTTATCTGTAATGACCCCAAACGGGAAACAACCAAGCTGCTCTTTAACAGGTGAATGACTAAACCGCGGTGCACCCACCCCATGGGATACTGCCCAGCAAGAGCAAGCGTCTGATACATGTAACAACCTGGATGAATCACCAGAGATTTGTGCTAAGTTGGAAAAAGCCGATCCACTTACATAACTTTTTTTTCTTGGAAAGGACATTACACAGATGAAGAGATTAGTGATCCGCTCAGGTCAGAGGTGGGTGAAGGCAGGAGGGAAGCAGATGTGGCTATAAAAGGGCAACGTGTGCTGATGAAACGTTCTCTGAATCTCTCCTGTAAGATGCCAGTAACCTGGCTGTGGGCTGTCCTGCCCCACGTTCCCAGGGAGGGGGCCTGGGTAAAGGATTCTTGGGATCTGGGAGCTCTGTGTTATTTCTTACAACTGCTTATGCACCTGTAATTACCTATGAAAATAACAAGTTACATTTTTTACAAAAGATCTGTAAAAGTGAGGAAAGGCAATAAACAAGAATCAGCATTTGATTTTTTAAAAAATTCAAACACCCCCACCCCCACACAGTTGTGACTTCCGGGCTGGAAAGGAATAGTCTGAACTCTGACCTCACTCATGAAAGCTTAACCCTCCACCTAAATGCCGGAGTTCTTTTGCTGTGTTAGTTTTCACAGCTGTCTGACTTACTGCTCCTCTAGCCCCTTCTTTATCCAGACTCCTCGGGACGGGGAACACTGGTCAGTCTGACATTCTCACCCACTTCAAGGGGTCATACATCTGACACCAAAGCATTTTCATAGAATAAGAAGACCATTAAATATATCAAACAAAATCTTCCTGCATGGAATCTAACCTTTGATGATTCGGGGAAGAGGGTCATTCTGGGATCTTCAAGTGTTTCAGGGTCAGAATTAGGAACGCCAAATCCCCTTTTACAGGCCGTGCGTGATTTATCACTGGGATAAATCTGTGAACCTGCGAGGCCTCTATGTTTAAGCAGTAAGTTCCTGCAATCTGCTATTTCCTTGCCACTTTGCATTCTCATCCACGGGCCGTAGAAAACTTTAGATTTAGATGTCAATGGTTTCAAGTTGTCAGGTTCTATGTGTTTTCTGATCGTGAAAAATACCAATACAAGCTTATCGCATGATGAAAAATACAAACGGCTTCCTTCTATCTTTGGGACCATTTTCTTGTCAATCCACTGAAAAACGAAGTGTTAATAAGGAACAATGAGGAGCACGTTTACAAAGTGGAAGAGTCGTTTGTGACTCCACAGTTCACTTCAGGGCCTTCCAGGCCCACCGCTCTTCAGGGCAGGGACACCATCCAAGGAAGGCGGAGGGGACGTCTCTGTAACTCTCTCTGGAGCGTCTCCAAGAAAGAAGATCAGATCTCTTCCTAGCAGAGCTGGTCTCCTCTCTACCAAGGGCTCCTGTCAACAACTGCCCCGCTCTGTTTACAACACCCCCTGACACCCATCAGAGGCGAAGTCCTGAGAGTTAGGCCCTAAGGTGATCACACGTTAGTGGAGCTGCATTTTTGCAAAAATATATGTTCACGTAACTGAATATTCCGACTGGCTAACGACAAGACTTTCCCTTCATTTCAGTTCTCCCCAAGTGCCAGTGTTCAATTCCAAACTGTCATAAAAGCCATTTTGCTGGAACCAACTGAAGAAAGGAAAGCCAGTGATCAAATTCACATGAAGTCAATTAGGTGCCCACCCACGGCCAGAACAGCAAAGAAGAGACACACTAACAGGCCCGAAAATGAGAAGTGGGCACAAGTTAAGGAGGGGGGAAAATACTTTACTTGTATAAAAGAACTTGTAAAATATCTTTCCTAGACACATCAACCAGGTGAAAATTTTAGGAAAAGAATTGAGGTTGTAAAAGGCACCGATGACAGTTAACAACACAACTTCAGCCCCCCAAAAATGCAAAAGGCATCATGGCAGCTGAGCTGAAGCTCAGAGAGCCAGCTATCATCCAATCGGAATTCACATTCTGAGCTCATTTGAAAACACAAATTCAGCACAAATCAACCACAGGGTAACCCCAGCCCAAGACAAGAACATTCAATTGGTGGGAGGGAGGGGGACACAAAAGGACACACAATAGCCCACTTTGATTCAGCAAAGCTACTGCACTTCCTAGGCAGGGCCCAGCACACTTACTTGAAGGAAATCAATGGGACCGTGCTGCCGATGTATCGCGGTTTGCCCCAGGACTTTTTCCAGCCATGTGAACGTCGTCGCAGGTGTCCTGGCTGTAACAGGCACGCAGATGGCGGCTCAAACAACAGACATCTCCCTCTCACGGTTCTCGGGGCTGGCCTGACCAAGATCAAGGCTCTTCTAAACCTAATTATCTCCCAAGGGCCTCACCTCCAAGTACCACCCCACTGAGGGTTAGGGCCACAACGTAAGGATTTGGGGGTGGGGGACAAACATTCAGTCTCTAACACAGAGATACTCTAAAGAGGTAAAGGGAATGACTACAGTCTGAAGAAAATTGCTACTTTTTGAAAAACCTGGTCTCTAAAGTGAGTCATTTTCATTCATTCATTCCTCCAACTTTTCAAAACACATGATCTCTACTTTTACACAAGGGTCATGTTCCAGATGTTAATTTGTAAACCAGTCATATGGCCTTTTCTGTATTCTGTTGTCCATAGAAATAATGTTCTGGACCTTTGGGGGATCCCACAAACAAATCATAAAAGCATGATTAAAGCAAAGGAGACCCTCTATCTCCAAATGACAGAGTTGGGATAAAAGTGACATTTAGAGTCCCCCGAACCCCAGGGACCCTCAATTCCAAATGAAGAAGACCAGCTGTCAGTGGATGCCAGACCTCCAGATGGCCCGGCACCACTCGACTCATGATGAGAAAACAAGCTCACGTAACACATATAAGGTGAGTTACAACCCTCTGGGCTCTGACACTTAACACCATAATGTGGTCTTTGGTCACCGTGCAGATCTCAGTTTCCTGACTGATAAACGTGTATGTAACGATGCCAGTACCCCATGGGCTTGTTGTGAGATTACATGAAACACTTGGTAGGACGCGTGGGCACCTTGATTCACAGAGGCTGTTTTCATGATCACCAAGCACACGTTCACTGCACTGGGTAAGCGTGGGGACAGATGCCAGGAGACCACATCTGCCTCCGGAGAAGTCAGAGTCGAGCCAGGGGGAGAGAAGTGGTAACTAATAAGATGAGGGGGGGCCTTGGCAAAGTGGGTGCAGGGAAAACGGGGGCACAGAGAGCGCGGTTGACTCCGGGGAGGAACTTGCGGGTCACAGGATCAAGGGTGAGGTCGGCCAGTGGAGGGGCGGGAGAGACTAGTGAAAACCCACACTGCAGAAGTGATGCCTCTGGTGCTTGATTCTAACCCTGGGTGGGGGGAGGTGAGGCTGGAAAAGTGAGATCAAGGTCAAGTCAGAAGACAGCCACAACAGCCCACTGGGAGATGGAGGGACACCCTGAGGCCACAGCCGGGGAGGGACCACAGCGAGGGATGTCGGGGAGGGCGAGGCGGGGAGAGGAGGAGCCCAGGTTCTGGTTCTGGCTCTCACCCTGGATGCTGTGCTCTGGGTAGAGTCAGGGAGCGCAGGGATGAGCAGGCAGGGAGAGGGGAACAGAAAAGTTGTGACCACCTAGACGTGGACCGCTGGCCACGAATTTTATCAACCCCAGACCAACTGTACGGTTTCACAGGCACCTGCTAAGTCAGTGAGAATTACGTGCAAATTAGTGAATATTCACTGTAAAGACATGTGCTCTTACAGGGAAGAGGATAAACTGTGCGTTGAGTTTATTGTGTGACATCTAAGCAGTTCAAGCTCAAGCCAGGACCGAAGCCGCATGTTTATTTAGGGACTTAACGCTCTTGTTGGCCTCAGAAAACACCAACCCAGCTACGCTCTAACATGAATGACACACTTCGGGGAGGTTGAATTATTTAGCAAATTGCTATTTCCTTTCCCTAAATGGTCTGCTAATGACTGCTACAAAGCAGCTTTCCAAAGTCATTCTCCCATTGTGCCCACATCTCTCCAGAAGAACCTGAAAACCACTTAGGACCTAGCCCAGCTCACCATTTCAAATGACTTTATTTTCAAGTCCTCATCTTTGAAATACCAAGAGCAACTAACACTCAGCCCTTACTGCGTGCCAGTCTCCCTGCTATAAATTCACAAGGACAATCTCACCGCCCCTCGCGCCAGCCCTTGCACACCTCCCCTTCGTCACAGGCGAGCACCCTGAGCCGGAGCAGCGAAGTCGTTGACCCCAGGTCCCCGCAAGAGCAGACAGCAACCCTTCTCACCACCACACACTCCTGCCTCCCCATGTTAAAGTTAAAACAGCGATGTTTATTTGCAGAAACTTGATAAAGCAAAGAGGGGTCTTTTTGTTTCATTTTAAGGTAAAGACAAAAAGCATTTGAGCGCGTGGCAGAATCCATGACCCCCTTTCTCTCACTGACAAGGAGACGGATCTTGGGCAAGTTAACCTCGGAAAGCCTCAGTCTCCCTGCCTGGAACAGTCCCTTCAGACGGGAGTAAAAACAAGGCCCATTCATATGAAATGGTGTGTGGACAGCGTTTAGCACAGAACTATGCTAGTATCATATACTAAATAAATAAATAACATGTAAATATATTCCACTTTTTTCTATGCTTTCAAATCCTTGTGTAATCTTGCATTTCAACACTACAGCAAGGACTTTCTTCATGAACCTAATTTGAGTTTTGAAGCAATATTTATATAAATGCTTTAATTATTCCCCCATTGTTAGTCATTTCGCCTGTTTACAAGTTTCTACTATTCTTTTTCTGTATGTATATTTTCACTGAAGTATAGTTAATTTACAGTGTCGTGTCAAGTTTCTACTATTTTAAAATAATATTGTGATGAACATCTTCGAATGTAAAACTTGAGCTGTGTATTAAGTTATTTCTTTGGATGAGATTTCCCCAAATTGGCCAATTATGTCAAAGCTCTTTATAGCACAAAATTTCTTCCCAAAACGTTCTCACCTATTAACATTCCCACCAGCAAGGACTCTGTGAACAGCATATAAAGCTCCCTCCTTGGCCGACACTGGGTAATCTCATGAAGGAAAAAGATTTTTTTTTTTAAAGTCTAATGCAGCCTGCTCTATGTATATATCAAAAATATAAATCATACAGGAAGCCCAATAGCTGAATAAATAAACACTGAATGTGGGTATAAGGAGTCATTTCTGGCTAATGTTCGTAAAAGAAAAATACTAAATTCCGTGTATGCTCCACTTCCTAAAGGACTGATTTGTGACTGTACGCTGGTATTTGCAACTGGCCACTTAAAAGAGTTTTTCTTTCTCTCAGGTTATTAGTAAGTGGAATTGTCTGCATTCCACAAACCACCCTCCTCAAACCAAGGAGCTCAGTCTAGTCACCAATTTTTAAACCCGTAAGAGGAGCATGTCTTACATGCACAATAGTGACCCTGAGGACAGCAGGCATCTTAAAAAGCACAATTCAAGCATTTACTTGTTAAGTGTCTATTTTGTCCAGGGACACAGACGGTTTTTTTTTTTTTAAAAAACTGAATCTACAATCCCAACTACAAAGGAGCCCCAACAAATAACAGTAAAATCTGGTCCTAGTAAAAGAGGCTCATAAAACCAGCTTTTAAAAAGCTGAACGTTTTATGTATCAAGATGACGCTTCCAGGTGGTTTTTCATTCGTGCACATGACATTTTGCAGAAGACAGACTTCTGCACCAGTAGCTGAAGTCAGCCAAATTCAGTTTATGTCATTAGTATTACTGTCAATAAAGCACCATAAAACAGCGTGGTTTTTCCAGTCCCACGTCGGCCCTGTGGCAGCAGTTAGAAAAGCATTCTGACTTGCTCGTGGAGAAATTTCACGTTCGTGTCTCAGGACACATGCGGAACCCCACCCAAGCAGCCCCCCGTCTGCTCAGTCACCACAGCCGCAACTAACAAAGTGGCCCAGGACCCAAAGCTTCCACTCAGAGTCAGCCAGCTGCTACTCGGGCCACACAAACTCTCGTGGGGACAAGCCGGCCAGCACCCGAGACCGAAGTCAGGCTGCAGGAAAAACGCGATCAGCACAAAGTCAGGCAGGCACTGGGCTGAGCTACCCGAACGCTAATAGGATGAGACGGCATTAACTCTGGCCTAATTTGTTCCAGCATCAAACCAATCCCAGATCATTGCAGGCTGGTAACACCTCACTAATGAGTTAAGAGGATTTCATTATGAAATCATAATCGTCTTCCCTGGGAGAGCCCCTTGGCTTCAGGATGGTAACATCAGAAAACACACACAACACAAACATTCACATATAACTGAATCACGCTGCTGTACACCAGGCACTAACACAACACTGTAAACCAGCTCTATTTCAATCCAAAAAAAAAAAAAAAAGACAACACAACAATGGTAACAGTCAGAACAGTAATTAACACTGAACACCCAGCGTGTGCTAAGCACCACAACTGAGTTCTCGGTCACCTTGTAAAGGGTTCTTTTCCTCACTACGGAGAAGTGGAGGCCCCAGAACTAGAAAGGACCACATACAACCGGAGCCTGCACTTGGTTCATGGGATTCAAACAACCTGAGCTCTTAATTGCCTCTCACGCTAGAATAAGGATAAGTTTAACTCTGCTCAGAAAATACAAAAATGCATCAAACTGGCCAAATACCTGTAACAGCCCCCTGGGTTCTAAGTAACCATCCAAGGTTTTGTGAGAACCATGCAGGCCCAAGGCCATCTAACACCTGAACAACGGTGCACAGACAGAGTGTCAGGGGGCCGGCGGTTACGGCTGGGTACGATGCTTACAAGGCACACGCTTGATCTGGTTTTCCTTCCCCGTTCAAATGAACCGTCAGGAAGAGTCTGGCTCCTGCCGACAGCATCAGTGAGGTCTTATTAAATCTCAGGCAGTACGCCTGCTTCGAAAGGACAGAAAAGGAAATACTGGTGATAATGTAATTTAGGTGAGGCCAAGGCTGAAAAAAAGATCTCAAGGGGAAACTTCTGGTTTGGTGTCCTGGAGGATAACACGACCTGGAATGAGAAATGTGCCTGCCACATTTGGCTCTGGTCAGTTTCCAGAGCCAGCAGGAGTCATGAATTCTTCCCTTATGCCTTTAAAATATGGATACGCAGCATATGATAAAATCAGCAATCGATCTATCTCTAGATATTAACTACATCAATTTATAGAACTAAAAATACGTACCTTTTAAGACCATGAATACACAGTTAAATGATTAAAACAAAACAAACAGACCTATGGCAAAGAGTTTGGGAAAACTATCTAGTCTAGCCTAGCTGAAGAACGGGAGATCATAAAAACCAGAATGTCTCCATCTCCAGAGTCGGGAAGGAGGACGAGCTTGAGGTCTGAAGCAGAAGAATCCGCATCAGACAGGCCGTGGGGATGCTTCAGTGGCTGGGAGTGCAGATTAACCCGGAGCCAAGGACAGTTTTTTAGACGCTAACAACCCCACTCTTACATGGACTGAAAAAGTCAGAGGCACTGTGTTAATGATCACCGGGTCTCCTGATTCTGCCTTGCCCCCAGGCCTACTTTTCGAGGTGAAAAGCCCACGGGGTTAAGCTCCACCAGGAGGGTCAGTGCTCCCCTCACCCTCCAAAGCGCTATTTGCTCCACACTCCACTCAGCATTGACCAGTCTCCCCTGGGTTTAGACTTCGGTCCAGGAATAAAACAATGCGCAGAAAGCTACTGCAGAGGAGAACCACATGCGTATGACTCCTCAATCCAAAATTCTAGGGTCAGATACTGTTACTGTGTCATAAGCCAAACACAGGACACTCATATCCAAATGCAGGGCGAGCTCCGTTAGCCTCCTGCCGTCTCCCTGACCTCAGCTCTGCTGAAAGGTCCTTCACTACAGGGTAACCTCCCGACTCAGCTTCACCCAGGACCCAGGCCTGGCTCTGGCCCAGACACAAGGCTCTGGTTAGGGCCTAGGTCCCGGGGGCTGTGCCGGGGCCTGTCTGGCTCACAGGTATCGGCTCAGTGCCTGGCACACGGGCGTATCTGGGGAGTGAGTGGTACCAGGTGGAGAGGCTGGAGAGCAGACTTGGGACACAAGGGGAGACCCTGAAAGTCCTGTGACCTCTACTCAGCAGGCAGTCGGGAGAAGGCAGCCAGCTCGTGGCAGCCTCGCTGGCAACACCACTATCTTCATTGCTGCTCTCGGCACCAACCGCGGCTGACTCAGCTTGACCACCTTCATCAGAGGAAGCAGCCAGCTCGTCCAGGTCGGCCGTCCATCCCCGTCTCCAGTGGCCAGAGCAGCCCTCAGAGCAGCAGGGCAGTGCCATCGCCCTGCCAGCAGGGCCGGATGACAGTGCTCCCACCTTGCCCGCCTCAGATGTGGTCCATCCACCTGTCCACGGGGCAGGCAGCATGGGGGACCCAGGTCTGCCGACAGACGAGGCTCCCCCCATGGCAGACGGGTCTACCTTCGGGCCCCAAGTTTACCCCATTGGGAAACAGAACACCCTCTTGCCTTACAGGTTCCTCCCCTCCCCACCCCTCCGCCCACGGCCCCGCTGGCAGTCAGTGTACTCCTGGTGATCACCATGACCAGATCCAGATCTTGGGCGCCTCCATCCTCCCAGCACTGGCTCCTGGAGGGGGTGTCCGCTCGGCCTGGACCTCAGCCGGCCATTCCACAAACACTCTGGACACCACATCTGCCCCCGGGGGAAGCCAGGCTCCTCGGTAAACCCAACCGTCTGAACTGACTTGTTTATGGAGATTCAGGCTGTCAGCGTGAATCCCCCAAAACTCCCTCTCCTTAAAATGTCCTGTCTCTTGTTACACAACAGGGACCTCGAAACATGATGCCAAGTAAAAGAAGCCAGACACAAAAGTCTACATGTACGATTCTATTTGCACGAAATACGCAGAACAGGCAAGTCTACAAAGATGGAAAGATCAGTGTTGCCTGGAGGCTGTGGGGGAAGGGAAGACAGAGAAGGGCTGCTGGCTTGGGGGAGGGGGATGAAAATGTTTCAGGATTGGACAGAGGTGGTCAGAGTACAACACTGTGTGTGAACGCAGTGTCGCTGAGCTGTCCACTTTTAAATGGTTAATTTCATATTACGTGACTTTCACATCAAAAAAAATACTCAAATACTTAAAAAACACACTTTCCTTTCCAATTCATACAGAGAGGCTCAGCCTCTCTAGCAGCTCTCAGGATCCCTAACTGCCTCCTCCAAGCATTTACTATTCGACTCCCATTCCCCCATTACCTTCCACTTCCTCTCTCTGTAGGATTCTTTTTCAGCTGATAAATCTGTTCAAGTCTTCCCAACCTAAAATCCTTCCCTTAACCATCTTCCCCTCGAATCTCACCTAGAATCATCACAAGATTTCATAAAATATCAACAACCTCCACTTTTTTACTCCGACATTCCCTGTAGTTCCATTTCCGGCGGTGAAGCCGGCTACAGGTGCTGAAACCTACCTGCAACAACACTCAGAAACTGACAGACAAAATGTATACAAAACTCTTGCGAAAATGAATTGGATGAGTCTGCAAGAAACTGTGGGGTCAAGACAGAGGCGGGCATGAGTCAGCAAAAGGAAGCTGTCAGATACCCTGGGAATTGCACGTCCAGTAAGACAGGGGCCACATGTGGCTACTTAAGTGGAAACTTAAATGGAAAAGGCCCTGCATGAGCCACATTCCAAGGGCTCAATAACTGCTTGTGACTGGTGACGATGACAGTGAACAGCGCAGAATGCAACGCACAGAAACATCTCAGCATCTGGAACAGAGCAGCTCAACGTGTACCTGACTCAGGCATCACAGAATGCAAGGTTATGACCATCTCGAAAGACGTCCCCGAGAGCAAAAGGAAAGGGGCAGGAGATGCTGTGTTCATGAGTCCCCAGAGCAGAACTCCACATGATTAGACACACAGAAAGGCCAGAAGAACCTTTCTGTAGCACATGATATTATAAAGGTTAAATGGTTACACAGAATACGCTGGAGATGTGGGGGCATGATGCAGCAATGAAAAAGGGCACTGCCCAAAATGAACAGTAATTTAAAAAAAAAGTATCTACCCATCAGACAGGCATGAAACAAAAAGAAAATCAGGCATTTAAAAAATTCTTCCAAAAGACAGACAATCTGAAGGGCCAAATATTATAATGCAGAGATGGCAGAGAGAATGGGATAAATAAAAGTAAGTAAATAAAGCGAACATCTAAAAAGCTATGTGTGCCACACTGAGATCTTACCCCCTTAATTTACTCTTTTCTGTCTGGATTTCTATTTTAAAAACCGACCACCACAGCCCTCGACAGAGCACCCATGCAGGCGACCCACGTTGTCAGAGGACACGAATCCACTTTTAAAGATCATCCCACCTGAGAGTGGGACCCGACAGATACACATACTTCGCAAAATGATCAAAACTAGTCTGCCTGATGAAGTTTGCATGTGAAGGTGACACTCAGAGGTCCTCCTGTGGCAGAAATCAAGAAACTCACTCAGCAGAAGGAAGCAGGAGGCCAAAGGTGATGAAATAAGAACCTTGCCACTCCCCCTCCCCCAAAAAAGGATGTTTTCACAGCCAAGCAGAAGGGCGGTCCTTATTTTACAATACAATAAATACTGTGCACTGGAAATTGACACAACATTGTAAACTGACTATACTTCAATTAAAAAAAAAACAAAACAAAATCAACGCCTTCCATTTGCCTGCCTGTCGCCGGAGTGGTCCCATTTTCATGCGGTCTGAGTTTCGTTGACTCACAACACGCGTCAGTCCGAGGCAGCCTCACGTAGGAAGTTGCCCAAAACTTGAAAGCGTGGCCTGTCTTCTCGGCCAGGGGTTCACCCCCTCCTTCCTCTAACCGGGGTGTCCGTGGGAGGCATGCCCCCTGACATCGCCCCACCACCGCCAGGAAAGCAGAGCCCCCGGAGAAGGAAGAACAGCAGGTCAGCAGAGACAGAACGAACATGAACAGAAAAGGGAGAACATGTCAGGACACTCCCTTCTCCTGCGAAGTAAGAATCTGCCTGTGACGTTTCCGCGCCCCGAGCATGACCTCCAGAATCCAGACGCATGTTCCTCTGAATGAGGGCAGTGTCCACGGGAGAACAAATCCTGGGTGAGGCTTAACACTTCCTTGCTATAAAAGTGCACTAAGGTACACCAGAAACCGACACAACACTGTAAACTGACTGTACTTCAATTAAAAAAAATTTTTTTTAAAAAAGTACACTGTGTCCTCCCATCTGCTGTGAGGAAACCCGGTGCTCTTCAGTCAGAGCTCAGGGCATCCACCTTACTTAGCATATGGAGAAGATATTTTGCAGGTTTCTCTCCACAAAACGTTTTCTCTGTTTGCTGTCTTAGTTGGAAAGCGTCACAGAGAGATGCCTGTATGCCAAGCAGACTGTCTCATTAGGGGAATCAACTTGATTTCAAGAAAGAAAAAAAAATCTTGACCATGTACAGGGAGAAGCATGGTGGAAAAGTAAAAGTGAGCATAAGGGAGGGACCCCCAATGCTTCCGCCTCTGCCTCCCCCACAAGCCGGCTCAGCCCTGCTGCACCCGGTTTCTGCTTTCTGGATGCTGTGGGGGCTTTGTTTTATGGGGACACTGATTAATGTAAAGGATAGCCCACAGGGAGTACCCGTAAATCTTATTTAATCAAATCAAAGGGCAAAGGGAAGGGAGAACACAAAGTTTTGTCGGTTAACTTAGAACGAATGAGATCTCTTGCGTTAATCCTATTTCCTTTACTGGAGAATGAAATACAAGTAACTCATTGACATTAAAGTGATTTTCAGGAATGGTGTATGGGCGTCGTTATTCGTCCTAACTCTTATCTTTCTTTACAGGCTTTACATTTTTAAAAAATTATATTCAATACAGTCCCCACCAAAAACTTGTAAATTCCAATTACATGGTATGACTACCACCAGGCAGAGGGCAGTGATTACAGGGCTAAGACAGCAGCACTAGACAGGTAGGAAAGGAAAACATCCCTCGTGGCCATACATCCCAAGCAGCGGCTTGATGTGGTCACTCTCATTTCTCAGGAAATAGGCTGTAACTTCAATCATTACAACCAAGTTCGTCATGAAGAACAAAGGGATTCAGAAACCAAGAACTTTCAGGATGCAACCACATCTAAAATAAGTGCATATATGGCTCAGTGGCAAACTAACGTTTTAAAAAACAGATGTGGAAATGTTACAGCAAGTATCACCCATGCCCCTTTTTCTACCACAAGCCAAGTTTTGTTTAGGGCTCCATTTTCCCAAGCTCAGTAGGTGAGATCTGATCGGGTCAGGACCTGGAGGGGAGAGAGTACGTGACCCCCAGTGACCTGCTGGGTGACAAAGACCAACCAGAGCCAGCGAGGCTTCCGGGGCGATGACCTGCAGCACAGGGTAAAATGTGTGAGGAAGGGTCACGAATTATGCTATTTTTACTTGGTTTTTAAAAAATTTTTACTATTGACCTTTTATTTACTAAAAAAATTTTTTTAAAAGACACACAGAATTCAAATAGCAACAAAAATAATTCAGGTAGAAAAAACACTGGAAAAATCTTAATTTTGAGGTTATGTGGCACGTCAGATTCTTCAAAAGGGTGGCTGAGTCTCTTTACTGGAGAGATTAAAAGGGTACAAACCAATCATGACCAGTGACCCCCAATCCTGTAACTCCAACCCCACCCCAAGGACCGGTTTCCACCTGATCTACCTACGACACGTGTGGTGCTTCTTAACCGCAAACTCAACAAGTCAACCTTCCTCCTGATCCCTTCTTTCTGCCCAACAATCTTCCCGGGAACCCAGCCCTGAGAGCGCCCTGCTTGGGTACCAGGCCACCCAGGGCTTCGGGTCCTGTTGAGGGGCCCTGCAATTCCGGCCATCCCCCAACTCCCACCCCTGTCCGGTCTCATCCTCATCACCTCTTAGCCAGAACCATCTTCTAAGACTCCGTGGGCTCCTGAACAACCCCCTATCCAGTACATCTAATACATGACTCTGCCACGCTGACCTCTGAAAGCACTGTGTCCACTCAGCAAACAAGCACCAGCAGCTGTATCCATTTCCAAGCGCTGCTGTAACCAAGGACCACAAACCAAGTGGCTTAAAACAACACAAGTGCGCCTCACAGCTCGGAAGGCCGAACGGATCTCACTGGCTGCAATCAAGTTGGGAGCAGGGAGGGGTTCCTTTCTGGAGGCTTCAGGGGAGAACCCTTTTCCAGCCTCCAGGGGCTGCCCACATCTCTCTGCTCATATCCCCTCCTCCTTCTTCAAGGCCAGCAACAGCGGACCAACTCCCCACGCCCGCAGCTTTCAGTTCCCCCATCTCCCTCCTCCATGAATCAGGACCCTCAGGGTTACACTGAGCCCCCCTGGGTAATCGGGGATGCTCCCCCTCCTTCAGTCAGCTGATCAGAAACCTTAATTATACCTGCAACCTTTAATTCTCCTCGGCCTGGAACCCAGCATCTTCACAGGGGCTGGGATTAGGACACAGATATCTTCTGGGGGCTGTTACTCTGCTGACCACAAGCACCCGAGGAAAGCACCTGGGCAGAGGGACGGCCCGGTGCTGCCCACACCACCTGATCTCCCAACTTTGCCTTCATCATCTGCCAGGTGAAAAGGCAGGCCAGTGTCTACATCCGTTCCCAGTTCTTAGGCTCTATGAAACTGGGAGAGTGTGTATCCACTTCTCTCGATCCCCAAGGCCGTGATCTGGTCAAGGCCACCATCACGTCAACGAGATTAGCCCCCCTCCGGAGGGTCTTCCTGGCCTCCATCCTACGTTGCTCCCCTTCCCCACTTCAGAAAAGCCTCCTTCTAGGCTACTCACCTCCTGAAATCCAGATTAAGGCTCCCAATATCCAAACCCCTCAAAGTGGCCCCTGCTTTCTCCTCTGATGTTCCTGACTTTCAGTTCCACACAGACTACCTGCCCCTGCACCTCAGGGCCTCTGCCTGCATGCCCATGTCTTCTCCTGCTGACTCTCCAGGCACCCTTCCCATTTACAGAGCCCACAGCACCCTGGGCAGCGCTCCTCACAGTCCTCACTGTGGGCTACTGTCTGTCCACCTGTCAGCATCCTCCCTAGGCTGGGACTCCCATGTGGGCGGCACCGTCTCATCCACCACCTGAGGTACAGACCAGTGGGGGAGGCCCAAATCCTGGACAGAGTAGCAGGCCTGTGAGCGGACCGCAGCCACCCAGAATCATGACGTCATCTCCCGGTCTCTCTTATAGCCCCCTGCGGCTGCATGTTTAAGTTCCAGCCAAGGAGACGTGAGCAACATTGTCCAGGGGCAGAGAAAGCACAAATGAATCTCCCGCCCCTTCCACTTTCTTTGTCTCTTCCTCCATCCTGCTGCCTAGAAGACAGGCCACACCCAAAGCCAGATACACAGTGAGCGAGAAGGAACCTTTGGTTTGTCAGGCCAGCCCTGTATCCCTTCCCCAGCCTCTTACGGGAAACACAAACCTCTACCTTGTTTTGACATCCCATTATTAAAGCCATGGTTATTCTGGGATCTCTGTCACTTGTACCCAAAGCTAACTGCAAGCCACATGGCCACATCCACAGTAGCAGCAAGTATCCGCTGTGGCAGGCACACACCTCACTCCCACTGGAGCAGAATCACTTCATCAGCGGTGTAGTATCACGTGTCTTCACTGGACCCACGCACCTCAGCAGAGGGCAGCACAAGGAAACTCTCAACAGTGTTCATTTCATACCTGGTAGTGTGTATCTGCTGATCCCAAACTCCTGATTTATCCCCCGGGCCGCCCTTTCCCCTTTGGCAGCCATAAGTTTGTTTTCTATGTCTGTGACCCTGTTTCTGTTTTCTAACTGAGTTCATTTGAATCATATCGTTCAGACTCCACATATAATGAAAAAGAACATATATGTATAACTGAGTCTGTGCTGTTCACCAGAAACTAACACTATGTTGTAAATCAACTATACTTCAATTAAAAAAAAGAAAAAAAGAAATCCTCAGCCGTGAGTGAGTGGATGATCAATGAATCCATGACCACACGGCCACAGAGGTGGACGGCTCTGTCCAACCTGCACAGGCTATTTTAACCAGTGCTTGATGCGGCGGCCAAGATAAATACAGTTAAAAGAGAGTGCCGGCTCCTTCCATCCCCGATCACGGAGTAGCTGGGTACTAGACACCAGCGCTCCCCCTCGCTGTCCTCGGGCACAGGGAGACCACTGCAGTCGATCACTGGCTTGGTTCCCCGAGAGCTCTACAATGTAACGTGCAAATAAGCCAGGTCCTATATAACAGCACGTTAGAAAAGCATCCTCCGCGCCCAGGCAGGGGGATGTCTCGCGTCTGCTCTACTCCTTCGGCCTTGCAGGGGGAACAGCAGCCCTGAGCAGGGGAGCCAGCCTCCCCCCAGGGCCCTGGGGCCGGGGTAAGGCAGGGAGGGGTCCACAGTCACAGGCTTCTCAGGCTGTCAGGTCACCTTCACACAGCCATCAGCACAGACCACAGAGCTGATCAGACTCCAACAGTACACACTTAGACAGTCATGCAGATAACTGCCGGATGCTTACCACCGGCCAGACAGTGCGCAGGCCCTGGGGGTGCAGGGAGGGGAGGAGAGGGCTCGCTGCCCTGACTGTGAGGAGGAGGAGGGTGGGGACATATATAACCAAGGTCACACTGGCCAGAAGGGGTGGGGACATCTGATTCAGTCAAAAGCAAACGTTTCAGGGTATGAGGGTTTGACTTTGGAAGAACAGGGCTTTCTCTGTTCTTCAGTCTGCTTCGCTTTTGTGTTTTTGTCTGTTGGTAGGGAGCAGTCAAGGAAGCGTCCAGACACAGCCTGTGCAGAGCAGAGGCGGGAGCGGAAGAGGCATGTCTGGGGGGATGTGAGTCGGTGGTGGGTTGTGAGTGACCCACCAGTGATTGTCAGCAGCTCAGACGACCTTGGGGACATTACAGTGGGAACTGGACACAGGAGGCAGGAACTGTAGTCACCAAGGGCGGGACCGCTGTGCTGGGGGGGGGGCGGGAGGAGCAAGGGGGACAGAGCAGAGCTGATGGACAACACGCGGTGCCTGACGGCCACGGGAAGTGCAGGAAGGATGCGGCTGATGAGAAGGACCCAGGCACCGTGGCCAGCTCAGCGGCTCAGGCAAACAGGTAACCGTGGTGGTCTGACCACGCTGGCCAACAGGGGACAGGTCTGCAGTGCATCCAGGTGAACCCAGCTGATGAGAAGCTATGAATCCGGAGTGCAGAAGAAAGAAGTAGGTTAGAAATCCAGTCTGAGATGGACAAAGGGTGGGGGCTGGGTACCTGAATCCATGGGCAAGTAGACCACCCACCAAGACTGGTTTTCCAACAGTATGTCCCAACTATTCACCTGCGTCCTGAATTTTGGGAAGCCCTTTGAAACATACCAGTTCCATTTACAAGATGATGGTAAACTCAGGCGTGAAGCCCTGTACCAGGGCTCAGCGCAGAGCGTCTATCTCACTGTGCACAGCACTCACAGCCACCCTCCTCTGTGGTCACTGTCTCTTCCAAACCTACCACCCTTGCAAAGACAACAAAAAAGGAGCCTTCGAAGCAAGCATAGTCCGTACAGTGCTCTCTTGGGTACACAGAGGTCCTGAGACACTTTCTTTAAGCAGGTATTTGGAGAAGTTCGGACCGGTTTGACAATGCAACCGCCTTCTTGGCTGAAGCATCCTAGCAGACAATCAATGCCCACGGCAGACCAGGACATCAGATCCCCCGCCTGCCTCTGACAGTTCCCTTAAAGACCCGCTTAAAAAGGCCGAGCTCTACTTCAATCATATTTCTAACATACAAGTCAGACAGCAATTGCAGCTGGGAGACAGACATTTAAGAGGCTTTTAAGCAACATTTTTTGTAATTCTAATCTGACTGCAGTCTTTTAACCGATGGGATCACCTGAATATTCACAATAAATTATCTCATTCTCCAACCTAATATGTACAAAGTGTACAAAGGCCATGTTACAGCCTCAGCTGAAATTAAAAGAGGGCAGAGAAACATAATTAACAAAGGTAAGTTACGCACCTCCTCAAGAGAAAATGTCTTAAAAGATTTCAGTTCAAACCTGTGTAACATAAATGAGGAAGTGACATGAAAACATATTTTTTTAAACTCCATCGAAATCCTCTCATTGTATAACTGCTGTTCAAGTGTGGGGGTGAATGAGGCACAGGCAAGGTTAGATTGTACCTAAGAGAAAAAAAAAAAAGCCTGCCACAATGTGGCATTTTTAAAAGCAAACACAATCCAGTAATCATCCGTCCATCCATCTCCTCTACAGGTGTCTAAAGCCAACAGTTGTTTTATCACCTGGTCACATTCTGTCCTAATATACGAGCCATCCTGTGAATTCGGTGGTCCTCATATTTTAGGAATAACAGTGCTTACAGCCATCTCAGTGTTGTCAGACCTAGTTAGCCACACCCAGAAAGAACAAGAAGTTCCAGGAGAGTCAGGATCCCAAGAGAACTGAAGGGATGGGAAAGGTGTCATTTCAGACATCCCAAACAAGCAGCCTCGAACCAAGCCTGTGACAGAGTGACCCAGATGAAATACAGGAGATGTGCACCTCCACCCAAGGGAAACCATTCCGGAGGTGGAGCCTCCCTGGAGGACGCGGGTGCCTCTCCCTCCCAGCCCACAACCCTCTGGCCTCACACACCTTGTTACAAACCCAGGGGGAGGCCCCTCTTCATCAGTCTGGGTCTGAATCCTGCCCCTGCCACCTGCCGGCTGTGGAGCCTTGAACAAGTCTCTTAACCTTCCTATGCCTTTGCTTCCTCATCTGTAAAATGGGGTTTGGTGAGGCCAAAATCAAAGAGCAGATGTACAGACGTGAGAAAAGCACCTTGCACGGGGCCTACTCAGCACCCCCAGAGCATCCTCTTTGTAAGTTGCTAGGTATTACATTGCCCAACTGTAGTGTAATTTACTCTCAGCTGGCAAAATTACAAACAATGCTTCAATGAACATTCTATCCACAGAGGGCTGGTTCCAGGACCCTCCACAAATACTAGGATGCTTTAAAGTCCCTTATATAAAATGGTATATAGTACAGTCAGCTCTTTGTATCCACAGGTTACCCACCCGCAGACAAGAAGGGCCAATTGTATGTATTTATTGTGAAATGACAGCCACAGCAAGTTCAGTTGACATCCATCACTTCATGCTGTACTTCGCATTCTCAGCACTAATTATCTTATAATTGGAAGTTTGTACCTTTGGATCACCTTTACCCTTTTTTTCTCTCTCTCTCTCTTTTTTTTTTTTTTACTGTATTCATCAAATTGAGGCAGCCCTATTTAACTTTCATGTATAACGCTGACAGTCTGAACACCCAGGTCGGCACAGGTATCTTTACCTGCAAGTTCCACAAAGATGCCTCAAGGATGCGAAGTGTCTGGCCTGTCAGGCCCGCACGGCCTCGAGGGGCAGAGTGGACCCTAACCGGGAGGGCGGCTGCTAACCTGAAAGGCCTCTTCTCCAATCCCCTTCCTACAGCTTTGCTAACTTAAAAAATAAAAAACATAGTAAGTGCTCTTATAAATGCACCTCAGATCCAGAGTAGAGATAAACATTTGGAGGTTCTGTAAAAAGTAAACTCAAATTTTCAGAGAGGTGCAGCTCAGCTCACAAGCAGGGCAAATCCGAGTGTCGACAACTCCCAGAAGTATGAAGGTAACGTATTTCTTCTGCTAAAGCCTCCAGCAGAGGTGCCCTGAATGCCACCCCAGGGACACAGGCCACCTGCCGCACGCCCCAGGGAAGCAACTGAAGGATTATTGAATTCGGAGTCATGAGAACTGTCCTCTGGGGAAGGAGAAAGTGGTAACAATTACTTTGCAGGAGCACGGGCCACGTGGAGACGGAAGTGGGACAGGTGGTCCGGGGTTCAGGACAACTCGAACAAAATAAAGTCCTGAGTGGCCAGCTCTCCGGTGTGGGTTTTGTAATCAGGTGTGTTTGGCACGGACTTCTCAGAGATGACCTGGGCCACGTAAAACTGCTGATGATGGGGAAAGAAAAGATGTTCAAAGACAGAACTGAACAGAGATGGAGCCAGTGACCGGCAAGTGCTGGCGGGAGGGTGCTAACACAGCTTAGAAACGGCAGGCAATTCAAGAAAACACTCTAGCTAGAGGAACCATGGCAGTCCCAGCACTAAAATTCTTAAGAAACTACGTCCTGGATCCCAGGCAGCAAGAAGACACAAAAAGGTAGAGAGGTCTAACTTAAGATATAAGGAATACAGGGCAGAGGGGAGGGTGTAGCTCAGTGGTAGAGCGTGTGCTTGGCATGCACAAGGTCCTGGGTTCAATCCCCAGTTCCTCCATTTAAAAAAACCAAAAAAACGAATACCGAGACGTTACACAAACTGTGCTTAAACAGAACTAGCAGGGAAGGGGTGAGGAAAGAAAGGGATTCAGTCTTTCTAAAAACTTACCTAGTATGAATATTTTAAATCCAGGGACCACACATTTTGAAAAACAAACGCAGAAAGTGTTCCCATGGAGGACACACACCCCTGGGACCCAAAGAGCATGGTAATCGGGGTGGGGTGGGGAAGACTCTATGACAGAAACTCAAAATGAAGTCAGTTTACCTTCCTTGACACCTGGCTTTGCTAGGCCAGAACATCTCCAGCAGCTACGTTCAACCTCTTACAGAGAAAACTACCATTTCCGTCTGACACCTAACTTTCTGAGACCTAAAGATTTCAACTTCCATTCTCTATCCCTGGTCAAATACAAACAAAGGATGTGCTCTTGGCAAAAGCGAAAACAAAAAAGTTTAGTTTCGACAGGGACTTGAAAATCACCTTAGTTTAATATTTCATTTTTAAAGGAAGCGATCAAAGCCCAGAGTTGATTTTTTTAAGGCTGGTGGCAGGTTTCGGGTAAGCAACCGGGGCAGCCAGGTTCCACCCAAGGATGACGCACCTGCTTAGACAACCGTGCCTTCTAATCTTCTCTAATTACTTTCTTTTTCAAAAACACAGAAATATGCTCGTGCTTTACTATAATCCTGTGTGATGAGACAATGCTTACCTTAATGCCTCTCATGTGAGCTGAGGTAAACTAGCTGATGGAAGGAGCCCAGAGGCCTGGGATCTTACCCCCGGCCCTGCCAGGAACTGCCTTGCCTCCCTGAGCTTCAACAAGACGGGGACTTTCTTTTTCCCATCAGATTACTTCATTAAAAGGTGGGAAGCGTCCTGACTTCGGCAACATTAAAAAGTGAAACAGTGTTCGTGTGATTTTTAGATGCCACTGATGGTATGCAGCATCTCTAGCGAGCTATGTGAAGGTGTGAAAAACCGAGAATGGATGAAATGTGGTGGAAACACGTACTCACAGAAGGGCCGCCAAAAAGTGGTGGACAGACACTGGCTGCAAAGAGGAACTGGGGCTGGCCAGGGAGAAACGGCTTGTCTGGATGGTGACAAAGCCTCTTCCTACTCCTCCCTCTGTGATATCACGTTTCTCCGACTACCCAGGCCTTAGAGGGCCCTTCCTCTCGCTGGCCCTCAATCCAACTGGTCTCCAAGTCATGCAGCTTTTATCCTAGAAACATTCTCATACAATGTGCACTCTCCTATCTGGGCTCGTGGCTGCGGCTCCAGGTGGGGCCTTCCCATTGGCCTCCTGGTCCGCCCTCCACATTCCTAGTGTCTGTCCACGCCAATCCATTCTACACACTCTGACAATCTTGTGTTATGTTCTTGGAGCACAGCATTCACGACGCACTCCCAGTTCAAAAACTTCAGTGGTACTGTTGTCCAACATCTCAAGAAAGAGAGCAGGCTAGGGGTCAAGACCACTCAGGGCCGGAATGCTCTGTGACCCTGGGCAAGTATCTCAACTTCTCTGAGCCTCCACTTTCTTTCCTGTAAAGTCAAAGTACCAATAACTAGTACTTGAGATAAATCCACATAAAAGGGCTCAGTGCAGGGTTTGACATGCAGAAACAGTTTAATAAAAGTTAGTTTACCTTTACTATTAGCAACCTTCCACTTCTGCCCTGTAATCTTCAGGCAACTGGGCTACTTGCTTTTTGCCCAGTGACTCATCTGTTTGCTCTCCAAACTCCTTCCCAGATGCCCATCCTCTGATCTCTGTGCGTCCGTAGGATTCCCATATGATGTATAAGGCTAAATTCAAATGTTGATTCAGTTCTGTTTCATTTAATCCAATCATCTCTTTGATGGGGTCTGACATCCTCAGAGGGCCTTTACAGCCACACCCCCCGCCATGTCCACAGGGGCCCTCCCTGGAGGTGCAGTTAGAGGCCAGGTAGGTGAGATGAAACTTAAAGCCCCTTCCCCAGTTTGGGACAGGCCCCAGGTTATTAGATTCCTATTGTTCCAGTTATTACTTCAAGTAACCAACGCCTCAATCAATCTCCTCAAGGCCAAGGCCCCTCTTCGGAAAGTGGTGGGAAAGCGAGTTCCAGCAGGAGAGTATGGTAAAAGGGGCCGGGGCAGCGGTGGAGCCAGACTTTAGCTGACAGTCATCTTGCAAATGGACCAACATCTGAAGAGGACTTCAGAGAAACAGAGCAAAAGTTCTGCATATAGGACTTTTCAGGTCAGGTGGTCATTTAAGTCCATCTGAATTGGAATTTCTGTCTCTTGCACGGAAAGCATCCTAACCAACTCAGCCATGCTAGGCACTGATCCGTCCAACGTGGCCAGCTCTGCCACAAAGCGCTTGCAGACACAAAGACACAAGTCCCCCAGAAATAAGCTTCTGACCCCCTTTTAGTCCAAGATTCAGATTAAACAATTCAAGTGTAAGCTAACTTAGGAAGCTCTCTGTAGACAGAAACTGTCATTCAACTTTGTAAACAACCTCTCTCCCCAACACACACAGACACACACTGTACATGCTCAGTAACTGACAAGTCAATAAATTAATAAGAGTGAATCAAGTATGGGCTAAAAAGGAAAAGACTTTTTACACAGATTTGAAAAATGGCAAGTTGTTCATCTTCAATGATCTGAAGAATGGATCGTTAATCATGAGGTTAGATTCTTGAGTTACAGAGCTACATAAATTGCACAGAGCCCACTGACCATCCGAGCAGCACAAGGACAGACCAGGGAGCAGGCATGTTGCAGGACACAGAGCTATGTGAAACTGGACAAGTCACCTGGCATCTCTAGGCCTTAGTACTCAATTCTTTAAAAAAGAGGTAGGCGATAACACTTCCTACAGGGAGGCTGTAAGAATTATGCATGTAAAGCAACTACTATTAACAGAAAGGTGTTCACATCAGTAATACCTAAAACTGAATGCATGTGAAGACACGCCTATTTATGGATAACTAATGGAAAAATTATCCCTTCAATAACAGAAGACTTGGTAGGCACAAAAGAAGAATTAAAAATAATTACAAAATTTCTTAGGGGAGAGGAAGGATGTGACTGAATAAGGAAGAAGTAAATCCGGGGGCAGGTATTGCTTGGTGGTAAAGTGTATGCTTAGCATGGATGAGATCCTGGGTTCAGGCTCCAATACCTTCATTTAAAAAGAAAAAAAGAAAAGAGAGACAGTAAAGAAAGAAGTAAAACCACCACTCACACTCTCTCTACTATCTACTTAGGCATCAAAGTCACCCTAAAGGAAGGTAAACAGTTTTGCCTTGATTTGTATAATTCAAGTTGGAAATAAGACACCCAAGCATGGATACTCACCTCTACAAACAGGAGGACAATCAGTTAGGCTGAGAGGGTAAGAGGAGGCAGTGGAAAAAAGATTCTTGCAGACATTAAAAAATTAAGAACTATGACAACCTCCCCCAAAGAAAAAGGAAAAGGAAGCTCAGTTGGTCCCCAGGAGAGAGATAACTCACCTCATTTTCAAAAGTGGCTTCGTGGGGATACTGGAATTAGTGTCTGTGAAAACTCAGTTTTGAATATTTTCCCAGTTATTTGAGATTCTCAAGCTTTGTCCTTGGTCACATCCCCTAAACCTCATTTTCCCTTTCCCAAGAAGAAAAATAAGTGAAGAAGAAACATTTATCAAACCGTTATTGTGCAAGCCCCATGCTGGGCAATTTCACCCTCTCTTGGAATCCCTAACAATTCTGCAACATGAAATCCCCATTTACAGACAAGGAAATTGAGTCACGGCAGTGATGACAGTGTTTGAAGTTATGAGGTACTTTTTTTGAAAAAAATTCTGACCATCGAGTCTTAACACACTTTCTACTTTCACTTTTCAGAAAAGTTCCCTCCTATATTCTGTAAAATCTGTAACCACCAATAACATTCTTTCTTTTGTCCTCATTGAGAAAGAGAAATGCAAAAAAAAAAAAAAAAAGGAAAACCGTAAAATTCCTGGCAATGAGAAGCTATAACCTGGGTAAGAATCTAAAAGGGACGTGAGTGACATTTTTCTTTCGAGTGCGGAGCTTTCTCTTGGAGAATCCCAGAGACTAAAAATAAGTGAGCCGCTTGCTCCCTAACCTCAGATGTAAGTTAGTGTTTGTCCACAGCCATCGAATGCAACACCAGCTATGTCTGTATTTGCAGATTCTGCACCGAATGCTGCTGGCTGACGTGTAAGCAAAACAAGTGCAAACCAACAGGTTACTACCGGGGGGTTAGGGGAACAAATTACAAAACCGAACAAGCAACATTAGCTCTTCCTTGCTACCTTATAAAGCACTTCCTGCAGCGGGTCCTGCTCTTAAAGAATTAAGGCTGCTCGCTTCCTACCATTCTCCCGCCGCATCCCTGGGTTCCGAACTCAGCTAATAAATCATTCCCTAGATCCTTCCATACGGGACCCCCTACCCCGACCCCAAAGCAGGCCAAATGCAGTCTCCAAATCTGCAAGCAAGAAGCCGAGAACTGAGCTTAAGCATAATCCTGAAAAGGACAAACCACCACCCTTAAGAGTGCAAGGGCACGGAATGGAACGGTTGCAAGTCAGTTTAAAAGAACAACTTTTGCTGCAGGCACGACTCCCTCCATCCCGAGGCCGGCGTGCGCACGCGAGGGTGGGGTGGGGAGGGCTGAGTCATATTGGCGTCTAACGGCAAAAGGGCACTTACTCTTGTCACTGGCAGCAAACGCGACGCCAGGGCTTCCCCGACCCCAAGCCACTCCCGCCCGCACCTCCGCCACCCCCAGACTCCCGTAAGGACCGCCCAGGTGGCTCTCGCGTCCCCGCCCCACCGCTTCCCCACCGGCCTCCTCCTCCCCGAGGACCGCTGGTTGCCGATGTCCTATTTTAATAAAAACAGAAGCGGTCCCGGGCTAGAGGGCTTCCCTCCGAGGGCAGGAAGGGCAGAGGCAGGAGGGAAAAAGGGAGAAAAGGAAAGACGAAGGGGCCGCGCACCGACCCCTGCCGCGACCCCGCGGCCCCGCAGAGGTTCTCCCGGCTCACCCGGGTTTTGTTCTCCCCCGAAGAAGCCAAATCGCTTTCGGGACGCGTTCCCGGACCTCCGGCCGCGAGTTTATCCCGCTCGGGCGGGCTGACCCGAGCGCGCAGCCCACCCACCCTGTCTTCCGTCGGCGCGCGGGGTGCGTTCCAGCCGCGCCCGTCAGCGTGCACACTGCCCGCCCGCGGCTTCCCCCGCCGAACAGGTGAGACAGCATCGCGCCGAAACTCCCGAGGCGCCAGCACGGCTCTCCCCGCGCCCGGGAGCGGGCCGGGCTCCTCCGCCACGCGGGCGCAGCGCGGGCCACGCCGGCAGCCGCTCGTCCGCACCGGGTCCGGGACCCAGCGGCGGGTCGCAGCCCTCGGTCCCGGCCGCGCGCCGGCGTGGGTGTCATGGCCGAGCGGCGGCCGGGCGAAGTTTCCCGGAGCTGCCCGCTTACCTCTTAGTCCGAGGGCGGCGGTGACGACTCGGAGAAGCGGCGAGGCGGCGGCGGCGGCGGCGGCGGCGGCAGCGTCCAGGGCCAGCCGAGCCGGCAGGAGGCGGGAGGGAGGCACCGGCCAGCAGGAGCTGCCGCGAAGAGGAAAAGAGGCCGATATCTACAATCAGAACGTGGGCTGACCGTGACGTCACAATGGCGCGGCCAGCCAATCGCCGCCCGGAGGCCGAATCAAGCGCTATGATGTCATGTGCCCCGGGAGCCAATCGCGAGACAATAGAACTTTCGTGATTGTAAATTCCAGAATCCGATGCTGTGGGGGGCAGTGGCCCGGGTTGGTCCCCTCCGGTTCACGTGTCTCTGGGCAATTTTATCCTCTTTGGTCCTAATAAGCCTGCGTGGAACGCAGAGCCTGCGCAATAGCAACACTGAAGTTCCCGATGCCCTGAACTCTGATTCTGTCAATACCAGGCGTGTCAGGGTCGCGTGGCCGCGTTTGGACCGCAGAAGCCCACGCTGGTACCGTCACCTCGCGCGTTGTGGAAGGGAGCCTGTTCTCCTTGGCTTTAACTGAAAGGGTTTGATGCCTACGGAGACCACTGGAGCGAACAAGACAAGGCAATAACAAGAAAGCACTCAAAACGGATGCTTATAGCATTAACTCCCAGGTGATAAATTGACCGCGATTTTTCTTAGGGATTCTGATTTTTCCTTAGAGATCACTACCAGCTCAATTTCTACTCTAGAAATTATTCCATAGTCTTGTAAAAGGAGGAAAAGTGGTGGGGTAAGCGACGTGTTTCAGCTAGACAAATTTAAACACGTACGACAAAGTGCTTTGTGCTCAGGACACAAGTAGAAGATTCTTGCTGTTTTTCATTGACACTCGGTTAATTTAAGGCCTTCATCATCCTAGTTTCCTATGCTTCCCCCATATCAAGCCCCAGAAATTAAGCATTTCTCCCTGTGCCCTCTGGCTCTATTTTTGCTACTCCGTGTCCATTAACCCAGCATAGTCAACCTTTTAATGTATGCACACTTATTCTTTTACATTTTTACGAAGTAATGTTTATCATGTGCCAGCTGCGTTCCCAGTACTGAGCCACTGCCCTCGAAATACAGGTGTACAAACCATATACAAATTAGATAATGTAAACATATTCAAATAGAATTTTAGCAGTTGAATGCCATTCAATTCCACAAACTGAATGACTTCAAAGCCAGAGCTGGTTCAGCTATGTCACCCTATCCAAGTTCTATCTTTCCAGCTCTTAAAAGTTTCCAATTTAACGTGATTTTCCAAAAATCTCAAGTTTTACACCACACACAATTGTTCTTATTGTGTTCACCTATCAATAAAATGTTTTAAGCCAATTTTTCCAAAACAGCTGCTTTATGGTCTTACAGAACTGTCAAGTCATACATTAAATATGAAACAGTCTTTTTCTATTTTAAGATTAAAGTAAAGTTCTATTATTTTATTCCTACCCACCCCACAACTGATGCCTTTTTACGTGCCCCTGACAGATGTCTAGGTTATCTGTGTATCTTGGTTCCCATTATAGAATTTTTCACTCTGTATTGTAGTTTCCAGACTGTACCATCTTGCTCAGTCCATGGGGCGGGTTTGTACCTCCAATTTAAACACCGCTGCTCTAGATTGTAGACTCCATTAGAGGGGGAAACATGTTGAATTTTGCTCATTATTTATCCACAGATCTTACCACAGTCCCTCGTGTAAAATAAGAGCTTAGGAAATACGTTCTGAATGTGGGCATGAACTCTCACTGCCAACCTCACCATCACCATCATCACACAGGTGCTTCCACTTTCTTCTCCAGAATTCCAGTCCTTGATCAGATAGTTACATCCCAGGACTATTGACTCATCTCAGCCCTAAGTTAGCCAGGTCATGTTCTCATTCTTTCACCATCCAGAGACTTAGGGTTCCCAATGCTTCAGAGGGGATTTCTGCCCACATGCAGCTCATCTTACACCCTCTAGTGTAAACTGACTGCCATGACCTCAGTATGAATGACTCCATATGGCAGCACCATTACATTCACGGTTAAAGGTGCAAGAAATGACTCCCCAACTTAACTATGGGTATTTTTTTTTAAATAAATCAAAAGAATGCCTAGGATTCAATGCCAGGGTTCAGAGTAAGTGTTTTGGTGAGCATCAGAATCAGATTCCTGGCCATCTGGGTCCTAGACCCTGGTCTGGAGCCATCCCGGTTCTTATAACCAGCCTATCAAAAGTGAACAGGTAGGGTGCAGCGACGAAGCCCTGTAACTCTTGCCTGTTTCCTTACAGCATCCCTGTGGTAGTCCCCCAAGAAGTGATCGTTGAATTATCTTCATAAAATAGTTAACTGTTTTATTCCTCCTCCCCTTCCTCCTCCTGCTTTTCTTTAGTTTTGAATTCTGGCAGCGTTTTCCTTCTGTGGTCCCAGATCCCCAACCACACACTTCCAAGTGTGTGAGAAGGTTGCTTCAATATTGAGAAATATTGGGAAATTTGTTCTAATGATTGAGTGTCTGAAGTTGAATTCAGAAATATGATTGAAGATTTCATTAGAATGCCATTCTAATTAACAAGAGTGTTGTTTCATTTAAAGAGGATATATTCTATGTGCTTAGAAGATGTTTGCATGGCATCATGAAACCTGTCTTTCAAGATAAAATCCATACCTCTGGACATTTGAATGTTGACGAAAACATAGGCCAAGTATAAGCTGGTTTATGCAAAGGATGCCTCTATTCAATCTCTGCCTTTTCTTTTTCTTCCCTGTGTTCTTGCTTTTTTTTTTTCTTTTTTCCTAATTTGTATTTTCTGATACCGTGTTGCCAGGTTTCCCATTGGCTTGGCTTGTCTTTGCTAGAGACAGAGATTAAAAGGCAATGTCCTTCCGTCCTCAGACCTTGGGTTAGTTCTGTACTTCATTGTTACTTTGCTGTTACTCCTCTTCATTGCAGTTCCACACGTACCCAGATTTATCTCTGTCGCTGTCCTTGAGTGTTCGTCATGATGGATGTGAGCTACTGGAAGGCACAGCCCATGCCTGGTCTACCATGTTGTTTTCCCAGTGTCTAGCAGAACCTCCGGCAAATAGCAGATGCTTGTAAATATCTGCTGAATGAGTGAACAATTTGAACTATTTCTGGATTCTCTGGTCCTTCCTCCTCTACTTGCTTTTTATAATCTTTAGTATCCTGTCCGGGAGCCACTGTGCAATGAAAGGGGTCTATATTTACTTCCTAGTTGATATTATCACGCCCTTTTATGGCTTTGGATTCCATCTATACTCTGCTGACTCGCAAATGTATTTCTCCAGCCCAGACCTTTCCCCAGAATTCCAGACCTACATACCTGCCTGTTAATGTCTTCTCCTCTTGGGTGTCTAAAAGGCACCTCAAATTGAGAATAATTTTTAAAAAATGAACTCTTGATTTTCCCCTAGACCCACTCCTCCTGTGGTCTTCCCCAGCTTTGTAAATGACAACTCCATCCAGCTAATTTCTCAAGACAAACACCTGAAAGTTACATGTAGGTCCTCTCTTCCTTTCATGTCCCATTTCCATGCATTAGCCAAATCCTGCCTCCTCCATCTTCAGAACATATCCAGAATCTGTTTACTCTTCACCCATCTTTACCACAGCCAGCGGTTTAGGTCACTCTCAACTGTTGCCCAGAATTTTGCAATAGTCTCCTAACTTGACCTCTACTTCTGCATTTTTCTTCTAGTCTATTTCCACCCCAGCAGCCCGAGGGAGCCTCTTAAAAGCAAAACCAGATCATGTCACCTGTCTGCTTAAAACCATCTGTCAAACATTCATCTCAGTAAGAGTAAAAAAATCAAAACCCTTACAGTGGCATATAGGGTCTGTGCCATTTCTTGGACCTTCTCAAGCTACTCTGTCTTCCACCTACAATGGCCTCGTTCCTATTCCTTGAGCACACTGAGCACTAGAACTGCCTCAGGACCTTTGCACTTACTCTCCCCCTATGCCTAGAATAATCTAACCCAGAAATTTCCAAGTCTTACACCCTTGCTTCACTCTGATCTCTGCATATGTCATCCTATTAGAGAGTTCTCCTTGGTCACCCTCTAAATTTGCAGCACCTCCCTCCTTGCCTCCCACATCCTGGAACCCTTTTACTCTGCTCTGTTTTTCTCCTTAGCACTCATCACTGTCTGAAATACTATAGGTTTGCTCTTAATATTTGTTTATCCTCACTGCCCCCCATACACTCACTGAGGGCACAGACTTTGTTCTGTTCACTGCTACATGGAACCCTGGCACATGGAACACTGCCTGGCATCTGGTAAGAGCTCAGTCAATATTTATATAGTGGGTAAATTAACAAATGAATGGAAAGTTGAAATGTAGATCAGTAAGATACACTTTTACTAGGTACCATTTGGCCAAAAATTAAGAGAAAAAAGATACTGATTGCAATAAGTTAGCAATTATCGGCAGGTGTTATTTTCCTGGTCCCCATTAATGATAATGAGTTTTTCCTGCCACCTTTCTGAAATTTTAGAATCTGAAACATTAACACATTCCAAAAGATTATTTAATATTTTTAAGTGCTATAAGAGAAGAAAAACTATTGCTATGGTTATGATGAAAAAGACATACCATTGTCTAAAGTTGATATGAATTTGAGATGTCTTACTCATCTATAAATGCATCACTTACCTTGAATATCAAGCACTTTCTCTTGAAATAGAAATTGCTATGATATTTATTTCAATGATGAGTCAAATTTGGTACCAATTCTTTTTCTTTTTATTACTTTTCCATGTCTAAGGCCATTCCCACTACACTCTCCTTTCAGCACCAGAATGAGATGAGAACACTGAGCCACAGAAGAGTTCAGCGGCCTCCCAAGGCTGCAAAGCCAGTTAGTGTAGAATTACGATTGAATTCAGGTCTCACGTCTCAACCTCTTTTCATGTTGACCTATGTTAAAGATAAGATTTTTACATCATGACAGCTTCTCAATGTATCTTTCACTTTGCTGGTTATCGGAAGAGAAATTTCTTAGTTGATATATTTCATTCTGTAACATGTTAAGGAACTAAAGTTTTCTAGGAAATAGAGAAAAGCAGATGATGATCAAACTTCTAGCCCCAAACTGTGTGCAACTGGCAAAGAGCAGTGATGTGGTTCTGTTGTGAGGAACATACTGGTGTTCCTACTGGTGTACACTATGTTCCAGTTGAGCAGTGTGTTCTATTAAGTGTTCTAGATGATTCTGGAGCTGTTGATATAGTACAGAATATGCTTTGCCCTAATTCTGTCACTTTAAAAACAAGTTCTCCAAGTATTAGCCAACTAAGTAATTTAACCATTCTAGGTTATGTGATGAATTCGTTCCATGCATAATGTGTCATAAAATGCCTTGCTTTTGTGCACCTGTGCTATTAGACATGTTCTTACATGTCAGAAACTAGCAGTGCCATTTCTTTTCAAATCTCAAGTTTCCTTTTTGCTGAGAGTGAGTGTGGCATCTCACATGGCAAGTGAAGTCTACAAATGTGTGTTGCAAGTCGATTATTTCTGCAAACTACTGCTTGGCATCTGATTGCAAAACACTTTTTTTTTTTTTTGAAATTCATATATTCCCTAATGTCAGGTTCACTCAGTCAATTTTCTTGCCAGTTAATAGAGAACACTGTTCCCCATTAATGATAATAAGTTTTTCCGGCTGAATGAGTGAACAATTTAAACTATTTCTGGATTCTCTTGTCTTCTAATCTGAGTGGTCAAATGTTGCACTACCCTCCATCAGATGGCTTTCAATCAAATGAACTCAGGTGTACAACCTTAAAAGCTGCCAAATAGATACCTTATACATATAAAATTGAGGCAATTTTAGGCTCTTTAAAGTCTAGAGAACAAAAGAATAAAATAAATTACTTCTTGTACATTTTGCTGATCAGTAACAGTAACTTCTATGTAGTCTTTTTTTTGCAAGGGTGGGGGATGTGATTAGGTTTACTTATTGATTTAATTTTAGAGGAGGTCCTGGGGATTAAACCTTGTGTATGCTAAGCATGAGCTCTACCACTTGAGCAATATCCTTCCCCACTACCTGGACTTAATCTGTATCTAATCTTTTCATTTTTCTGTCTACCTCTTCCTACCCTTTTTACGTCCTGAATGTGACCTAGAACAGAATCATTCTTTCCTGTTCTCCCTTTAACCAGAGCAGTCTGTGCAGGCCTTTGTTTTATCACTGACAATGCTAATCCTGCACTTACTTGCTCATCCCTCTCTTTCCCAACTTGAGGCCAGAAAATGTGTCACTTATTTTTGTATCTCTAGCATTACACTATGCCAGATACACAGTAGGCAGTCAACAAATGTTTAGTGAACTAGACTTTCAAAGACCATTTATCTTCTTCATGGTAAAGAGAGCAAATAAAACATAGGTGGCTGTTTCAGGATATGCAAGAAAGACTTGGTGCCCCAGATTTATTTCATCAGTTTAATGTGCTTTGTGGGGAGGATATAGCTCAAGTGTTAGAGTGTGTGCTTAGCTTGCACGAGGTCCTGGGTTTCATCCCCAGTACCTCCTCTAAAAATAAAATAAATAAAACCTAATTGTCTCCCCCCTAAAAAAATGTGCTTTAATAATAAAGTAGGCAGCTTCTGAAAAGTGCCCCCAATGATCTCTGGCACCAGATTGGTACTCATGTCCATGGGCTAGACCTATCACTTGTCCCTAACATATAGAACATGGCAAAAATGATGGAATGACACTTCTAAGATTAGGTAGGAGTGACTTCTATCTCATTGGTACTCTCTATATCGCTTTTTGACTTGCATCCTTTAATGAAACAAGGGGCCCTATTGGAGATGCTCACATAATAAAAAACTAAGGGTGGTCTCTGGCCAATGGGTAGGAACTGAGATCCTCAGTAGGAGAGCCTACAAGGAACAGAATCTTGCCAACAGCCACTTGGGTGAACTTGGAAGTGGGTCCTTCCCCAGCAAAGCCTGGAGATGACTGACTGCAGGCCCAGTGGGTGTCCTGATTGTGGTCTGAGAGAAACTCTGGAGTAGAGAACCCACCTAAGTAAGCAGCACCCCAATTCCTCACCTACAGAAGCTTTGAGATAAAAAATGGTTCAAGCCACCAAGCTGTGGGATAATAGTTACGAAGCAAAAAATAGAACTAAGAGCGATAACATTAATGGTTTTACTTTTAAAAACGGAAGTCAGAGACAGAATTGAAATCAAGTTTATTTACTCTGCTTGTCTGAACAATCAAGGTATGACTAGTATTTTGATAACTATGTCAGTATTCTTGTTAGAAGAATTTGCCTTTCCCAATATGGTTTTCTGATATCACAAAAAAATTATTTACTCATACGGGGATCAGTTGCCAAATTTGAAAAAGAAGACATAACAGATGAAGGCAGGCCATCCTATAAACAAACTCATTGAATGAAGGCTGCTGGGAAGGAACCTTCATTCTTACCTCAACATCAATAAACATTTTTTTCAAGTCAGGGGTTGGTTAAGTGCCTCAGATTTTTATTTATTACTCTGAATTGAGGCATTACAGGTTACTTAAAAAACCCCAACATAAAAACAAACATAAACATTATATGGGAAGAATAATGCGTTGTCCTTTCATTCACTAATGGGTAGACCCAATTAGATGATTGGACCAGCCAATTAAGCTCTGAAAGGATGAAAACCTGGAAAGTGGTGTGGTGGTTAAATAAATCAAGAAAAATTCCCAAAGCCTGGGGATAAAGGGTGCAGCAGTGAGTGTATGGGGAAAAGCACAAAAGGACAAAATGAATACTCAGGAAACAGTATTCACTTTTCTTTCTTTGCTTATTTTTATTTTTTGGTGGGGGGAGGTGATTAGATTTACTAATTCACTTTTTAGAGGTGCTACCAGGGATTAAACACAGGACCTCAGTCATGCTAAGCATGGGGTCTACCACTTGAGCCACACCTTCCCCCTGCTCTATTTGCTTTTTTAAATTAACCTGGGCACCTAGCAGCGTTCCTGCGAGTCAGTGGATGCTAAGTTGGTACTTACTGAATGTTCTTTGGGGACCTGGTATGTGCCAGGAATTTAGTTAATAAAACTAGAATACTTGGTAAAAAAAAAAAGTGATGTACCTTGAGAAGTGCCGCGGGAATTTAGATGTTGGAGAGGATGAGAAAAGGGTTTGGAAGCAGCAGGGTCTTTGCCAAGGCTCTACTCTCTGCTTTAAACTGCCCACCTCCCCTCTTTCAAGTCTCAACTTAAAAGTCACCTTTTCAGATAGGTCTCTTAATATCAGTCCCTTCTCATCTCCCTTCCCTCAGCCCCTAGTTTACCCTCAATTCACAGCACTTCGCACAATCTGCGATTGTTTTACTTACTATTTTTATCCCTACCTTCCCAATTAGCCTCTAAACTTCGGGATGGCAGAAACAAGTCCGCCTTGTTCACTGGGGTGTGCCAGGCACAAAGTATGCGCTCAATAGATATTTGCTGGATGACCGAATGTAAAATATGAAGTCAAAAACGGATATTGGTGTAGGGAGGGAAAAAAGCTGCGTGTCTCGACAAGGATTTCAATCATAGCCCTTCCTCGGAAGAGCTCTGGGCCATCTTTGCACAATCCGGGCGCCTGGGAGGGATCCTCAGGGGCGGGGACGCCTTTTGTCGCTGGCCCGCGGGGCCGGCGGGGCTTCTGGCCGACTCTGCCCCCAACCCCCACCCCACGAGTCTGGACCGCAACGCCCTGGGGACACCCCCATCACTTCCGAGCCCCGACAAGCCCGCCCGGCGGGCCGGGACCGGAGTCCCCCCGAGGGCCCCTCCTCCACTCGCAGGGCCTGGGGACCGTTAACCGCCCGCGGCGCAGGGCGGTGCCGCCCCCGCCCCGCGCCGACCGCGTCCCCACCCCGCTCCCCCGCCGCGGTCACCCCATTCATCCCGCGGCCGCGCCCGCCAATCACCGCGCACCCGCGGCGCCGCATCTGGCGATGGGGCGGGGCCTCGCCGGCGCGCGCTCGCCCCGTCCCCGCCCTGGGCTCGCGCCCGGCCCGGGTCACTGCCGGGCAGTGACCGGCCTCGGCCCGGCGCTGGCCCGGCGCTGACCCGGCGGGAACTAGGACGGGGGTGGGGAGGCGCTGGGCGAGGGAGCGGGGAGCTGCGCGGTCCTGACGGAGGAGTCCTGGGATCTGAGGGTGGCCGGGGCCTCGCGGGGAAGAATGGAAGGTGGTTCTGACTGCGGACGCTCCCCGGACCCAGAGCCGAGAGCATCTTGATTGGCGCGTAGGACCCCCCTCCGGTCGCGAGCCGTGCAACCCGGTAGAACTGCGTGGGGCGGGAGAAAAGGGGGAGATGAAGCATCAAGAAAATTGTATCTCGGCAGCTCAGCCCAAGTGTGGTGCTAGGAAGGACTGGAGAGAAGCCTGAAGTCATTACTCATCTTTCACAGTCATCTTTTATAATCCGGGAATTAGCACCGCGTTGGTAGACTTTGTCAATACTTGTCCAGGCCGCCGAGATTGGGGGTAAAACAAAAGGCCGCTTCTTTTGAGGTTAAAATTACATTTACTTTTTGTATCCTCATAAATCGTGATATTGAAAATATTTCTCCCAGTATATTTCATAAGTTGGCTTTTTTTTTCCTTCTGAGATCTCTTCCACGGTGTCTGTATTCACGAGAAAGGAAGAGGAAACTTAGTAGCTTTTCTGCTAGTGGCAAAGATCACTCCCTATTCCGCCTTCTTCCGCTCCCCTCCCTCGAAGCCTTAAAGGCACAAAACGAGTTTGACCACAAACTTATACTAGGCATTTTCAGTTCTCACCTAATCCTCCTAACCGTCTGTAGGAATAGGTATTACCAGCCGTTTTAGATGTCAGAACAGGCTCAGAGATTAATCTGGCCAACGTCACAGTTTATAAGGGATAAAGTCTGGGCCCTTCCCACACTTCTTTTCTCTAGATCATGAAATGCACAGTAATTGGGAGGAGGTAAGGAATCTAATGCTTTTGGCGCCTCGAGCAAAGGACAGTGCACTTCTTGGAGATGGCTTTGTTTTGTCTGTTTCTTGAGAACTCTGCTAAGGACATAGTTTTCATGCCAGGACTTTGAAGGGTAGAGAGAGGGTTCCTTGAAGCTCTGTAATGCCAGGTCACATACGGGCTGGTGCCTTTTGTAACCCTAGCCTGACCTGAAACAAACCCCTTTTTGTAATTAAGCATTGCCATTCCAGATGCTGGAGGGCTGCCCGGGTCTTGTTCGGGGACTTCAGTCTTTGTGGCAAGCCGAGTACCGAAAATTTGGATCAAAGACAGAGTTAATTAGGTCACAGAAGGCTTTTTGGAGGGAGAAAGTTGCAAACTCTGATCAGACTTTGAACTCAATCCGATTTAACAGATTGGCCGGGTCTATCTGTTCCATACTCCATGCCCTGGGCACACAAAGTTGGGTGAGAAGCTTTTGATGTCTGCTTGAAGATTACAGTTAGGGTGAGATGCATCAGTGAGCTGAGTATATGAATAACAGGAAAGGAAGATAGTGCATAAAATGACAATAGGCGAATACAGGCAAGAATTACGGTTGAGCTTTGACCACGCAGCAGAGGTCAAAATGCCGAAGAAGGAAAGGAGGGCTCTTTAGGCTTCAAGCTGAAGAGTCAGGACTTTTATTCACCCAACCACCACAGTCGTCTTTAAGAAGAAATGCCAGTCCAGCACCCTTAAACATTCTTTAATAGCTTTCCCGTTGCACTTGGTAGAAATTCCCAGATCCTTACTATGATGTGAAGACCTGCACAGGCTGGGTCCTGCTTGTCTGCCCACCCCTCCCAGGGCGCCCCTGTCTATACTTGCACCAACTACTCATCTCTTTGTTTCTTAGAGACTTTTTCTCACCCCTGACCTTTGACATGTGCTGACATGGTTACTTTACTACCCCGACCTGCTTCTGAACCCCTTTCCCCAGCTCGTCCATCACTCCTTCTCAGCTTCATGTTACTTCTCCTGAGAAGCTTCTCTTCTGCAAAAAGCCCACTATTAAACTCCCATCAGACCTTTTTTCCCCCCGGGTACTTATCAAAACTGTTAAGATACTGTTATTCATGTGATTATCTCTTTGACAAGTGCCTGCCCTGTCTTCGCACTCTTTTTTTTCCATAGGGTTTATAACAATTTTTATATAAATATATATATATATATATTTGTGCAATTACTTGTCTTTAATGTCTGCTGGCCCCACCTGTTTTGGGGCTCCATGCAGAACATGGATTTTTTTCCCCCTGTCATATCCAGTGGTCAGCACAGTGCTTGGTGCATTGCCCATGCTCAGTAAGTATTTCCTGAGTTGACGATCAGTCCGTCTAGAATACATGTTGGGGAAAGTGCGAGGCAGGCTGAGCAAGGTAGGATGGAACAGATTGTGTGGGCCAAAGAGAGGCCTTTCTGCCCAATTATTTAGACTTGCACTGTTCAAAGTGGGAGCCACTGGCCACGTGTGGTCCTTGAGCACTTGAAATGTGACTAAGGGACTGAATTTTAAATTCTGTATAATTTTAATTAATTTACATATTCTAAAGTGTATTTGGAATAACATGGGTGTGTGAATCTACCTTATCAACGATGAATTTAATGAAATCTAAATACAAGGATTTTGTTGAAAATTTACGGTCTGAATTGGAAAGTACTGTAAGTACCCTGGGATTTGAAAGCCTCATACAAAGAAATTAATGTAAATTATCTCCATTTTTCCTGTTGATTGCATGTTGAAATGGTAACGTTTAGGATATATTAAGTAAAATATATTTTTAGGATTAGTTTCCCTGATTCTAGGTATACACCCCCAAAAGTTGAAAGCAGGGACTCAGATACTTGAATATCAAAGTTCATAGCAGCATTACTCATAATAGCCAAAAGATGGTTACACCCAAATTTCCATCAACAGAGGAGTCAATAAGCAAAATGTGATATATATATAATGAAATAGAGGAGAGGGTATAACTCGTGGTAGAGCGAATGCTTAGCATGCATAAGGTCCTGGGTTCAATCCCCAGTACCTCCATTAAAATAAATAAATTAAATAAATAAACTAATTACTCCCCCCAAAAACAAAGCAAACAAGCAAACAAAAAGAAACATTATTCAGCCTTAAAGAGGAATGAAATTCAGACATACAATACAACAAAGATGAATCCTGTGGACCTCATGCTAAATGAAACAAGCCAATCACAAAAGGACAAACAGCATATGAAGTACCCAGAGCGTTCAAGTTTGTAGAGGCAGAATGTAGAATAGAGATTACTAGGGGCTGGGGAAGGGGGAATGAATGGGGAGTTAGTGTTTAATGGGTACAGAATGTCTGTCTGGGAGGATGAAAAAGTTCTGGAAATGGACAGTGGGGATGTCCACACAGCCTTGTGAAAGTACTTAATGCAACTGAATTGCACACTTAAAACTAGTTAAAACCAACGGTACTTCAATTTAAGAAAATGGTTAAAATATGAATTTAATGTGCAATTTACCATAATAAATTTTTGAAAATTGATTTCTCGTATTCCTTTTTCCTTTTTCAAAATGGCTACTGGACAACTTAAAATTGCATAAGTAGCTTTCACATTGTGTTTGTATTGGATGACACTGGGTTAGTCAACTGGGAACCCTGGGGGAGGATGAGTCAATTTCCGAGATGAAGGTTTCACAGATGCCCATGGCGCTGGGAGGTCTACTTTACCAGGAAGGCAAGAGCGTAGCAGACAAGGACGAATCCAGGAATTCAGGATTTGGTGGAATGTGCTGTGTCTAAAAGGCACTCGAGGAAAAGCCAGGGGACGGGGTGGTGCAAGGAGTTCACGGTAGTTTTTAACCTGGGAGGGGCTTTCTTTTGGCCTAAGTGAGAGTGTTGCTTTTACTACAATAGGATGGAGTGGCACAAAGCCTAGTGTGATGTTCCTTAATTGTGGGATCAAATGAGTACCACGGGTTAATGGGCAGGCTCCTGTGCGGCCAGAGGCGCAGGTGACCGCAGGTAAGGTTAATCACAAGCACGGGATTGTTTCCTTGTGATCCTGGCATTGCTCGCTGCCTGCTCTGGTTTCTGCAGAGAAGCTCTAGCTGTGGCGCTTTTTCTCCCGGTACCGCATATTTGATCTTTTATAGAAAGCTGTGAGATGGATCATCCATTATGACCCACCCACCCCCTCTAGACCTCAACTATAGAAACCCATGCCTCCAAACTTGCACTGCCACCAGTTTAAGAAGGTCGTTCTTGGAGAACGGTCATCTTCACATGTCCAACATTGTCCTACTTATGAGGTTTACAACCACCCAGAAGCCAGGCACAGAATGATGCCAACACAGAAATGTGCACTGGGCCCGAGGATAAGAGGTATGGGAGAAGGTGGCAGACGGTGGTCAGAGACAAATGCCATTGTTCAACAGTGTCTGACGGAAGCCAGTGTGAAACACATGGTCCGGCACTGCTGTAGGGCTGATCTTGTGGATTTTCTGGGATCTGAGCCACACTGGACACCGGGGTCTAGCCCCAACACATCCTTACTGCCCTCCACACAGTTTAGGAAACAGTCCAGCTCTTTGGGCTTGCCCCAGATTAAGGACAGCCATCACTGGGGTTGGAACACCAGGTCCCGTCTGGTCAGAAGGATGTATGCATCTCCAGGAGTAAAATTTCACCTGAGTTGGGCTGAAACTGACCCTGGAAATGTAGTGAGAATATCTGACCCACGGTCACTGGAGAAAAATCTATATACCTAGAATATGAATTCAATATACAACCAATAAGGACCTTGGGGGTGGGGCCTTCCCAGGACAGACCCCTCCCCCACATACTCTGCTGTAGCTCCTGGCTGAAGTACCCAGAGAATAGAATCTCATGCAGATGTCCTGAGTTTTTCAGAAGCTAAGAACCACCACCTAAGGGAAGAAATGAACTGCTTGATGACTGTGAGCACAGGGCCCTCAGACCTTCCGGCTCCTAAGGATTGAGCACTGTCAATCAGAGAATTGGGCACAGCTGACCACACACCCTGGGAAGCCCCTCCCTCAGCTAACCTTTCAAAGTGCTCAGCAGAAACGGTTAAACCCTTGGATGAGTTTCAGGCTTTGGGGGCATAAGTCACTCATTCTTCTTTCTCTGCTCCAAACTCTGACGTTTTGGTATTATTTGGCCTCACCGTGTTGCATTCAGAAACAATTTTGTCCAAACCAGCCTAGGAGTCTGTGCCCGTGGTAGGTCGGCGGCAGCCAGGGGCAGCCCCCTCCTGGGGTCCCAGCAGCTGCCAGAGCTCACCTGGCTCTGGGGAAACCGGGAGGGACTCTCCTTGACTGGCATCAGCCGCCTTGGCCGGAGACTATTTGGAGTCAAGAAATGTCCAGAGCTGCGGACTGCACTCGGTGTCGCTTGGGGTAAGTTGCTCCAGCTCGCACAGGCTGGGAATCTCTCCATTCTCGCCGGGCTCATTCCCACCAGGACGTGAGCAGCTCTGGGCTCAGCATGAACCACCCTGGGTCATTTCCCTTTAAGAGCTGGGCCCATCTGTTTGGAGGCTTCCATCTGGGAGTGGAAGTGGAGTTTTTTGGACGACATCACCTCTGATTGTCTATGTGACCTTGGCTTATTTGTTTGTGTTTTCATGTGTATGGTTTTGGAGCGAGCCACTCCGACTTGTGCAGGATGGGAAAATTCTACCCGCTCCACCTGGGCTCCTTCCCTTCCGGGAAGTGAGCCACTCTGGGTCTGTTCTCTTTTGGTTGTGTTTTGGGAATGTCTCCTTAAAAGTGATCTCTCCAGATATTTGGTAACTTGAAGTTAAATGATGGAGGTTTGTTGGATGGCTAAGTCGTTCCCAAAGAAAGAAAGATACTGCTGAACGCCGGCTTTCTTTGCAGAGAAACTAGAGGCATTTAGGACTATTGATGCGTATGCTTGGGGCCACCCTGAGATACTTCTTACAAACACATGTTTTTAGGAATTATTACTGGCCTTTGGGTTTGCCAGTTTACAGAATGCTGAAGGACAGTTCATGAGTGTTTGCTCCTTGGTTTCCACTGGAGGTCGAGTATTTTGAGAGTTGAGGACTCTAATTTAAATACGTCATTGAAGTTAGGAACAATGATGAAGGAGACACTTCAGTACACAGTAGGAAAGTGGGATACACGTTTTGAATGAGGAAAGGTGTGAGGAATGGAATCGCTTTTTATTAAGAGAAAAAAGATTTTGTCCTAAAGCTGGTTGTTTATAGATGAGGAAAAAAAGGGGAGGGGGGCAACACACTAATACGGATACAGAAAGTTGTGCCAAAGGAGCCCTAAAAAAAGGAGTTCTGTGCACGTCGGGCTGAGATTAGATGGATTTTGTTATTAAGTTAGGCCACAAGCCCCCTGTCCTCCTTGCTCGGCCCTGCAATAAACCTTTCTCTGCTCCCAGCACCCAGTGTTCAGTATTGTTTGGCTTCAAGGTGCGTTGCGCAGGCGAACACAAGGTAACAGATACTCTACAAAACAATGCAGGGCCTTTCTCTGTCCAAAGGAAATCAGAAGCATAGTAGATCAGCTAAAAGTTTGTACGAAGTAAGTTCTTAACCTATGGATCTGTTTGTATTTGTTACTGTTTTAACATTAGTTCAATGTAGCTTGGTTCTTTTTAATGATCTCTGGAAGGTCTAAGATTATGTCCTGACCTGACCATTCCAAGCTACCAGAAGTCTGTTCCTGGCTCAGCACAGTTGCTGGTATGGGATAAAGGAGAATTTTTTAAATACCATCCAAATTCCTACATCCTAGCCCTGGTGTAGATGGTGTCTTTGATGAGGCTTTACCCTTAACTCCTATTGTGATGGCCAGATCAGGCTAGGACTTTGCATTCTGTTTCTAGGTATCGTAAGTGATTGAGTTACTCGTGTAAGTTACTCCTTTTCTGTCAGTTCTGAGAAGAATGCTACTTCTATGCTCCACTGTCTCTAAGACACTCCATGGCTACGCTTGCTCCTGAGCTACTAAGAATTCAAGATAGTTATCAGTAAATAGAGAAGGATCCCCTTTGGCCTGAATCTCTTAAGTAACAATTGGCTTAACTTAAGTTGGGAACGATTCCAGCATCAATCACTTCCCACTTCAATGGGAAATGTGGGCATTGCACAGATTCCCAGGCAAACAAAGAGGCCTGGGGAGGAAGTTCTTATCTCCTAAATGATTTAATTGTCTGAGATTAACTATACAACAGGAGCCAAACAGGAGCCTATTAAAAATCTCTTTTAGGGGCGGGGAAAATAAAATCTCTTTTATAGACAACACACTGTGTTCACCAGGGGAGTAAGGTGGGGGGAGGGATAGATTAGGAGTCTGGGATTAGCAGATACACACTACTGTATATAAAATAGGTAAACAACAAGGACCTACAGTATAGCACAGAGAATTATACTTAATTTTTTATAATGAGCTGTAATGGAAAAGAATCTGAAAAAATACGTACGTGTATGTATAACTGAATTGCTTTGCTGTACTGAAACTAGCATTGTAAGATGACAACACTTCAATAAAAAATAAGAATTTTTAAAAATCGCTATTTTATAAATTAGCAAGTTTCTTGATTCGTTTCTTTTTTGTAATGCTGGAGAATGCATTTCAGCTAAAGATGCTAGGGGGTTAAGAGCTAACCTAAACCTTTTATTCTAGTGGTAACTATGTCAGATCAATTTCAAAGTTCTTTATGTAATCTTTTGGATGGTTTGGGAAAGCCCCAGTAATGTTATCTGTAATGTGGTTATAATGTCTGCACACTGAGTTGTGGTGTGGACGTTTCTGGGTTCTAAATTCATGGTAGTAGTTACTACAGTTTTTTTAATGAGCCAGCTTAATGGTTATGGTTCTATAGTGTGTCTATTGAGAAATTTAAGCCTTTTCCTAAAGCCACGTAAGAATTTACTCACATTAATTAGAACCCTTATGGGAAGGACAGGAACCATTGTTTTTGGGCGTTTCTGTTTTCTGAAGTGGTCATAAATTCCCCAATCCAAATACTGGTTTGAATGAATATAGATTTAAAAATCACCTAAGCAACGTTATAGCCCTCAAAGTAAAAGGAAGACAGTAATCCACTCTCCATATTCTTTTTTTTTTTTTTGCAATATTCTAGACTAACAGATCAATCTTCTATCTTATCAGCTTGCACATACATCTTTTACACAGTTGTGCAATTTTGGCTCTGCTTTTTAAAACTTAGTAATTAATTGCTTTCCTATTGCTCAATCATATTTTAATAAAATGTCCATTAAATGATGATGCCACAGACATTACTTAAGCCATTGGTGCCCAATGCCAGTTTCTAGACATTGAGCCAAACCTACTGAAGTCAAAATACTATTGGCTCTTGAACAACAGGGGTGTTAGGGGCACTGATGCCCTGTGGTCCAAAACCTGAGTGTGATTTTTACAGCGAGCCCTCTGTATTCACGTTTCCAGGATTCAGCCAACCTCGGGTCGGTAGTACTGTATTTACTACTGAACAGAATTTACATATAAGCGGACCCGTGCCAATCAAACCTGTGTGTTCGAGGGTCAGCCGTTCTGGGCGGTGAGCTCAGGAGCATCACTGCATAGCTCTGCTTTACCGAAGGCGCGCATGCTGAGGCTGGAGGACAGCAGGTCTTCTGGAGCTCCACCAGAGCCGGAGAGGGAAGTCGTCCTTTCCCACTGTTGCAAATTAATGTTGCAGTACCTTTGGGAACGTATTTTTTCCCCTCCTTGGATAGTTCTTATTTTTTGGTTTATCAATATTGAACCAAAAGGATGCCTACTTTTTTCTCTTTCCTGACTTTCTTACATTTTGCCCACATGAATCAACCAATATTTCCAACAGTAATAAACAGGATTTTAGCTACAGTTTAAATTCTAGATGTGAGGCAGCCGATAGTTTAAATCTAGGGGGGTAGATTAATGGATAAAAGATAAAAATTTCTCCCTTACTTAACCTGGTTGACTAACTAGGTTAGGGAAGAAGGCAGTGGCGGGGTGAGGGGTCTGCAGCCACACATGGGAACTGACCAGTGGTAATAGGATCAACTAATGTTAGTGAACCTTCTTGTACTTAGAAAGCAAGTTCACGTGCATTATCTGACCAGGTTCTCCCAACTCTGTGGCACAGGGGGGACTGTTCTCACTGCACGTATGAGGAAGTCAAGACAAGGTTACTAATTTGTCCTGAGAACCTAGTTGTTGTCTGAATGGGGAAGATCTTCTGCCTTTTGTGTTCCAAGCCTCACATCATACCCTGAGATCTATTTATCGGAAGCATCCTGCTCTTCCTATAATGTGCAAAGGTTTTCTTCTTTACCTCTAATTTTGTTTGTTTTTAAAAATTAGACAACTGCAATCACTTCAGTGAAAAAACCAGAGAATAAGTAACAGTTAGTTGCAAGAACTGTCCCTGGTACCGCAAGGAATACAAAGGGGAGAAGGCACAGCCCCCGATCTCCTGGAATTTGCATCTGGGAAATGTGAACGCCATGTTCAAGACCAGAAAGCACCAGGGAGTGTAGAGGGTTTAGTCGCTTTCTTCCTTGATGGACGGGAAACCACCGTCTACCCTGGAGGGCTCCCCACCGGAGTTATTCCAAATAGTCCCCTTGTGCTGGTCACCTTCTCTGGGTACAAGCTCTTCGCCAGCAGGATCTGGCTTCCTTTGCCGATTGCCATTCCGGTGTCTGAGCACTGTCAGGTGCAGAGGGGATGTACACAAAATGCACCTTGACCTCAGTTTCTTCCGTACAGAAATGCCTCCTGATCTATGTCCTCCTTCAACAGGTATTTAAAGTTTCTCCTTGCGTGGCAAGTGGGCTCTTGGAAGATTGACAGACAGTCTCTTGGAACAAGACAGACAAAAAGCCCTGCGCATTCTGAGTCAGAATGTGTGGGGAGCCACTCATGACCTGAGGACGGCCGGCACAAAACAGGATAATAAATCTTGAGTGCTAGCGTCAGGCTTTGAGGTTGATCTATCAAAGACAATCTCTGTCCCGCCACCCCTTTGAGATGTTTGCGTCAAGGAATCTTAAAACCTCAGGAACGTCCTATGCTAATAAGACACTAATGGCCTTTGAGCAAGAAGATACAATCAGCATACAAGTTACTGATCTAAGCATATGGTGGTTTATGGGAACAATACACAAGTTCATGATTTTACTACACGCTATCAGGTGGTCTTCAGTTTAGAAGACAATGCCTTTGCCTACGTGAAGGAATGCACACTCTAGCTGGTTGAAATTGTATAAATTAACTGCTGAAAATAAACTCGTCGTCCATTCTTGGTCTTGCGTCTTGCAGACTTAGAGTGCGACCCTCTCAACCCCACCTTTTAGTGTCTTCTTTCTTTTCTCAGTCCTGTAGCACAGGTTTCTGGACCTGCTCGTTGTCGGCTGGCTCCGACAAGGATGTATCACCACTTTTTGCTTTCTAGAAGTTTGACACCCATAAGTTTAACGTTGCAGGGATTTTTTTTTTAATAAACTGAATGCTTTATTCATGCTTTCTTTGTTTCTCTCTCTCTCTTTTTTTTTTTTTTTAACTGGAGGGACTAGGGATTGAACCCAGGAGCTTGCCTGTGCTCTACCACTGAGCTATACTACCCCCCCAGGGATGCTGTTGAGTGTCTCTGCTTCTAGATTTTCTTCTTCTGCCCTTTTATTGAGAAAGAAATGCATGACTTCTAATAGCTAAAGACGTTTCTGCTACCTCTCTATCATCTCTTTCTGTTAAACTCGACTACATAAATCTGAGCCTCATAAGAATTTTTGAAAATTTGGGCAACTGGTTAGGTCCGCTGTCACCCTGATGAAAGAAGTAAGTACAAACAATAATAAAAGGTAAAATACAATATTTCATAAGAGGGGTAGGGGAGCCATCAAGACCTGAAGAAGGGAAAGGATATAATCCTTTAGGGGCAAGCTGTAATGGTTAGAATAGGATAGGATAATTCTGATTTTTGTTTTTAGATTTTGGGGATTTTGTATTTATTTTTGTTTTGCAGGGGGGAAGTAGTTATGGTTTGTTTGTTTATTCTTTCTTTCTTTCTTCCTTTCTTTCTTTTCTTTTCTTTCTTTCGTTCTTCCTTTCTTCCTTTCTTTCTTTCTTTCTTACTTTCTTACTTTCTTTCTTTCTTCTCTCCCCACCCCTCCCTTCCCGACCCCTCCCCTCTCCTCCTTTTCCTCCTCTCCACTCCTCTCCTTTTCTCTTTTTATTTAGTGGAGGCACTGGAGATTGAACCTAGGACCTCGTGCGTGCCAAGCACATGCTCTACCACTGAGCTTTACCCTCCCTCCCTGCCCTGAAAATACTGTTTTTAATTTTAAAACTTTTTTTCTTAAATGCCAAAAGTATCTATTGAAATAATCAAATTCAGAGACAGCTAATAAATGTTGACTCAGTGTGCACCCAAGTGCAATGACTACACTATGAAAATCTTAGTGAATTTCTTCCAAGGGAATGGCATGAGATGTGTGGGCGGAAATCCATGCCTCAAAAAATGGCCAAGAAAAAGAGGCTGGCCAAGATGATTGGGGATGTTTCAACTTCCTGTGGACTATGCTTACAGACTGCGGATGTGCACACTTTGGTGATCTCTTGTTTCTGCTCCTGGACGATCTGAGATGCTAAGTCAGTAGGCTTTCTATAAGCTGGTCAACCTGGCTGTGGAGAGCAGCTTCTCTCAGCACCGCAGTGCACACTCTGAGCACCTGGACAAATCTCTTTTGCAACTCCTAGATTTTTCAGTCCTGCTTTTCTGAGTTTATTTGAAAAAAACTAACATGCATTTTCTTCCAAACTGTCAGAGGTAAGTTCTGCGCTAGGTAAGTGGTACATGAGAGCCAGGCTGTGCTGCAAATCTTCCTTCCTTCCTGGGAGGAAGTCCATGCCTGCTCAGGTCCAGTACAGTGACCAATAGTGTGTTTTTAACATTTCCTTAAAAAACTCTTTTTTGGAGTTTCTCCTTTTCTTTGCATCGTTACAAGCTGCTTCCTGTCTCCCAGCTGGGCAATATTTTAAAAAATCTCTGATATCAGAAGAGCTGGAAGTACTGCCCATGATTCTATTGGATCTTCTTTTTTTTGTAGATGATAAACCGTTTCGTTCCAACATCTTTGCTTTATTTAGTAATTGTGAGGCTGGCTTCTCATGGCGCCCCATCATTAACTACAGACTGAGACGGCTCACAAGCTGTGACTCTGTGTGCTTTTAGTAGAACAGTGCATCGTTTTCAGCTTGCGTGTTCTCTGATCACCAGACACCTATATTTTCCTTTTGTCTCATTACTGGGAGGTGATTAGAACCGCCAGTCGTGGTGGACTTCCCAGCAGCTCTGCCAAAGCCTTGGTCCCATTCCAGACAAGTTGCTAGAGGTGGTCCAGGCTGAGGATCAGGTTTTTAAACATATTTAAAAAATGTTAATGAGGTATCATTGGCTTGTAACATGTTTCATGTGTACAACATGATATTTCTGCTTCTGTATACCCTATAGTACGCTCACCACCAACAATTTAGTTTCCATCCATCACTTGTGTTGATCTCATTTGGTCCTCCCACCCCTCCGCCCCACTGAGCCCCTTTCTGTCTGGAAACCACTACTCTGTTCTCTGTATCTGTGTGTTTGTTTTGTTTTGTTTTGATTTGTTCATTTATTTTGTTTGTTTTTTATATTCCACATATGAGAGAAATCGTAAGATATTTTTCTCTCTGATGTATTTCACTTAGCTTAGTACCTCCTAGTACCATCCATGTTGTTGTAAATGGTAAGGTCTCACCTTTTTGATGGCTGAGTAATATTCGTGTGTGTGTGTGTGTGTGTGTGTGTGTGTGTGTGTGTGTGTGTACAAACAACTCAGGTTGTTTCCATATCTTGGCTATTATAAATAATGCCACAGTGAACATAGCGGTGCATATATATCTTTTCAAATCAGTGTTTTTGTGTTTTTTGTTTAAGTGCCTAGAAGTGGGATAGCTCTATTCTTCATTTTTTGAGGAATTTCCATACTATCTTCCATAGTGGCTTCACCAATTTACATTCTCATCAACCATGTATAAGGGTTTCCTTTTAAATTGTGCTGATTCCAGCTGTTTTCATTGAGAATCTGTTTTAGTTTAAAAAAAATATCCTAATTTCTTTTAGTATGTGTTTCTGTTCATAAAAGTAATACAGATTCATTGTTTACAAAAGTAATGCAGATTCATTGTAGAAAACTTGAATCGTGGAATGCTAAAGTTTGCAGAAAATAACCCAAACTACCCATCATAGCACAATTTGTTATTAATATTTTATTTGGTTGCTTCCCATCTTTTTTCTTATTTATATGTATAAATTATGTTTTTATAAACTCTAGTTGTATATATATATACATATATGTATATGTATATATATAGATACATTCTTACCATAATCTTAGCAAATTTTGTGTTTTTATGTTTAAACAACAAATCCTTTGTACTTTGGAGTTGGCTTTGCCTCCCTCTGTTACACATTTACTCAACACAAGAACCCTTGTGTCTGGCCAGCATGGGCCCCTTGGCCACATTTCATTCGTACAGCAGAGCCCAGGAGGGGGAATTATGCCGCTTTCCAGCCCTGATGAGAGTATCCCAGTGCGTATCTTTTCATGTCAGGCACCTCATGGGTGATCTGATGACTCTAATGCAAGTCAGTAGGAATGGACAGTCCTCAGTCACGCCAGGAACTCTTTCGAGAAGACTTGGAACTGCTCCAGGGCCATCCCATTAATCATAGCCATGCAGAGGTCTATGGAAGCCCTAAAATGATTTTCAGAGAATTTACTGTTATTTGCTCAGAGACCCAGAATTCCCAGTTTCTGCAGCTGGATTTTATGTAAACCCAGTGGTTTCTAGGTTTCACGATTGGCTGCAGCTCTGGAAGACTCCAGTGCATCCAGGGAGCAGGAAATTAAGAGAACAAATCACCCATCATTTCCTCCGCCTTCTTTCTTTTTCAAAATGTTGCTTGTGGCCACTCATGGAGCCCAGACCTGGAACTTCAATTGTGTGATTGTGTAGCTGGGAAACTGTAAGTGGCCACGCTGATAGGTTCTTATCAGGGTCAGCTGGGACAACAGAAGTCACATTTCTGAGCTTTACTGACATCTGTGGAAATCACCAAGCTAAGGGGGTTGATGATTAAAGACAAGTAACTGAAAATTCAGAAGAGGCTCCACTTTTGTCTTAGTTCCTTCCAGAACAGCCAGGTTGGCTGAAACTGACTATGATGTCAGCTCCCAGCGTAGCCGATCAAGAAGGGTATTAATAACAGATGATTAACTGATAATAATAGCTAAATGAATCAACATGTCAACATACCGAATGTTGTATTAACCCCCATAATGTGCTTTATCGTGTTTCATCTTCATCACAGCTCTTTGAGGTGGCTGGAGCGACGTTCCCCATTTTGTAGCCCACAGAGAGGTTAAGGGCTTTCCCAAGGTCATGGAGTCCGTAAAGGCAGAGCCACGTCTTGAACTCAGGTCTGCTTGACAATAAACACAGGTGGTGAAGCATTATGCTCTGTGCATCGCTTCTTGGTGTTGAGCCCTTACATCTTGGGAAATCAAAGGCGTGGCTGTTGTGTTACCATGCTCAGGTTCACAGATAAACTCAGAGCAACACTAAGCCAAGACCTCAGGGGGAGGGTCGTGCCTTCTCCTGCTGCTGTTTCCTTCTCAATTTGGGGTTCTGCAGGCACAAGAATACAAAACTGGTGTGTCTTTTAGTCTCTGGTAGTGCATGCTTTTCTTAGTTAAATCGTTTTTAAAAGTACAGACACATCTCACTTATGCTAAGATCCTGCACAAAATATTAGCACACAGAGGGAAGGGTATAGCTCAAGTGGTAGAGTGCTTGCTCAGCAACCAAGAGGTCAGGGGTTCAATCCCCAGTACCTCCTCCAAGCAGAAATCAATGAAGAAACCTAATTATTTCCCCTTCATAAAAGAAAAAAAAAATATCATCAGATAGATTAATGACTATGTTAAAATTTCAATGGGATTTGAAATATTGCTAAGTAGAATCCAGCAGCACATTTCAACAGAGCAGACATGTAAAAATAATTATACAGTGGGATTAATATTATATAATGAGCCATACTGGTAGATGAAGAAATATAGTGTGATCATCCTAATAAATGCTAAAAAGGCATTTGACAAACTTCAACATCCATTTTTGGTAAGAATTCCCATAGTAGAATAGACATAGATTAATATAGCCTTCATTTGATAAATGTGTATATTTCAAAGCAAATACCATATCACATTTAATAGTGAAACACAGGAACACTAATTTTGCTATGAAAATTAAATAAAAAAGATAAGAATGTGCACCCTACAGTGAACACAGTTCTGAAATATAATATACAAACATGTTAGATTCATAGCTGAGACCAGCTCCAGGCATACAGTAGGAACTCAATTATTTGTTGAATGAATTAATGACAGATAAAATAAAAGTTTCTATTTTGGAATAGAGGAGGCAAAAATCATTCTTTGTGGATAATAGAATATATTGCAAGAGAATCAACTGAAAAATTATTAGAAGCTGTAGGAACATTCAGAACAGTAGCTGGTTTCAGAATTAATGTATAAAAATATAACACACTTAGTGTAATGGAAGGAATGATCCCTTATATTCTTAGCAGAACTAACTACCATAACAAAAAAAAAAAACCTGTCCTGTATGAAGACAACCTTACAGTTCCACTGAAGACATTAAAAATGGACATAATCTGTTCTTAGCAATTGTCACAGTGCCCATCCTAAATTAACCTACACAGTAATAGAAACCTAATAAAAAAATGCCAACAGGAATTTTAAAAACCACCCAATTGATTAGAAAGTTCGGAAAAAAAAAAAAGTTCGGCAATACTCAATACAGGCAAAGGATTTGCGGTGAAAGGCTAATTATGTGAAAATTTAAAACAGCAGTTTAATAACACTTATCACAGTAGAAAAATACATCCATCTCGACCCAGTATTTTCACTTTAAGAAATTTATCCTCCAGGTAATTCACAACATGCACCAAATTCATTATGTCTGTAACCACAGGTGGGTCTGCATCAAAGAGAAAAACGTATGTTTGTATGAGAATTTCTTTTTTTTGCAGCCTTGACTCTTTTATTGCCTAAACAATGAGGACCAGCATTTATTACTTTTTAAAAAATTTTTTTAAATTTATTTTTTATTGAAGTACCATCAGTTACAATGTGTTGATCTCTGGTGCACAGCACAGTGTCCCAGTCATGCATATACATGCATATATTCATTTTCATATCCTTTTTATTAAAGGTTGTTACAAGATACTGAACATAGTTCCATGTGTGTTACTTTTCAATGAAAGAGGTATTCCAGTTTGTGTTACACTCATGTGTACAAGCACACACACACGCACACGCACACGCACACACACACGCACCACATGGGACCTTATCTATTTATGGAGTTCTTCCTAAAACCACCTTGCAGGGCAGTTGTTATTTACTTTTTTAAAGACTTGCTTTTCCTTTTTCTGTATATCTTAGCCCAGGTCCTCTAGAAAGCAGCCTGGAGCAAAAATAAAGTGTCTGCACTTTACTTTGGAAGTGCAGGTTCTGGGGCTTGAAGGTGAGGAATAAAGGGTAAGTAAGGCTGGGAAAATCGTGAAGCAGCAGTGATCCCTCGCTGGCCGGTGCTGGCCGCCTGAGTGCAGAGAGTCAGCCGGGACTGGTGTGGGAGGAGCTGAGGGGAGAGCCCCCAGAGGAGACAATTGGGACGCTCCTCTCATTTTTTATTAAGGTTCATCCTTTATTAAGTTTCATCAGGACTCCCCGTGCTTCTGGCCTGGGTCATCTGGCTCCTTGATGGCGACCCTGACCTCCAGGTCCCGCACCCCAGAGTGTGGGGCTTTGAGTCTGGAGGCCAACCTGGTGGGTGTCTTCAGCCAAAGGAGGCGATCAAGGGACTCAGAAAACAGGGCCCATGCCCAAGAGAGAGCACAGCCAGCATGTGTGTGTGTGTGTGTGTGTTGATAAAAGAAATTTTCACGTCTTGAGATAAGGGAAGTCATTCTGGCTTATCCATGAGTTAACATGGATTTTACACTAACTAAACCAGCCTGTTGGCGGCCTGTCATTCATTCATCATGTGTTTGTGTTCATTATTAAAAGGGCACATCGACCAGAGATAAAGAATGTCCTTGTTGAAAATAAAGATTAAATGTCTCTCTTCCTGGGATGTCCATACTGGTCCTCCCTTGATGATAAGACTCTCTTCCCAGGTGCCAAGGCCGTGCTGACTTGCTGATCTGTGTCTGTGAGTTTTTTCTTTTTTCTTGAAACCTTAAAGAAATGTGTCCCTGACTTGTTGATTGTTCTTGGTTCTGACAAGATAAAATACTGTGCTGGAAACCCCGCTTCTTTAGAACAGTTTCTCAGAGTCATCTGGGAGGCGGGCTTTCAAGCTAGTCCTCAGTTTGGCTCAAATAAGACTCTTTTCTATTCTTATTTGTGTGGGGAGAGATAATTCGGTTTATTTATTCATTTATTTAATGGAGGCATTGGGGATAGAACTCAGGACCCCTCATGCATTGTTTAAATGGAAATCACTTTTATCTATACTTTCAATACTGCATTGTTCACTTACCTGTTGAAAAGGTAGATCTCAAGTCTCTTCTAATTTAAAAACAAGTAAAATGAAAAAGTATACGTGAGACATGCTTGGGGGTAGAAACGGTTAAAAATATAAAAAAGGGTAAGGAGGGAAAGAAAATCTACCTGCTAGAGAGAACCACTGTTACTATTTTGTGATGTTCCTTCTAATATACGTTCTGCGCACATGCATACATAATTATAACTTGAATTTGGATGAGATCTTGCCTACGTGTTGAGTGTTGCTCGTATTTTATTGAATCTGGTTTTCCAGGTTAAGAAACCTCTTTAAAGAGCCACTTACGAAAGATAAAATAAGAGGTTCTATTTTGGAATAGAGGATGACTCTACTGTAATTTGTTGACTCATTCAAAAAATGTTCCTACGCTGACCATCTTAAGTTCCCTCCAGCAGGTCAACAAGCCAGGATGCCCGTTCTTGGCAAAGCTCTAACCACACTGCAGGGTCCTCCTGCTAAGACAGCGGTGAGGATGGCCTTGGGGACCCCTGGCAGTGTTTCTGGCACGTGTTAGCATCCTCTCAGAGAGGCCTCTCTGATTGACCTTCCTAAGTGTCACTGCCTTCCATCACTGCCTAGCTCCTCACCCGGCTTTTTATTGCCATTGCTAATTGTGGTGGCGTGCTTCTTCCAGATGATAGCATCGTTGCCACCTGACCATGCCGCATGCTCCTTTGTTTGCTGCCGGTCTCCCCACCTGGAATGCAGGTTCCACAGACGGCAGGGCCTTTGTGTGATTCTTTTCCTGCTGTATCCCCTGTGCACCATCAGTGCCAGGCACATGGCAGGTCATCAGGAAGCAGAAACAGCCAGGAGGAGGGTCTTCATCGCTTCTATGCCTCTTTCCTACTTAAAGAAGGTAGCAACTAAGTATCATCCCTAAGCAGCCCTGGTGCGATCAGCCTGATGTGCTTCTTGGGTTCCTCCTGTTTGCTCTTAGAATTATCAAATGTTCGATCAAGATACAGGGCCCATTAGGTGATCGAATCCATCCTTTTGTAGACAAAAGGATAACTTAGTTTCATCACAAGAGTAAGGGGCAGAGAAGTGAAGGAGGAACAAAAGTATTTAACTTGAGGAAGTACATCTTTATGTGTCAAACTGTGTATGTAACTCCATTTTTTACCTTCGAGGGTTTTATAATCTCATAAGAGACTATTTAAGCATACGATCTACTTAGAGTGTTAAGTAGAGACCGAGAATGACAGCGGTGGAGTAGGCTTTGGGAGCAGACTGGAGGAAGGATTCATTTTGCCTGGAAAAGCTGCAGTAGTTTCAGGAGGAAAGGCCACTTACGCTGGGGTTGAAGGGTCTGTAAAGAGTGCTGGTCAGACGGAAGAGTATGGAGAGGAAGGCACCACAGCAGAGGGAATCACACAGACAAAGGCACGGAGAAATGAAAATGTTGGGACACAATTGAAAAATGGCAACTCTGTTGCCTAGAAGACAGGAGAGGGGTCCAGGCGACGAGGGCTGGCCAGGGAGGGAGGGGGAGAGGCAGACGGAGGTCTCGGCCAGTTGGTGCCGCTGTGCTGAGGGTCAGCAGTTAAGTAATACGGAGACACTGAGGGTTTTTCAGCGGGGACGTTCTGAGATCAGATCTGTGTCTTAGATGATTCTGATCGGAGGTCAATGACTTACTGGCTGGAGGTGGAGCAGAGAGCTAGAAGCAATGAAACACAAGGAAGAAACCTGTGCAGTTGGTGGTCACAATGTGGGTTCATGGAGATCTGAATGAGGAAATCTTTGGAAATGGAGTAACCCTCTTAACGGGTTTAAAGAGATTTCAGAAGTGAGTTGGTTGGAAGGAGTTGGGTGGAGATTTAGGAAGACGCTTAGAGGAATGTTTACAGGCGATCAGACTCTGCTGGCAGATCCCGAGAAGCTGGTAGGTTTTCAGACTGTGGCCTTCGACAGGGTGGGAGCGAAATAAAACAAAACAAACAGAAAAAAAAAAAACCCCAAGACAGTGATAACAAAACCCCTGAAATGCAAAAAGCGCATCTCTACCTGCACCCCAGTCCACTCCAACCCTCAAGGTAACTCGGGTCCTCTGTGTTCTGAGGGTCTCAGCACAGAAGCCGCAGGTGGATGAGCTCCATTAAGCTAACTCCGGGCCTTCTTCTTAGATGTTACTCAGAAGAGTCTCTACTGGAGGCAGGCAAGTCCTTCCTGGTTTGCATGCAGTCACCCTGGTGCACTGGACAGAGCCTTTCCTTGGCCACGTGGGAGAAGAGGCCACTCAGCCGAGCATGGCGGGCCCCGTGACCTGCCCTGGGTCTCAGCCCTGAGCCAGTGTTCCCCTGGTTATGGGCTCTCTCGCCGCCTGGATTCTCCCAAGACTCCCTTCTTCCTTTATGACCCTCACCCCTCCACTCTCACTAAATTGGTCACTCAAACGATGTCCATGCCCACCACTGAGTTCCCTGACAAGACCATGTGGGGCTCGATGTGACCTGTGACTCTTCCCTAAATAGTATGGGTCTTCTTCAGACTTCTTTTCTCAAAACTCCTCGTTTCTGAAACACTTTCCTGATCAAGTATCATCATTCCGCTGTAAAACCTCTGACCTCCTATTTTGATCCCTCTAGTCTTAGAGCTGGGTCTGTATTTACGGTGTGTGGGTCCTGTCACTGGATTGTCAGCCCCTCATGGGCTCTCTGCCATTCAGCCCCTTTTTGGTGACAGCTAAATCGTATCAAAGCTGGACACGCTTTCCCATGGTCAGGGCAGAACTGAGCGGTCACCCACTACTGCAGTAGGGGAAAAGAAGCCAGCGTGAGCTGAGCTCAACCTTGACTTAAACAGAAGTGCATTTAAAGGGAATGAGGGTATAAAGGAGGTGAGCAGGGCTCTGTACACTCAAGGAAGTGAAAAACTTACAAAAATCAGGGTGGGGGTTGCACAGAAGGCTGGGTCCACATGGAACCCAGCTGGGTTTGCTAACTGGCAGGCCCTTTAAGGGGAGGGCGAGGGCCTTCCTAGGGAACTCAGCCTTGAGCTGTTAGAACTGTGTTGTTTGTTTCAGCCTTTATAGGCCAAGGTTGGGGCCTTGTGAAGAGGCTCAGAGGAGCCTGGCTGGAGTTTGGGCGAGGAGAGACCCTTTACCAGTACAGGTGCACTGGCTTTATTGTATGTTTTACAAACTGAAAGTTTGCGGCAACCCCGTGTCAAGCAAGTCTGTCGGAGCCATGTTTCCACCAGCATTTGCTGGCTTTGTGTCTCTGTGACATTTTGGTAATTCACGCAACATTTCCAGCTTTTTCATTATTGTTGTACTTGTTACGGTTGAGATCTGTGATCTTTGCTGCTACTACCACGACTCGTGAAGGCTCAGATGATGGTTAGTCTTTTTAGCGATATTTTTAAATTAAGGTATGTACATTGTGATTTTTAGCCATGCTGTTATTGCACACATAATAATAGACTACAGTAGACTGTAAACAGAAATTTTATATGCACTGCGGAGCAACTCTGTTCAGATAATTGCTTTATTGCAGTGGTCTGGGATGGAACCCACAATATCTCCACGGTATGCCTTTAGGTCAAGAAAATCAAGAACAGGGAGGTGGGGGGAGATGTCCACTTTGATCTCAGTGGAAGGTTTTGAGACAAGGAGAGGAAGATTACAGGGAAATGAGATAAGGGATCATTTTAATTACACTGCCCACTGAAAAGACGGCTAAATTCCAACCACCAAAACCTAGGTGTATTGTCCATTTTAGGCGCTGCTGAAGTCCAAACAAGCTATTTACTTCATCAATATCTGGTCTCTTACGATAAACAAAAATTATTATTGTGAGTCAGATTTTAGTTTAAATGCCTTGGCCATTGTTAACTAGCACAGAAATAGCAATGCAGATTGCCTTGTTACTTAAAACATTGCTCTCTTAGAAATAAAGGAATGTGACTTTCAAATACCTAGCATTGTTACTTAAAGATGGTTAAATACTAGGCCATTAGCCTTTATTATGCACCTGTTGTAATGTACCATGTTCCCCTTTAAATTTTTGCCTGTTTCTGTTTGACACAGGTGATATGACTTATTTCCCCTGGTACTCTGGTCTGCTGTGGTTGATGACTGGGGACACGGGGACCCCCATTTTCCCATGTGATGCTCACGGTAACTCCCGCCATCACAGTTCAGAAGGCTAAGAGATGATGCGGACGGGTGCGGGAAGAGACCTTACATCTTAATGTGCTTTTTACTGAAAGTGTAAGGAGGGCTCGTGCTCAAAAACTCGAACTCCCCAGTGGTTTTCGGGGCTTCGCGCAGGGAAGAATTCAAGAGCGCGCCACAGTTGAGTGAAGGTAGATTTATTCAGAGAGATACATTGAAACGCAAGAGAAGGGCCACGAGGTGGGGGTTGGGTGCTCCAATTAAAGTGGGTACACACTCCATAGACAGAGTGTGGGCCGTCTCCGAAGAGCGAGAGAGAGGGGCAGCTGCGAGGCGCTGGTTGCTGGTTTTTATGGGCTTGGTGGCCTCATATGCTAATATGTGGAAGGAGCAGTCTAAGGGGAAGGGGCTGGGATTCCCAGGAAGTTGGCCATTTCCCACCCTTTGACTTTTGTGGCTAGCCTTGGGGCTGCCATGGCGCCTGTGGGCGTGTTATTCACCATGTTAATATATTACAGTGGGCATATAACGAAGCTCAAGATCTGTAAAAAGTTAAATCTCTCATCATCTTGCGCCTCAAGGCCTACTAGGGGTTGAATCTTCCACCATTTTGATGTTCATTGCTGTGGCCTTCCTTGAATGGCTGTGCCCTGCCCCCTTCCCTCTTGTCTCACGGTGACAGATCCTGGAGTTGGTGTGCTGGCAGCAGGATCTTCCCCATGAGCGGTCAGGATTGAGGCAGTTCTAGCCCAGCCCTGACGTCATCAGGAGGAGGGGGGATGTGGGGGTCTAAGCCAACCAGACTCAGTCACCTTAAGCACGGGGCCACAGTGGCTTTTTGTTTTCATTGAAGTATAGTCAGTTACAATGTTGTGTCACTTTCTGGCGTACAGCATCATGTTTCAGTCATATATATACACACATATATTCCTTTTCATATTCTTTTTCATTATAGGTACTAAAAGATACTGAATATAGTTGCCTGTGTTGTACAGCAGAAACTTGTATATCTATTTTATACGTAGTTGTGTATATCTGCAAATCTTGAACTCCCATTTTATCCCTTCCCACCTCCTTTTCCCCCTGGAACCATGAGTTTGTTTTCTATGTCTGTGAGTCTGTTTCTGTTTTGTAAATAAATTCATTCGTGTCTTTCTTTTTTTTTAAGATTCCGTATATAAGTGACAACATATGGTATTTTTCTTTCTCTTTCTGGCTTACTTCACTTAGAATGACGATCTCCAGGCCCATCCATGTTGCAGCAAATGGCATTATTTTATTCTTTTTTTATGGCTGAGTAGTATTCCATTGTAGAAATACACCACAGCTGCTTTATCCAGTCATCTGTCAAGGAACATTTGGGTTGCTTCCATGTCTTGGCTATTGTAAATAGTGCTGCTACGAGCATTGGGGTGCATGTATCTTTTCGAGTTAGTTTTCATCTTTTCCGGATATTTGCCCAGGAGTTTCCCCATCCCTTGTTGGTGAGTGATGATGTCTTATTGAAGCCTGGACCCAGCCATCACTGAGAATGATACGTTGTAATTTCCCTGGAATATGTACTGAGATATTCCATCACTGAGAAGGGTATGTTGTAACTTCCCTGGAATATGTACAGAGAGCCCAAAGGCTTTTAGGGAGAGAGAAATGCTTCATGTGCAGTCTGCGAAGCCACTTGTTAACCAACCATACACCTCAGGAAATCTGGAGGAGGCTTGTCTACTAAGACAGTAGAAAGTACATTCTTAGTGGGAGGAGGACCAGCACCTGTAGCATCTGTTCTCTCTGGGCCAGAAACGAGGGTGGGAGATGGTGCAGGGGAGTTTCAATGGGAATGATGGAATCTGGGGGTAGGGGAGGCCACGTGGCAGCAAAAGACAAGGACGGAGCGTTAGTACCATACGTCACGAGCACTCCTTAGTAGAAACAAGTTTTGATCTACAGGGATCTGTGACAGTGGCTAATTGATCACGGCGTCCTTAGGAGTGAAGTAGATGAAGATGGCCTTCTAAGGGTACTGCTTGACCTGACGAGCAGAAAAAAATTCTAGAGAAGAAATCTGACCTGGTCTCTTGTTCAGTTTCCAGCTCTAAGGTAGTCCGCAGGCTCGGAGCCCTTTGATGGAGAAAGAGGTAAGATGTATTGAGGAAGGACTCAGAAGTGTGCCCACAAACCTTCCTTGGAGAATCTTGCAGTCATTTGCCAGGCTGACTATACAATAGAAAAAGTGTATACCCTGACCTTGGAGTTACTGGATCCTGATTCTAATGTGAAGCTAATTTCTAGAGACCCCAAATGCCATTGTGGTCCCCCTGCTCAGAAGAGGCTTACAGAGGTTGGGTGATAGATGAAGCCTGGTTCCAAGCCCACTGCAGAGTGGGATCTGGTGGGATCCTGGGCTTATTTCTCTTGTCCCATGTAGTAGTGGGGTAACAGATACACTCTGCAAATCGATGGCCCCTTGACCCACGGAGCAAGTGCTGTTAGGTAGCAAGGGGTCAAATAGAAGTGCCTGGAACTCTCATCCTGACCTCCAACCCAAGATAGTAAACCAAAAGTAACATTATATGCCAAGGGGAGGGATTAATAACTCAATCAAAAACTTAAATAACATAGAACGGGAAATTTCCACCACATCTCCCAGTAAGTCACCTGTTTGAAGGGTGCAGTAGCCCGAGGGTCTCGGAGAACATAGATGATTTCAAACTTGTTCAGGAGTGGTGCCGCTCTCAGCGGGCGGGCATGCACACGCAGCATCCTTACACTCAGTGCCGGCATCCTGCCGTTGAAGGGTCAGAGACTTGGCGTTTGTTGCCATCACCAGAGATAATCAAAAGCCCTTTGCCTTCATGCAGCAGAGAGATTCGTGCTTTTACTGTTTCACCTAAGGGCTGTGTTTGTTTCAGTCAGAACATAGCCCAAGCAGAACTTGCTCATCTTGTTGGTCGGCAGTACTGATAAAGTTGTATTAACTGGACCTGGTGAGTGGGAAGGCGCCAGGACCCTAAATGCCACAGTGAAAAAAAAAATGCCCGAGGATTGGAATTAAACCCAGCAAGGGGCTTGGTCTCAATGAAAAGACTCTAGCAAGTCAAGGCTGCGGTATGAAGTGCCCTGCCCCTTGGGCCTTGTGACCCAGCAGGCCTGGTGGCTTTGGAAGTGTCTGTGGCAGCCAGGGGCACAACAGTGAGCCCCTGGTAGGACTAGTGAAAGAATCACAGTCCCGGCTCCCAGGGTAAGGCCACATTCTCTCCTGACAACTGTTCCCTCTTTGAAAAGCAGCTCCTGGCTTATTTCTGGGTCTTGGTAAAGACTGAATGAATATCTGACTGTAGCATACTGATCTCAACTCCGTGTCCCAAGTTACCCGTCATGAACTAGATGTTATCTGAGCCACAGAATCATAAAACGACATGGGCAGCAGAGCTCCCTTGTTAAATGGGAGTGGAATAGCCAAGACCAGGTGGAGGAGGTCTGGAAGGCAGCTTGGACGCCAGTGGTCAGAACATCAGGTGGATGGACATTTGGTTGTCCACTTTGCCTGGAAGGAGAAATGGCCTGAGGTTATGGGTCCATCCAAACTTACAGGCAGTGACTAATGCACTGGTCTGCTTGTCAGGGAAAGAACAAGACTGGAAGATTAGGGACAAAGAAATTGGGGGGCGGGGGGAGGTATGTTGATAGATCAGACAGAGTGTGAAAATATTTTGGGGGCCATGGGAGAGCTCTCCAAAGGTCATGCACTGCAGGGGAGTTTCTCAGCAACTGGGGGGACAAGATGATCCTCACTCTGCAGGTCGGGCGGCTCCTCTCCCCAGTCGCCCTGTGCTTCTTGCTCAATGGGACAGAGTACAACGTGACCATGGCAGCAGGGACTTCACTCACCCAGGTGATCGACGGTCATCACAGCTTGAAGCCTCAACCTGTTGATAGCAGACACCCAGGGTGGTGTCCTAACATGGTCCATCCCCAAGGGGTCAGCTAGGAACCTGGTGTGTGTTGATTACACAAGACCCCTTCCATCTGGGCGGGTTGGGGGCGGCAATCCGTTCTTAACAGATATATACATTTTCAGGTTATGGACTTGCCTTCGCTCCTTGCACAGTGCTGCTTCCACCATTTGTTGACTGACAGGGGATCTGATCCGTTCTGAACTCACCAGTTGAAGGACACTAAAACTGTCCCTACTTTTTGGCTATTATGAATAATGCTGCTATGAACATTCATGAACCTATTTTAATGTGGGCATCTATTTTGTTCTCTTTTGGTTATCTACCTACAAGAGGAGTAGCTGGGAAATAGAGTAATTGTGTTCAACTTTTTCATGAACTTCCCGACTGTTTTCCACTGTGCCACACCATTTTATGTACCTACCGACAATGAATGAGGGTTCCATTTTCTCTCCACACACCTGTTACCAGTATTACATAATTGATTGATCAATCAATTGCTTGATTGCTCTCCTAGCAGGTATGAAGTGTTATGTCATTGTGGCTTTAATTTGCATTTTTCTTAGGACTAATAATGTTGACCATCTTCTCATGTGCTTATTGACCATTTATATATACTCTTTGGAGAACTATCTATCATATCCTTCCCTGTTATTTATTTATTTATTTATTTATTTATTTATTTATTTATTTATTGGGGGGTGGTAATTAGGTTTTCTGTTTATTTAAATGGAGGTACTGGGGATTGAACCCAGGACCTCTGGCATGCTAAGCATGCGCTCTATCACTGAGCTATACCTTCCCTCCCTTCCCTGCTTTTTAATGGACTTACTTTTTTTTTTTAATTGTTGCATCATTAGAATTCTTCGTGTATTTTAGATACCAGACCCTTGTCAGATATATGATTTGCAAATTTTGCCTCCTATTCTGTGGATTGTTTTCCACTGTCTGGATGGTATCATTTGCCACACAAAAGTTTTAAGTTTTGATGAAGTTCAGTTCATTTATTTTTCCTTTGGTGGCTTGTGCTTTTGGTGTCATATTTAAGAAACTGTGGCCAACTCCAAAGACACAGAGATCTACACCAACGTTTCCTTCTAAGAGTTTTACAGTTCAACTGTTGAGTTTAGGTCTTTGTTCTATTTTGAGTTAGTTTTTGTATATGATATGATGCAGAGGTCCAAATTCATTCTTTCATGTGGGTATCCACTTATCTCAGGATCATATTTTGAAATGGCTATTCTTTCCCTATTCAAAGGTCTTGGTACCCTTGACAAAAATCAATTGAATATAAATGTATGGCTTGGGAGAGAAGCAAGATGGTGGAGTAGAAGGATGCTCGTAGCTCACCCTCTCCCACAAATACACCAAAACTCATATCTACGGACCCACTCAGCCAACCAGAGCACCTGCCGAACTCCGACAGAACATCATCCTCTTCGAAAGACAAAGATGTCAAAAGTCTGGTAGGAGAAAAGGGGAGAAAAAAGAAGAAAAAGCAAAACAGTGTGGGATTGGTCCCACGGGGAGGGAGCAGCAAAGGATGACTGGCGCTCATTTGCTGGGGTGCCAATGGAGAGGCCAACAGGACAGAGGGGGAGCCTCCGAGGCTCAGCTCAGATCTGCCCTGATCACCCCTTGACTGACAGAACTAACTTAAATGGGCACAAAGGGTCCCTGCGACACCCAGCCCAAGACACGGGTCAGCAGCTGGGGGCAGGGCCAGGCCGCCCGAGCAGGTCGGAGGATGAGGGGCGGCTGCACTGAGGCGGCCCGGGGGACTGCAGGGGGCTGCGCGCCGTGGCTGGGAGGGGATACGGAGCACAATAACCTCGGTCTCCCATAAATGGTAAAAAAAGCAAAGCAACACGGCTGGTGTGCCCTGGGAGGGAGGGGTGCCGTGTCTCCTCAGACCCGTGGCGCCATTGCTGGAGCTTCTTGTAGGAAGAGAAGCAGGGCGCAGCCACAGCTGCCATCTCCTCCTGTGCGCAGCGCTCGGGCAGGAGCGGGGCCAAAACCTGAATCTCCACCCTGGGACTCCGCAACCTCCTAGGCAGGACTGAGGCAGATAGGATCTTTCTGCCCTGGCACATCAGAGAACTCGCACGCCAAGAAAAATGGGCTGGGATATGGCGCAGAGCAGGGACAAGGCTGTTCTACAGTCTTCCCCAGCCCACCTACAGCATGCCAACCCGAGGGGGAGTGGCCAGCTGCACAGAGCAGTGGAGCAACTGGCGGTGGGAGAGGGTGGGCGGCCACCCGCCTTCCTGGCAGGAATGCAGCACATGACTCCGGTGCTGGGAGGGGGCACAATTTGCTCACTTGCCTTGCCCGAGTGCAGCATCTGACTGGGGCATCGGGAGGGGGAGTGACCTGCCCGCCTACTGCTGCCAGAGAGATATGAGCAATATGAAGAAGCAGAGGAAGCACTCCCAATTAAAAGGTCAAGGAAATAGACATCGATGGCCTACTAGATCAAGATTTCAAAGAAGGAGTGATCAAAGTACTGAAGGAACTAAAAGAAATAGTGTTTAGAGATATAAAATATGTCAAAAATGAAATAGAAGCTATAAAGAAGAACCAAGTAGACTTAGTAAACTCAAATTTGCTGAGATGAGAGCTGACCTAAAGGCTGTACAAAGCAGGCTAGATAATGCAGAGGAATGAATAAGTGACCTAGAAGACAGGACAACAGAAAGCACCCAATCAGAACAGCTGAGAGAAAAACAAATAAAAAAACAATGAAAACAATATAAGGGACCTATGGGATAATATAAAGTGTGCCAATCTACACATAATAGGGGTTCCAGAAGGGGAAGAAAGAACAAGGGGGATGAAAAGGTATTTGAAGAAATCATGACTGAAAATTTCCCAAACCTAAAGAAGGAATCAGATATCCCAGTACAGGAGGCTCAGAGGGTCCCAAATAGGAAGAACCCAAACAGACGCACATCAAGACATATCATAATCAAGATGGCCAGAGTCAAGGATAAAGAAATGATCCTAAAGGCAGCAAGAGAAAAGCAAAGAGTGAGTTGCAAGGGAACCCCCATAAGGCTCTCAGCTGATTTCTCTGCACAAACACTACAGGCCAGAAGGGAGTGGCAAGATATATCCAAATTCCTGAATGAAAAAAAAGATGCAGCCTAGGATACTCTATGTAGCAAGGCTATCCTTTAGAATAGAAGGAGAGATAAAGAACTTCACAGACCAGCAAAAACTAGGAGTTTAGCAACGCTAAACCCATGCTAAAAGAAATATTGACAGGTCGACTCTAAACAGAAAAGAAGCAGGATGCTACAAAAATGAGAAACTCATAACTGGAAAGGAGATAACTGCCATGCATTACAAAAAGAATAAACACAAAATTGTAAAAGAAGACATCTAAATCATTAGGAGTGGGAGAGGGAAGCAAGGAAAACCACTGTGGAAAACAGTATAGAGATTCCTCAAAAGACTAGGAATAGACTTACCATATGACCCGGGAATCCTGCTCCTGGGCATATATCCAGAAGGAACCCTACTTCAAAATGACACCTGCACCCCAATATTCATAACAGCACTATTTACAATAACCAAGACATGGAAACAGCCTAAATGTCCATCAACAGATGACTAGATAAAGAAGATATGGTATATTTATACAATGAAATACTACTCAGCCACAAAAACCAACAACGTAACACCATTTCCAGCAATATGGATGTTCCTGGAGAATGTCATTCTAAGTGAAGTAAGCCAGAAAGAGAAAGAAAAATACCATATGAGATCGCTCATATGTGGAATCTAAAAAAGAAAAACAAAAGAAAACAGAAACAGACTCATAGACACAGAATACAAACTTGCGGTCGCCATGGGAGTGGGGGGTGGGAAGGGACAGACTGGGATTTTAAAATGTAAACTAAATAAACAAGATTATACTGTATAGCACAAGGAAATATATGCAAGATCTTGTGGTAGCTCACAGTGAAAAAAAAATGTGACAATGAATATATGTATGTTCACGTATAACTGAAAAATTGTGCTGTACACCGGAATTTGACACAACATTGTAAAATGACTATTACTCAATAAAAGAATGTTAAATAAAATAAAGTAAATAAAAGACAACTTCCTTATACATTAAAGAAAATCTATATCAACAAACAAACAAACAAAAGAAATGCATAGCCTTATTGCTGGATTCTCAGTCTGTTCCATTGATCTACAGCAACACCCTGTTTTGATTACTATTGCTTGGTAGTAAGTTTTAAAATCAGGAGATGTGAGTCCTCCAACTCTCTTCTTTTTTCTCAGTGTTTTTTTAAGAATCAGCCTGTCCATTTCTGCAAAAACAAACAAACAAACAAACAAAAAACCAAAAAAACTAATTGGAAATTGTAGATCCCCCAGAGGATTTAAGTGAAGAGCAATCTAATGGCTGAAGTTTAATGAGATTGGAATATGACTGAGTGACATCACCCTATGAATGTGTGGTGGCCAATGGGACTTTGTATGTTTCCGGTGCTGGGGATGCAAATTTCCCTTCCAAACAAAGTACCAAGTAGATGCTGAGAAGTAACGTGGGTGGCTGGTGCTGGTTATTTTTTGTGTCTCCCCCTCGATGCCCCTTCTGCCTTTCCGCATACTGCTCTGGACTCCAGGGGGGTGAACTTTGTGGACTGCATCAACCACGCTGCCTCGCCCTCTGGCTTCTGGTTGGATTCAGGAAGTAGGAGGCACCCACAGGAGATTGGACAATAGGAAGAGACAGATGAGGGTATTTCTCGGGCTCCCTCTCTGCTGAGGTGAAGATTGGAATTGGCTATGTTTTTTTGTTGTTATTGTTGTTGCTTTTTGGTTTTTTGTTAAATCAAAAGTCACACTTCTGTTGGGTCACCCCTACTTGTAGGAACAGACATCTCTGAGTTCTGATAACCAGTCCATCTACTTATCTTTTCAGACCTAAGAGTACTAGTGGCTTCCCCCTCCCTTAGTGGTTTCTCCTCACTCGTTCCCATATCTCTATAAATAATGCTGTCATTTTCCTCTTGTAACCTTTTGTATGTGCCATCTGCTTCCTGGCAGTACAACATGGAAAGAGCTACAAGATACATCATTAAGTCAAAGAAGCAAGATACAGAGCCATGGAATATTAAATTATGTAATATTCTATTATTTTTGTAAAAGAGGGTAGGAGACTGTATCCTTATATTTTTAAAAATATTGTATTAGTTAGGAATTAGTGTTAGCTTTACATGATAACACGCAAGAAGAGAACAGTAGCTTAAAAAAGATGATAGATTATTTCTCTCTGTAAATATCCAGGGGAAGGCAGTCCAGAGTGGAGACAGGGCTGGGTCCACCCCTGGGTTACACACTCAGGGGGCTAGTTTGCTTCTGGCTCCCCTACCCTCCATTCTGAGGGCATGGCCTTGTCCTTGGTCCCAGGAAGCGTCTGCTTTCCAGACCAGGGGGTGGAGAATGAGAAGAAGAAGGGTCAAAGGGTATATACCCAGGAAGGTTCCTGGAAGCTGCCACCCAGCCCTTCTGTTTCTATACCACCTGGTCACTCCTAGCTGTAAGGGACCCTGGGAAATACAGTTTTTATTCTTGGCTGCAATTTCCCCCAATAAAAATGCTAATACTATTTAAGAAGAGGATAATTGACATTGGAAGTAATTAACAGTCTTTGTCACCTACATGCATTTAAAATAACTCAGGAAGGGTATCAAGAAACTAGGGGGAGGATTGGCAGGTGAGAAGTGACCGATGAGGGATAACCCGGCAGAGAGGGGTGGATGGTCCCTGTTACGTACTTTGGTGACCCACGTACAGACTTAAATAGACTAATTTTAAAAGCCTTCCCTAAAACCATAAATTAAAAAAGGAAAAGAAGAAAAAAAATTCCATTCAGTCTCCACTTTGCTCAGAACAAAGGAGCCATGGTGGACTAATGGTCCCAGCGGTTACAATGACCTCATCGGAAGAGGAAGGTGTGGCCGCGGTGTATTAGTTTTCTCTTGCTGTGTAACAGACACCACAAAGTCAGCGACTCAGAATAACAGAAATTGACTACCTCGCCGTTTCTGTGTGTCAGCGGGCTGGCAGGTTTTAACTAGGTCCTCTGTTCAGGGTCTCATGAGGCTCAAATCAAAATGTAGGATGTTGTGTTATCATCAGGTGGTTTGACAAGAAAAAGACCCACTTCCCAAACTCATTTAGATTGTTGGCAGAGTTCATTTCCTTGCAGTTGCCAGCTGTCAACTGGGGGACACTCTTAGCTCCAACAGGCTGCTCTCAGGTTTTAGCCACAGGTCCCCCTCATCTCAGTAACCTGTCTTTGTCAAATCTTGCTCATGTGATCAACCAGAGAAAATTCTCTGCTCTTACAAGGCTCCTGCGATTGGGTTAGGCACACGCAAAAGATCTTTGTTTCTTAAAGTCAACTGTGCCCATATAGACCAATGAAATAGCCCAGAAACAGATCCTCGTATATATGCACAAATGATTTTCAACAAGGGTTCCAAGACCACTCAATGGGGAAAGGCTGGTCTCTTCAACAGATGGGGCCCGGAAAACCAGACAGTCACATAGAAAATAGTAAAACTGGATCCTTGTCTTGCAATACATACAAAAGTTAACACAAAATGGATTAAAGAGCTAAATGGAAGACCCACAATTATAGAATTCCTAGGGGGGAAAAAAAAACAGGGAAAATTCATGACCTTAGATTTGGCAGTGATTTCTTGGATCTGATACCAAAAGCACAGGCAGCAAAAGCCAAGATATACACGGGGTGCTCCACCAAGCTGAAAAGCTTCTGTGCATCAAAGGAAACAATCAACAGTAAAAGGTAACCAATGGAATGAGAGAAACATTTATAAATCATACATCTGATAATGAATTAATATCCAGGATATATAAAGAACTCCTTCAACTAAACAACAACAAAAAATAGCCTAATTAAACAGTAAGTAAAGGTTTAAATAGACATTTCTCCAAAGATGGTATAAGTGGCCAAAAAGTCATAGGAAATGATGATCAGCATCACTAATCATTATATAAATGCAAATCAAAAACCACAATGAGAGATCATCTCATACCCATTTGGATGGCTATTATCAAAAAGCAGAAAGTAGCAAGTGTTGGCAAGCATGTGGAAAAATTGGAACCATTGGGCACTGTTGGTGGGATTGTAAAAACAGTGCACTCCTATGGAAAACATTATGGCAGTGCTTCAAAAAATTAAAGATAGAACTCCTGTATGATTCAGCCATCCCCACTTCTGGGTATATACCCCAAAGAATAGAAAACAGTCTCAAGAGTTATTTGCACACCATGTTCACAGCAGCTTTATTCCCAATAGCCAACAGGCAGAAGCAACCCAAATGTCCATCAGTGGTTGGATAGACAAAATGTGGTTTATATATACAATGAAATAGTTATTAGCCTTAAGAAAGAAGGAAGTCCTGTCATATGCTATGCCATGCATGATCCTTAAGGACATTGTGTTAAGCGAAACAAATCAGTCACAAAAAGACAGATACTGTCTAATTTCACTTACATGAAATATCTAGTTCTCCAATTCATAGAAACAGAAAGTAGAATGTAAGTTGTCTGGGGATGGAGGGAGGGGGAAATGTGGAGTTACTTTTCAATGGGTACAGAGTTTCGATTTTGCAAGATGAAAAAGTTCTGGAGATCTGTTGCACAACAGTGTGAATATACTGAACACTAGGAACCTATAAACTTCAAAATGGCTAAGATGGTAAATTTTTGGATTTTTTTTTTACTACAATTGGAAAAAATTGTCAATTGTGATATATAATGCGACCTAATCACAGGAGTAGTATCGCCTCATAGTTTCTACCCATACCCCTAGGAGGAGAGATTACATAAGGGTGGGTGTTACTTGGGGTCACCTTGGAATTCTGCCTACCACATAGTAGGACTACAACAAGTCACTTTTCCAGAGACCTTTCCTATCCAGATTTTAACTTCCTAGCTACGAGCTTTGGAGGTTCTGGATTCTATTTTATTTAAGAGAGACAGGATTTCCTTCTTTCATAATATTCAGTGATGCCTGAGTACCACTCCTCTTGGTAGAAATTTATTTTCCAGTGTTGGGTGCCTGCTCATTTCTAGTGTATCCTTTATGTTAGACTGACCTGCTTGTAGCAGCTCTGGGTTTGTTCACCTGTGATGATCATCAGTACTTTTTTTGGGAAAACCTTATTTTTAGTGAAGAAATATTTTCTTAAGAGTTAATGGTTTGAAGACACATGGGAAATAAGGAGAGGTAACGACTTGGAGGTATGATTTCAAGCACTTTTGACATTGTCCCAGATCTCGAGGATTAAGCAGTACCTGTGAAAAAATCTGAGCTTGAATCATATAGTGGCTAATAAATACTCCTAAAAGTTAGAAGCCTGAGAGGATGGTAAATAAAATATTTTACGGAGCAAGGATACGCAAATGAAGGCACAATGGCTGGATTACAAAGAGACCTTAATTTAATCATAGTATATAAAGAATAATCTAGCTGTAAGAGAAGTGGGCAATAAACCAAGCTGTTAAACTTAATTTATAGCACTAGCAACCTAAAAGCAAAAGAAAAAACAATCTTGTGTGTGTGTGTGTGTATGTGTGTGTGTGTGTGTATACTTGAATATATAACTTGCTTGTAGGGAGAAAGCCCCTGTAAATACTCTTCCTCTTAAATTAGAACATGAACTTTAAAGAGCATGCCAGCAGCCCATTGTTTTTCCCATCTCAACTTCTGTTTCCTAGTGTCCTCATTTTTAGAAGTCAGACATCGTTCTTGTGGGAAGGAAGATTAGCGGAGCCCATTTAATGATTTGGATCATTAACCTGTTAGATGATCCCGAATTTCACTCAGCTTAATGTTCCCAAAAATATCACAAGGAGTCTGAAGGGCCATTCTTCTTCACAAATGAAAGTCTGGAGAGACCGTGTCTTGGCTGTTTGCCCGCCCAGCTAGTGAACGCCGGGAAAGAACACCTGAGCTAGAAAAGAGAGGTAGTGCCCCTTCCCCAGACAAGATGCTGTCAATTTTGCAGGAACACTCGGTGATTTGCTGCCGAGAGCATAACCCAGTTTCAAAGCTAGTCTTGCCAAAGCACCGCTTCAGTGTTTCCAAGCAGTACGTCGATCGCGTTGTCAACGACAGCCTGTCCCGTTTCAGACCCGGTTTTGACCCTGAGACATGGAAATACACTAATGAAGTGTCTTAATTGGTCGCAATCGTGGGGCTGCTGATGCTCGCTCCTCCTGGCGGAAGGTCTGTCTGCACAATAAGGAGCCAGACTGTATGGTCTGTGGACGGGGACATGACAGGACAAATTCTCTTCCTCTCTGAACCAATCTTTGATGATACCATTTCTCCTTTGCCTTCCCCTGAGGGCTCTCTGAGCAACGTCCTGACTCCAGGGATACCGTCCTGACTCCAGGGATACCATCTGAGCTGTGATAAGCACCTTAAATGGTGTCTTCCATGCCTTGTCTGAGGCTATGCTTATCCTAAAGAGAACTCTGAGTCATTCAGATCAACCTAGAAAATCCTCTAAACACCATTCTCTGCTGAGCACCCCTGAACCTATTACCTGATTTTTCTGATTTCTGTCCTGTTGGTTTTTTGTATGTGGATTCATTTCGCTCTCTCCGCCAGGGCTTTTCTGGCTTCCAGTGGATTGTCCACTGGGTTTTGGGATTCGGCTTCTCCCTGAGATCGTGCTGGGATGTGAACACGCAGCCTGGACTCCGGAGCATGCGGGTGTGGGCCGGTCTGGGAGGGAGGTCCTTGGGGCACACTGCTTTCCAGAGGTAGCACTTCGTTTCTGTCCCCAGTCCTATGTGTCTTGGAAGGCAACTCTCCATGGTATTTCCTGTACTTTGTGGACCATCTGTTCAAGGATGTTTGAGGGAGGAGCAAATGACCTTGGAAGCTAGAGATAATAGAGCTTAGAAGTGTCTCTCTCCCCAGACACATTCCAGGTTAGTCAAACCCTCTTCCCCTCCCTGGAGAGATTTGCTTACGTTCCAGAGGAAAGATAAATCCTCTTCCTTTCTCAGAGGGGAGAGCGGGCGAGGCAGTCTCAACCCTAGATCAATCAGTTTCCCCTAGTTTGGGTGTTTCTCTCTTGTGGCGCCCCAGTACCTGCCCAGGTAGCATCTGGTCCCCACTGCATCACCCTGGGGGGACTGGGGCTTTGGGAATGGATGCAAGGTACTGCTTTGGCTGCTGATTTTGTTGCACTTAAAAAACAGTTTTGTCTCTGGCCCAAAGGGTGTGTGTTCTTCTGACACTGTCTATGTATACAACGGCGCACAGCGGGCTGACTTGGTAGCTTGCAAGTAAGGTCTCCCATTCTTCAGTTTCCACCTTAGTAATCTCCCTCAGTGGTCCAAGTTCTGAAATAGAAGAATGCAGTGCATGTGACCCCAAATTCTGGACGAAAATAAGATTCAAGTCCCATTCCAGACTCCTAGGCTCTGCAGTATGGACATGTAATGGGCTTCGCTAGGATCTACCCACGTCTTCTCTAGGATACCCTCATCACTCTGTATTGGGAGGTCCAAGCAGTTTATGTTTCTCGTTTTGCCTAATGACAGAAAGCTTCTATGAGGAATAACAGTCCAGAAATAAGTATGGGGGATGAGAGCGATAAGAGAACACTTCCGCTCAGGAAAGCAGTTTGCTTTGTCGTAGAAATAAGTTGAAACACCACACTGCCACCTTGGAGATCCTTCCTCGAGGATTGTGTGAAGCTGAGTTCAGTAAGCCAACTGGCGGAAAACAAAGCAAAGCAAGGCAGAAACAAGCAATCGCCTGATGTGAAGGTCGGTCTAATTAATTAACATAGGAACTATTTTGGTCTCCTTGAAATAAACGATTATCGAAGCCTCTGGACGGTGTGAGAAATTTTCTCTTCGTAGAACACTGCCAGGTGAGGTTTGAGGGCTGAATTAGGAGAAATGAAAACGAGCCTCCTTCATAAGAGTTTCATAAGAGTTTCATAAGAAGTCACATGTCTTTTGCAATTTATCTTCTTTGCAAAGTAAGTTAGAGCTTCCATTTTGCCTTGGGGCTTTGCACTTCTTTTTTTTTTAATTTTCAATTTTTTAAATTGAAGTATAGTTGATTTATAACGTTTTAGGTGTACAGAAAATTGATTCAGTTATACATATACATGGCTATTCTTTTTCAGATTCTTTTTAATTATAGGTTATTACAAGGTATTAAACACAGTTCCCTGTGCTGTACAGGGGGACCTTGTTGTTTATCTGTTTTATATACAGTAATATGTATTTGTTAATCCCAAACCCCTAATTTTTCCCTCCCGTCTTTCCCCTTTGGTAACCGTAAGTTTGTCTTCTACGTCCGGGGGTCCGAGGTTTCGCACTTCTTGAGCCCAAAGCCAGCAGCGTGGTGTTAAGTAATAATCGATGACATATGCTTTTTAATGCAATTACCTACCTGAGTTTGTTGTTACATTCAAGCAGAACAGAGGCATGTTCAGTAGGTGGTAGGATCGTGGCTCAGAGCTACGAAAAAGGATGTTTGACGTCAACACAACCCACCACTGTGTTTGGATATCATGGGTGTATTCATGAAAAGTAAGCCTTTTGCATGCAAAACGAATACTGCACATAGAGTTTAGAGGTGACCGTGACCTTAAAGACTGCACAGAGAGAACAAGAGTCAGGGCTTTGCCAGGGTCCCTCTGCTGGAGGGAGTGTGCCCGGGACTGGAGGGGCAGGTGCCTCCAGCACTGAGTGGTGTCCTGCGCTTGATCTGTCCTCAGCACCTGTTTGGTGGAACTCTCAGGTGAACTGTCGGCTTGGACAGTTCCCTGTGAAGGGCTTACAGGGTAGTTTCAGGACTAACGTTTCTCCGGCTGTTTTCTGTACTTGACATTGGGATGGCGTCCTATCTGGGAGCCTGGGTTTGAATCTGGACTTGAATCTGTTCCTGAGCCCAAGCTCCTACTGCTCACTGCACGACAGGCCAATAAGTCGAGAGACAAGGTGCTGGGGCAAGGAATAGTGACTTTATTTGGAAAGCCAGCAGACCGAGAAGATGGTGGACTAGTGTCCCAAGGAACCGTCTTACCTAAGTCAGAATTAAGGCTCCTCTTGTACTAAAATGGGGAAGGGGTGTGGTTGGCTGTTGCAAACTTCTTGGTGTTGGAATCCTTTGTTCTTGCAGCTGTCTGCTTTGATCAGGTTGGTGTCCCTGTAAACCTCCAACAGGACAAGCGTTATTTTCTATGCTGCATCTTTTTATCTTTATATGAATGGGAAGGTGTTCCGCCGTTAACAGTCAGAGCCTTGAGAAGGGGCTTTCCTGTCTGTTTCAGGCTCTAGGCAACATTCTTTTACAAAAGGTGCAGAACCAGCACGGCTGAGCCCAGGAAACAGAGCCCAGGGTGAGAGCTAAAGGAGCAGATCTCATACGGAGTCAGGCTTGCTCTTCCCTATGACAATACCCAAGTGCTGGGTCTCTCAAAGGCACTCGGTGAATAATAATAATAGGTGAGTTGATATGCTGTGGCCACCAATGACACAGGCCAAGTTCAAGAGCAAGTCAGGATCTGAGAGAGCCATAACTGCTAATCCCAAGTCAGGACATGTGATTTGGCAAGTACAAGTTGACTTAGGGGAAAATGGAGCAGAAGATTTGAACTTGGCACTGTCCCAGAAAATATAGGTGGCCTCTTTATAAGTCAGGTGGAGACTAGACATCAAGGTAGCAAATTATTTATTTATCCTCAGTGAATCATTTTAGCATGGAAAGTATTTTTTTTTTAAAGTCTGGTTCATAGATTTCTTCTGGCCAATAAAACCTTGACGACCTCTCTCATTGTTGTTTCTTCTTCCTTTTTCCTCTCCTTTCCTTCCTCCTCCTCTCCTTCTTTTTAACAAATTTTGTGTAGAAGAACTGGGGCAATAACACTGAGTGGGAAAAACAAATAGACAAGGAGGATCTTAATGCACCTACTGATCAAATTTTAATTTTAAATTTTATAAGAATGTTCTGGCTGGAAATTATAACTCCTACGTACTCCTGTACGACTCCTATAAAGCATATACAAATATGCTTTGCTCAGTAGAAGTCTTCCCCCTAAATTGAGTGTAAGTTGATTTCAGGAAAGGCTTATGATTTTTTTTTTTTTAATGGAGGTGCTGGGGATTGAACCCAGGACCTCGTGCATGCTGAGCACATGCTCTACCACTGAGCTATGACCCACCCCCCCGGCTTATCATATTTTGAATCCATAGGTCTTTATAGACATTCTACAGTGACTCCTTTTGTCAAGAGATGGGTGTATTAGTTACGTTTTGTTGTATAAAAATTACCCCAACACGTAGCGGCTTAAAACAGTGACATATATTATCTCTGTGTCTTTGGGTCAGGAATCTAGAACTGCTTGCCTGGGTCCTGTGGCTTTGGGTTTCTGCGATCAAGCTGTCCAGCAGAGCTGTGGTCATCTCCAGGGCAGCTGGAAACGGATGCATTTCCAAGTTCACACACATGATTGTTGGTCACAGTCTTCCTACAGATCTTTAACTGTGGGGTCACGCCATAGGGGGGCTCACATCGTGGACACTTGCTTCACCACAGCAAGCAAGCAAGCAGGCCAGCAAGACAGTCACTGCTGTTTGTAAATTAACCTCAGAGGGGACACCCTGTCACTTTCACTGCATTCGATTTATTAGGTGTGACTCACAGCTCACACTTTGAGGTTGGGAGTTACACAAAGACATGGAGACCACGAAGTGTGGATCGCTGGTGCCTCCTTCGTTAATCTGGACTTTTGCATTTCAAGACTGTGTGACATATCTCTGTGCAGCGCTGAGAACTTCCTAATTCCTGTTTCATCTGCTGTGGCCCCTACGAAAATCCTTGTGGAGACGGCTGGGTCACTGAGAGTTAACCTCTGCTTTCTCCAGGCTCGTTCATGAAAGTACAGGTTAAATCAGAAAGCAGCAAAAGAAAAAAAAAAATCACGAAAGGAAAGACATTGGAACCCAAAATTTACTTGTTACTATAAAATTTTTTCAAGATACAGGAAAGTAGGGAAAATAGTGTAACAAATTGCCAAGTACCCTTTACTCAGAAGAAGGGGCTTTGAGCACTTGTGCAAATCATTGTACAAATGTTTCCAGAACATTGTTTTCACTAATCCATTCGACAGCCTTGTGAAACAAATAGCATTTTACTTAAGGATAAGATGAATATTATACTCTATGTAGATGGGGTAAAAAAAAATTGCTCAAGGTGATACATTTGGCAGAGCTAGGATTTACTGTACTTTCTTTATTTTCTCCAATTTTTTTCTTCAGTATCGTTCTTTTCTCTCTTCCCTTTTTTTTTGTCATTGAAGTATAGTCAGTTTAGAATGTTGTGTTAATTTCTGGTGTATTAATGTGTTAATTTCACAGTGATTTGACACATATGAAAAGGAATATATGTATGTATCATATTCTTTTTCATTATAGGCTATTACCAGGTATTCACCATAGTTCCCTGGGCTGTACAGTAGGACCTCGTTGTTTATCTGTTTTATTTATGGTAGTGTGTATCTGCAAATCCAGAACTCCCACTTTAACCCTGCCCTTTGCCCTTTCCAGGCTGGTAACCATGTTTGTTTTCTATGTCTGTGAGTCTGTTTCTGTTTTGTAAATAAGTTCATTTGTGTCATTTTTTTTAAGATTCCACATATATGTGATATCATATGGTATTTATCTTTCTCTTTCTGGCTTACTTCATTTAGTATGACAATCTCCAGGTCCATCCATGTTGCTGCAAATGGCAGTATTATATTCCTTTTATGGCTGAGTAGTATTCCACTGTATAAATATACCACAACTTTATCCAGTCACTTGTTGATGGACATTTAGTTTGCTTCATGTCTTGGCTATTGTAAATAGTGCTGCTGTGAACATTGAGGTGCATGTATCTTTTCAAATTAGAGTTTTTTCCAGATATATGCCCAGGAGTGGGATTGCTGGATCATATGAGTCTATTTTTAGTTTTTTGAGGAATTGCCATACTGTTCTCCACAGTGGCTGCACCAAACTTCATTCCCACCGGCAGTGTAGGAGGGGTCCCTTTTCTCCACACCCTCTCCAGCATTTATCATTCGTCTTCCCTCCTTTATGCTATTATTTTTCTACAACTGCATCTTTATATATTATAAGCCCATCAACAGTTTTATAATTATTGCTTTAGGCAGTTGTCTTTAAAGTCATCTAGAAGGGAAAAGTTACTAACAAAAATATATTTAGGCTATTTTTTATATTTACCTATGTAGTTACCCTTACTGGTCCCCTTTGTTTCTTTTCTTTTGAATTGAAGTCTAGTTGATTCACACTATTGTGTTAGTTTCAGATGTACAGCAAAATGATCCAGTTTCATGCATGTGCAGGTGGGTGGACAATTTTGCAGTGCATAGGTGAGGTGACTTCTGTTTTCCTGTTGTCATAAAAGGTTATGATGAGTCCACAGAAACCGACCTGTCCAGTTGCATAATTCTCTCTGGCAATGCTCACATGCCCCTTTGTGTACAAAGGAAAGGTCCACCCACCTTGGGGAGGAGGGTCTGGGAAGCCTGTGGCTGGCCTGAAGAAAGAGAATTGGGCAGAGAAAGAGCCTCTAAAGGGGAAGCAAAGAAGAGGATGATAGGGCACCGATGACCAAAGACCCATTTCACAGTGTTCTCTGGAGCTGCCCTTTCATTTAGAATGGATAAGAGCCAGAGTGCTCAGGGCTCAGGGCAGGGATACAAGTCTGATTCTATCTGTCCACACGTAGTTCCAGTTGGCAGGGGCTGGCAGGTCTTTCTGTTGGTTTACTCCCAGGCGTTGCTCTCCTGGCTGCTGAATGACAGTGGGACTTGGCTGCTCCAAACCACAATCGCCCTCTTGCTTTGACTCAGATGGCTCTGGTTATGGGTCATTTCATTGCTGCACTCCATCAACCCACACATCTTGGCTGGGCTTCTAGTGTCTGCTCCCAGGAACTGCTAATGCTGCTGATGGCTGTGGACGGTGAGAGCAGCAGGTGGACAAGTCTCATGGAAGACAAGAGAATATGAGTGAACTGAACAGAGGGTTTAAAAAAAAAGAAGATGATGCATTGAGAAAGTAGCCAAAGCTTCATCCTTTTAATAAACATCTAACAAAAGCTGATCACAGAGTAGACACTGGGTTAGAAGACTGAACGGCTCCTAAGCCATTCCCAAAAAGGGAGGGGGCACGATTCCACCTTTCAGCTCATCTCTGAAGCTACTGGTTACTGGTCATGGTGTGAACCAAGTGCTTATTAAACGACTGTTGAGTGGTTAGGAAAAAAAAGGAGGGGATATCTTAGTGTCTTTGCTTGTGTCGTTCTCTTTACCTGGAGCACTTTTCTCTTTCTACTACAACTACATCAATCCACTCCCCGCACCTCCATGTGAAGGCTCCCTCTCCTCCTGGAAGCTTTCCCTGGGGAACTCCTGCTCACACTTAACTTTCCCTTCCTGATGTCTGTTGTACAAATATCATCTTTGTATGCTTTCAAGTCCTCTCTCTCGCTCTTTCTCATGCTATATAGATACACACATAAGCATCTCATACTTTCCAACAAGTGTGTACATTTCCTAAAGGCAGGGGCTCCCTCTTTTACTTTTTTCTCCGATACCCACGGTTACTGATACGGTGCTGGGTATAAAGAATTGCCTTTGGAATACGTATTGATTTAACTTCTTGTTGTCTCCAATCAATGCTGGCAGAAAAAAGCTAAGGACTTCTTGTCAATCTAGACTGGATGCAGAATTGCAATGACTTTTCTGCCTAATCCTCTGGCCCTGAAAACATATGCATCTTTGGTCCATCGAGGATGCGATTAAGCAGTGAACATGGAGACATAAATTAAAACATCCTTATTTGGCAGTATCATGAAACTGCTGAGGTTTGTAGACACGAACTTCAGGTCAATGTTAAAGGTAAACACTCATTATCGGTCCATGTTCAAGTCCAATGTCCCTGAGCCACGAATGCAGCAACTCACTGATTTTTCTTTGAGCATTCTTTTTTTTTTTTTAACATTTTTTATTGATTTATAATCATTTTACAATGTTGTGTCAAATTCCAGTGTTCAGCACAATTTTTCAGTCATTCATGGACATATACACACTCATTGTCACATTTTTTTCTCTGTGATTTATCATAACATTTTGTGTATATTTCCCTGTGCTATACAGTGTAATCTTGTTTATCTATTCTACAATTTTGAAATCCCAGTCTATCCCTTCCCACCCTCTACCTGCCTGGTAACCACAAGTCTGTATTCTCTGTCCATGAGTCTATTTCTGTCCTGTATTTATGCTTTGTTTTTGTTTTTGTTTTTTAGATTCCACATATGAGCGATCTCATATGGTATTTTTCTTTCTCTTTCTGGCTTACTTCACTTAGAATGACATTCTCTAGAAGCATCCATGTTGCTGCAAATGGCATTATGTTGTCAGTTTTTATGGTTGAGTAGTATTCCATTGTATAAATATACCACATCTTCTTTATCCAGTCACCTGTTGATGGACATTTAGGCTGTCTCCATGTCTTGGCTATTGTAAATAGTGCTGCTATGAACATTGGGGTGCAGGTGTCATCCTGAAGTAGAAAGGGGAACCCTCCTACACTGCTGGTGGGAATGCAATTTGGTGCAGCCACTGTGGAAAACAGTGTGGAGATTCCTCAAAAGACTAGGAATAGACTTATCATATGACCCAGGAATCCCACTCCTGGGCTTGTATCCAGAAGGAAATCTTTGAGCATTCTTTATTGAGTCTGTCAGCTCTAGGTTAATAAAAAAAAAATCAATTTTTTTCTCTCTCTAGTGTATATCATCATGATTTTTGCTTTATACTAGTCAAAAAATTCTGGGATTTTTTGTTTGTTTGTTTGCAGGCTAGCAGCAGGTTATGAAGATTCAAAGAGACAAAATTCCAAAGTACATGATTATTTGTTGCCTTAGCTTCCAAGACAAGCAGACGTCAAACTTTGTCAGCTTGCTTTATACTAGCGTGAACATGGATTCCACATTTGAATTACAAAGAAGAACAGGCAGAAGTGAGCCAGAAACAGTGTGGGGTAGATGGAGCATGGACAGTCCAGAGGTTTCCTCTTCCAAGCCTGAATGTTCTTCTGTATTTTTATTACTGGACCAGCCGTCATCTGAAGGTTTATGCCAGATTTTTGTGGCCATTTCAAGGTTGCAGTCTCATGACCAAACCACATTTAAGGTTTTTTGGGAAGGAGTGAAGATGAAAGGACATTTGTTTGACTTATAAAATAATTTGATATACTCATGGAAACTCACTTTTGGACTAAATGACGTCTGATATCTTATTCTAGCCCCAGATTCTACATCAGTTTCTTTTCATAGACCTAAATGCACTTTCTAACTATTTTCACCTATTCAAGTTTTACTCCATTCAAATAGGACATTTTCTGTGATTTGGTTTTTCCCCTGGAAGTGAGCAGCTTTTCCTTTGAACGCTCCCTAGGCATTAACTTGTAACCCTTTATAGCCCTTAACTCTCTCTGGCTGGTGGCTTAATTACAGGTGTGGGTAACGTCTTCTTCAGTGAACAAGAAGCTTCTTAAAGGCCAGGAGAGCGCCTTGGTCTTATGTATACTAACCACGGCAGAGTACTGTGCCTTTTGAGTATTTTTTTAAATGCTCACTAAACGCTTATTGAATTGAGTAGGCGCCTTTGGTGATTAATGTTAAGATACGAATTCATTCATTCATGAAAGAGGTGTATCTGGGGAAGCGAATAGCACACAGGGTGGGGAATTTGTGTAGGTAGAGCCATCGAGAGTACGGTGGAGACACGTGAGTGGGTAAGAAAAAGGCATCCTAATTGTCTTCCTGTCTCCAGGCTCGTGGCCATGGTCTACCCATCCGGAACAGTGCTTCGACCCTTAAATCAGATAAAGGTACTCTCCTGCTTAAAAACCTCCAGTGGTTTCCTGTCATTGTATTTGGGTAAAATCCGGGGTCCTTCTCCCGCCTTACAAAGCCCTACAGGGCTGGCCCCTCCACAGCTCCCCATCCTTCTCCACTCCCTGTATCCACACTAGACATCTTTTGGTTCTTTGGACATGTCAGTCTCACTTTCATCCTAACTGTTCTTGACTTTCCCTCTGCCTGCGGTGCCCTTCCTCTGGAGTCTCTCTTGGTGAGTTTCTCATTGTAACAGCCGGTGCGGAGGCTTGGAGCAGGCAGCCTGCTCGGCCTGCTTAGGAAAGAGCAGAGTGAGCACGGAGCCTGAAGCAGGGTGAGTGATGGGGAGAAGGGAGAAATAAAGGCTGAGCCGTGGTCAGGCACCATCAGGTGAGGCTTGTCCGCCATGGTGAGGTCGCTGGATTTTATTTTGGATCAGAGAGATGGTGTAAGGGATTCTGAGCAGAGGAATGACAAAATCTGACTTACATTTAAAATGAATTACTCTATACATGCACTCCAATGTTCATAGCAGCACTATTTACAATAAATGAGACATGAAGCAACCTAAATGCCCATTGACAGATGACTGGATAAAGAAGATGTGGTTATATATACATAAGGGAGTACTACTCAGCCACAAAAAAGAATACAGTGATGGCATTTACAGTAATACGGATGGACCTGGAGATGATCATATTAAGTGAAATAAGTCAGACAGAGAAAGACAAATATCATATCACATATCACATAACACTTCTATGTGGGATCTTAAAAAAAATGACACAAATGAACTTATTTACAAAACAGAATCAGACTCACAGACATAAAAATAAACTTATAGTTACCAAAGGGGAAAGTAGGGGCAGGGGGAGGGATAAATTGGGAGTTTGGGATTTGCAAGATCCTCTGTATAGTATAGGGAACTATATTCAGTATCTTAAAATAACCCATAATGAAAAAGAATATGAAAAAACTATGTATGTGACATAATTCAATCACTATGCTGTACAGTAGAGACTAACACAACATTGTAGATCAACTCTATGTCAATAAAAAAAGAAAAGCTACATACAAACTCACATGATCTATAAAGATAAAAAGGCCAAGGAAGTTAAACATTAATTACTCTGACCGCTGTGTGGGGAATGCAATATAAAGATTAAATGGAAGCAAGAAGATGAGATAATTAGTTCTAATGAGAGACGATGGCTTCTTAGACAGAAGTGCCAGCTTCTTAATCTTCATTGCATCAGAGTGTCCACACAAACCCACTGTCCACCGTTTCCATAGGGATGGAACTGTGGTGTGGCACTGGGCTGCCTTGACTCACCCCGTCTCCCTGGGTCCCTTGTGTAAGCATGGCCACGGAGCTCAGTTCTCCCCAGAGGCCGTGTCTGGCCTGGGCTGAGGCCGTCAGACTGTAGGCATGCTTTCCCTAGACTCTTTTCCTTTCCACTGGTCAGTTTTGAACATGCAAATGAGGGCAATGCACTAGGCGATGGTAAAGAAACAAATCAGAAGGAGCTGGGTTTCTGAATGACCATGTGGAGCAAAGTCCAGTCAACCTGCTGGGCTGAGCCCAGACCATAATGGGAGACATAAGCCCCTGAATAATTTTAAGGTCTCTAACTGCAACCTAGATTTACCTGCTAATACACTGATCGAGTTACTTAACCTCTTTTGAGTCTCATTTTTCCTCATCTGTAGAGTGGGAATATTAGCACATCCCTTGTAAGGCTGTGGTGATAAATACATGAGATAATCCAAGGAAAGGGCTGAGCCTGATGCCTTTCTCATGGTTATCCTGTGATAACTGTTTTCTACTAGAATTAACCATGGAGAGAATTCCATCTTTGGTTTGGACAATGGCTATTGGGCTAGTAAGGCAGATGGGGTTGGTGAATTGACAGAAAGATCTATTGAAACAGACTTGGCATGAGTGGAACCCTCGTATTTGTATTTTCTTAACTTCATAGTCTTCATAACTCATGAAATTTCCCCAGATAGTTTTGGTGGGTACCTTGGTTTGGGTATGCATACTTTATGGTTGCTGTATATGTCATGCAGGATCTGTCAATTAATTGCCTTATTGCCTTCCTTTGGGAGGAAGACCAGTCTGTGATTGCTGATAAGCCCCCAAGGTGATAGAACAGGGAAAAATAGGCCAGGTAAGAGGGAAATAGGGCAAATAAGGCATTAAGCAAATTTCCTATGGATACTGATGTTAAAAAAAAAAATAAACGGCCAACCAGCCTTGCATGAGAGACTTCCATTTTGGGCAGTATGGTTACCTAAGGTCTCCAAAGATCTCTCCTACAAAACAATTAGATCCTGAATAAGTATGTAAATTTTATTGCACTTCTGGGCTTAGGACATGGAAATTTCCAGGCCCACAAACTCAACTAAACAAATCTGTGAGCTGAAACTTGAGAGATGAGTTGTGAGCAGACATGTAACGTGAGGCCGCCTTAAGCGCTAACATCAGCACTGAAACCAGGAGACCAACTCTTGGGTTTGCATCCAGTTCAGGAGATAAACCTGAGATTTCTGGATTAAATTAAATGGGAGGTTCTTAGGGTGTCATATGGTCCCAGGTCAACAGCATCCCTGGGCCACTGGCAGAAGCAAATACAAATAGTCTCTGGAGGAGAGCAGAATTTCTAGGGGTAAAGGGCCCAAGATTTCTAGGGATATAAAGATCAATCAAATATGAGCTAATAAATGAAGACCAACAGATAATGAAACATGCCTTCATGAGTGACAAAAGAAACCCAAAGGTCTTCAGATACTGGAATGGTCATATTCAAATCAAGATAACTCTGTATAAATTTAAAAAAAAAACAGCTTTTTTGGGATATAAGTCACATACCATGTGGTTTACCAATTTAACCCATTTAAAGTGCATTTCAGGGCAGAAGGGTATAGCTCAGTGGTAGGGTGCGTGCCTAGTACGCATGAGGTCAAGGGTTCAATCCCAAATACCTCCATTAAATAGATAAATAAATAAACCGAATTACCTCCCTCTTTCAAAAAATAAAATAAAAATAAAGTAAATAAACCTATTAAAAACTGTTTTTAAAAAAGTAAGCATGTAAACTAAAAATGAAAAAGTTCAAAAGAAGTGTGCAATTCAATGATTTTTAGTATATTTACAAATGCATGCAACCATCATGAAAGTTGATTTTAGAACATGTTCATCTCAAAAAGAAATTCCATACCCTCTAACTGTCACCCCCATCTCCCATTTCTTTCTCCCCCAGCTCTGGGCAACCACCAATCTATTTTCCATACCTCTAGATTTCCTATTCTGGACTTTCATATGAGTGAAGTTATATACTATGTGGTCTTTTGTGACTGTCTTCTGTCACTTAGCATAATGTTTTCAAGGTTCAAATATGTCACAGCATATATTAATACGTCATTCCTCCTTATGGCTGAATAATACCCCATACACTTCATTGTATGAATATATTCTATTTTGTCTATCCATTTGTCCATTGATATGTGAGCCTTTTCAGCCGTTTGGTTATTATGAATAATGCTGCTGTAAACATTCATTTACAAATTTTTGTGTGGACAAATGTTTTTATTTTTCTTGAGTATTTACCTAGGACTGAAATTGCTGGATCATATGGTAACTCTATGTTTAATCAGTGGTGGAACGCATCAGGCTGTTTTCCAAAGTGGCTGAGCTATTTTACATTCCTACCAGCAATGTATAAGTGTTCTGATTTCTCCACATCCTAGCCAACACTTGTTGTTATCTGACTTTGCGATTCTAGCCATTTCAGTGGTTATGAAATGGTACCTCGTTGTGGTTTTGATTTACATTTCTCTGATGATAAGCATTTCATCATGGGCTTGTTTGCCAACTGCATATCTTCTTTGAAGGAATGTCTATTTAGATCTGTTATGAACTGAACATGTGTCCCCTCAAAACACATAATGTTGGAGCCCTAACCCCCCAAAATGTAATCTTATTTGGAGGTGGAGTCGTTGGGAGGTAATTAGGTTTAGATGAAATCACGTGGGTGGGGCCCCATGATGGGATTAGTGCCCTTATGAGAAGAGGAAGAAAGAACAGCTCTCTTTCTCTAAATATCCACCATGTGAGGACACAGTGAGAAGGTGGCTGTGAGCTAGGAAGAGTGCCCTCATCAGGAACTGAATCTGCTGGCATCTTGAGCTTGGACTTCCCAGCCTCCAGAAATGTGAGAAATAAATGTCTGTTGTTTACATTACCCAGCTATGTGGTATTTTTTTTATGGCAGCCTCAGATGACTCATACAAGAACTTTTGTCCATTTTTAGTTGGAATATTTATCTTTTTATTATTGAGTTGTAAGAGTTCTTTATGTATGCTGGATACAAGTCCCTTTTCAGTTATTTGAATGCAAATATTTTCTACCATTCCATGGATTATCTTTTCACTTTTCTTAATGGTGTTCTTTGAAGCACAAAAGCTTTTAATTTAGTGACATTAACTTATCTTTTCCTTTGGTTGCTTGTGCTTTTGGTGTCAAGTCAAAGAATCCTTCACCAAGTCCAAAGTCATAAAGTTTACCCTTATGCTTCCTTTTAAGAGTTTTAAATTTCTTCCTCTTAATTTAGATCTTTGATCCATTCTGAGTAGACTTTTGTATATGGTGTGAGGTAAGGGTCCATTCTCATTATTTTGCATGTGGCTATCCAGTTGTGCTGTTGCCATTTGTTGAAAAAAAATGATTCTTTCCCCCACTGAATGGGCTCAGCACCTTTGTCAAAAATCAGTGGCCATATATGTGAAGGTTTATTTCTCTACTCCTAATTCAATTCCATTGATTTATATGTCTATCATTGTGCCAGTACCATACAATCTTGTTTATTGTTGCTTGGTAATGAGTCTTGAAATCAGAAAGTATTAGTCCTACTACTTAATTCCTCTTTTCCAGGATAATTTTATTTATTCTGAGTTCCTTGCAATTCTGTATGCATTTTAGAATCAGTTTGTCAATTTCTACAAACCAGTTATCTGGGATTCTGATGGTGATTGCCTTGAATCTGTAGATGAGTTTGGGGAGTAAGTCTATCATAACAATGTTAAGGCTACAGATCAATGAACATGGAATGTTTTCCATTTATTTAGATCTTTAATTTCAATAATATTTTGTAGTTTTTAGTATATGAGACATAATTCCTCTTAAATTTATTTTTGATGATGTTGAAAATGGAATTGCTCTCTTAATTTCATTTTTAGGTTGTTCATTGTAAATATATAGAAACACAGTTCATGTATATTATTCTAATACCTTGCAACCTTGCTGAACTCACTCATTAGTTCTAATGGGTAGAGGAATGCCATTTATTTTATTCAAATATATGTGTGCATTTTTACTCTAACGTTTGTGACTAACATTGTATAAGACCAACATTTGTGATCTTACATTAACTTTTAACCAGGACTGACATATAATCAAAGCCAACTGTTTATACAACTTCTATTTTTGCAATTTAGAGTAATAGCATTCTAAAAACAATTTAGCCACCTTGACTCATATTTATGCAAAATATAAAAAGGATCTAGACAATTTCACTGTATTCTATATTTCTGTAATTTTATATTTTAAAAAAGTAAGTGGATTTGTGATGTAATTTTTCTGAAACACAGCTTTTATTAGAGCCTACTCTAAATCAGATATACCTTTCCCTGTAAACAGTTTGCATGCTCACTGAAATTTGGTCTCCTAAATAGGCATAATGAACAAGTATTTGCAAAATTGTTCAAGCAAGTTTCCCTTGAAAAACTTGATTATTATCATCTTCGAAAAATAACAAATATGCTAAGAAATGGTGAGCTTGTCGGGTAAGTGTGTGACTGAGCATCACAGAAATGGGTGGGGATGGTGCACTGGGGAGAAAGTTACTGTGACCTTTTTATAGATGCTTTTTTCAGATTGAGGAAGTTCCCTTTTATATTCCTAGTTTGTTGAGTTTTTATCAGGAAAGGATGATAGTATTTGACAAATGTTTTTCTGCATCTATTGATATGATCATGTGATTAAAAAATTTTATACTATTGATAAAATGTTTTCAGGTATTAAACTAACCTTTCATCCCTGGGGTAAACCTCTTTTGGCTGTGACGTATACTGCCATCTCTCAGTATCGGCAGAGGATTGTTCCAGGACCCCATATGGATCCCAGAATCCACAGATGTTCATGTCCCTTGAATAAAATGGCATCATATAGCTGATCCTCTGTATCTGTTCATATATATTGCAGGATTCAGTTAGATAGTTGGGTTTTTTTGAGAATTTTTTTGGGTCCATAATCATAAGAGATACTAATCTGTAGTTTTCCTTTCTTGTGATTCTTTGTCTTGTTTTGTCTTTTTTATCAAAGTAATATTGCTGTTTTCTCTTAGGACCACTACTAGAGGCTTCAAGTAGTCAATTTTTAGAAATAATTTTCACCAGTTTCACCAGGAAGCAGGTCAGCAGGGCTGCTCACAGTGTCATACCAGAAGCATATGTAGGTTCTAAGGAATAATAAGATGCAATACAAAAATTAGATAGTAGCAAAAGACATTAAAAAATGACCACATTTACAAAGTAACCTGGTAGAATAATCAGAAAAAAATCTTGTTTAAAAAAAGGAGACCCAGTGGATGGGTTAAATAGCAGATTAAATATAGCTGAAGAAAGAATTTGTGAACTGAAAGCAGAGATGAAGTCTGAGACATGAAGGAGAGGTTAAATTATGGAGGATGGACGGAGATGCTTACTACACTTCCAACTGGTCTTCACTATTTGAAGGAATAATGATGAAGAAGGACTGTCCAGAAGTGGAATAAAAATTGAATACAAGGCTGTAGAAAGCCCACACCTAGTTAACTGCCATGAATCTTTAGAAGACCAAACTGAAAAGGAAGCTGTTAAAAGTGGTCAGAGCAAAAAGACAGCTCTACTACAAGACCAATGATTACGCCAACAGACAACTTCTCAGCAGCACAACAGAAGTCAGAGGACAATGAAATAATATGATCAATATACTGAGAGTTAATAATTGTCTAATAAAATGCTCTTTCAGGACTGGGGACAGAATTAAAGCTATCAGAGATGCAGTTTACCACCAACAGACGTTAACTAAAGGAACTGCAAGAATACACTTCAGGATGAAGAAAAAATAATTCCAAAAAGTCTCAGGTACAAAAATGGTGGTCAAGGCGGGTGGTGGTTAGCTCAATGGTAGAGCACGTGCTTAGCGTGCACATGATTCTGGGTTCAACCTCCAGTACCTCCGTTAGAGAAAAAAATACAGTCAAGGTAAAAAGATAAAGTTAAAAAAAAAAACAAAAAAACACAACACAACAAAACAAAAAACACAACAAAACAAAACAAAAATTGTGGGCAAAGAAAATGATAAACATCTAAGTCTTATCACATTGTTTTCAAATAATAATAATAATAATAATAATTCTATCTTGTGGGATTAGATCAAAGGACATAACTAACCTTTTGTTTACAAAGCAGGTACATCATAGGAGCAAAAGCATTCTAAGATTAGGATGAAAATACGTTCTGCTTTGCCTAGGATAGTCCATGTGAATGCCTGTTGTCTCAGTGTAATGATGAATATCACTCTCCCCTCACTCTGGGTAGCATCTGGCTTGGATGATACATTCTTTGCTCGCTCTGGGTATACAGGACTTAGTGACCTGGGGGGTTTCGGGGACCATCAATAGGGTAGTAGCCAAGATAAAGCTAAGATCTCATTTCTGATTGCCTAGGAGGTGTCTGGAGCCACTGACGAACAGCAGGTGGATACTTGTCTCAGGTCAGGAACTTTTTATAAGGATCTTTTATAAGATTGGAAGGATGGTTGATTCCACCTGCTCCAACTATTTAAGGTTTTGATTCATCTGAGGCATTTCAGTAAGTTAAACTTGATGGGTGATTACCTCGGTTCTTCTTTGAGTAGATGAGAACTTTGAGCAGCCTCCCAAATCGGCTGCCACATCTGGTAGTTCTCCAGCAAGAAGTCCAGAGAGACCCGGTGGTTGTCAGCCTCATGTCTGCCTTGATGGGATCCACAGTTATACGTGGTTCCTATCTGCATTAAGTTACAGAGAACAGGAGAAACATTTTCCTGTCCTCTGTGAATAAATGTTTAAAAAGCGTGATTGAAAGTTGCTGAGGGAGTAGGTCTTAAGTGTTCTCACCCCAAAAAAGAAATGGTAATTATGTGACAAGATGGAGATGCGAGTTAGCACTGTTGCCATATCTAAGTGTATGAAATCCATACGTTGCACACCTTAAAGTTACAGGAGGCTATGTGTCAATTACATCTTCATAAAGTTGGGGGGAAATGTGAATACCCCCAAAATTGACAGACAGAAATAAGATTCAGAATGTGCTGACGGAATTGACAGCTCGTCATGTGGTAATTATTTTGCTGATTCTAAAGAGTAAAGTGGAATAAACAGCTTAAGGAAGAGATGAGAGTGTTAAGGTGAGAACCGTGAGGTCTGGATTCTGGCTTTGGTTGTGCCCCTTCTGACAATGGGAGCTTGAGTAAGTCACTTACCTTGTCTGAATTTCAGTTTCTTCTATGAGAACATTTATAAATATTCTATGAGAACATTTATAAGCTCTGGCTAGGTGTCAGGCACTAGTCGAAACACTTAAAACAAACCAGTGTATTGCTGTCTTCATTTCTACTTTAAAGAAGAGGAGATAGAGACATCTAGAGATGAATTGACTTTCCTAAGATCATGGGTCATTTTATCAGTGGCGCCCCTAAGATCTGAAATGGGATACCGTGCTTTAACCCTCCTGACCAGGTCACCTGGCTCGCAGAAGCCTTTCACCTACCCTGTTCTGCATTCTGCTCTATGTCTTGAGGGGATGACTCAGACAGGTGTCCTTGCCCTCTGGCTCTGGTTGAGTTCCAGCAAGATCAAGATCTCAAGAGTGTGGGAGGAGAGGGAAAGACTCATCTTTCCCCTAATTCCCTGCCAGAGGGGTAACCACAGCTTAGCTGCCTACCAGATCAAAGGTGATGTCTTAGGTGTTCACCCATTTGGGTTCTAGAAGCTCCCTCTGGCCCAGGGATGGTGAAAGCCACACCACGCCAGCCACATCACGCCATCCCTTGCTGCTCAGATACAGCGTGCGTGTTACATATCTCTCCTTCCTGCCGGAATAGACCAGTATCTTCATTACATGCTCTATTAGCTTTCGGGAGCTTTCCTATGCAACACATACCAGAGTTTCTAGTTCTACATTTGGTGATGACTTGGTCCATGTCTCATATCTCATTACGAGCGGGGTTCCAGGAGGCCTGGGGTCATTGCTTCTGGATTTGCTCACCATGAAGTTTCCAGAGCTGAGGGCCGTGACTCTGGTGCACTTTGAAAACGCTTGTTGAACAAATGAGTGGGTGTCACATGAAAGGGCGAAGATGGTGGACTGGGTAGAAAAAGGCAGGAGAATGTTTAGTGGCTCCCGAGCATCCCAGCAAAATGGGAACATGATTTTGCCCGCGGCCTTGCTAAGGTATTGAAATGCTCCTGGAAAAGTTTCTTTTTCTCAGGAGACATTAGAATATCCCCTGAGGGCTGGTGGCTAGCCTGGTGTCAGTAGTGACAAGGGGAAGAAAACATCACGACGACATTTAACAAGTTCCACTTCCATCGTGAACGTGAGAAGTGAGGCCTCCAGGAGCCGGGAGGGGATGGGGGAGTTTCCTAGCATCGTCACCCTGGACCACAGGTGGAGCCGAAGGCAGGGGCGGACAGAACAGGCCACGTGAGTTGCAGGCCCTGGGCTTCAGAGAACTTTTGGTACCGAGAAGAATGTGTAGGAAACTCCGGAATCCACTTAGAAGGATTTTGAAGGGCACCAGTGATTGCAGTGGTGTAGGCTTGAAATATGACTGTTCTTTACTCTGTACTTCATATTGTTATCCACACACCCCTTTTAATTATGTGTCTCACCAGACGTGGGACACGCGTGTTAGGTGACATCTTTTGCCGTTGTTGTTGTTTTAATGGAGGAACTGGGGACTGAACCCAGGACCTAGTGCATGCTAAGCACACACTCTACCCCTGAGCCACACCCACCCCTAGAAGACAATGTCTTTTAATGTAGCCATTGCTTCTATGCTGTCTTCATCCTCTCTTCCCCACCAAAAATGATATTTCAGAGTTGATTCTGGCTCTTTCTGTAACTGATATTTTTCATGGTATTTCTGTACATTGGCACCACATAGGAATTTAGAATCATGAACCATTCACTGACTAACCTATTTCCTAATTCGCTTGGACCCAGAATTTGACAGCACCTTTAATTTTCAGTATGTTTTTATTTGGTTTGGCTTTTTTTCCCATTTAGCTTGCACCCTTGGAGAAAGGCTTTCCTCAATATATGTTGCTTATTTAAATCAGCTGATAATTTAATACCCTAAATGGGGAAAAACCCTCACTTCACATGTAAGTAAGAAATAGCATTTCTAAGTTTAGCCAGAAGTTTATTATTCAGTTCCGCAGGGAACTGATTGAACGAACCCCAAATACCATCCGTTTTTGACAAATTGGTATGAGTAGTTATAAATAGTGCAGTGAACTCTGTAAGGCTACAAGCCAAAAATCTTTGTATCATAAAGGAACTGTTGTTCTTTGTGAATAGGCAATTTTTAAATGGCATTTCTGAAACCAAAAGCTGAGTAAACCAGTTTGCTGGTAGACAGCCCAATTAAAAAGAAATTGGTTTGATAGAAGTTCTATTCAAACATGGTTTAGGTACTTTGTACACTATGTATATATCTATTTACACATGTAAAAATTACTTCTATATACAGGGAACATTGATGAGGTATTCATATTTAAAATGCATTCATTAGACGGGGGAGGGTATAGCTCAGGGGTAGAGCGCATGCTTAACGTGCAGGAGGTCCTGAGTTCAAACCCCAGTACCTCCATTAAAATGAATTTTAAAAACACTAATGACTTCCCCCCACCAAAAAAAAAATTGTTTAATGCATTCGTTAGAGCAAGTTGTATGGTGTTGAAAATTTTGGCAGCTTTTTAGCGTAAAAATTGTGCTTTCAAAACCCATTCTGTTTGTAAATCTAATGCATACTTGCTGTAGAGTGTGCAAAAAATAAATCCATAATAGCTAAAAAGAAAAAAAGAGAAATGTCCAAATCTTGCCATCTAGAACCAACCAGGGTTAAGTTCCCTTCCAAAATGACTCTGAGCTCTTTCCAAGCTAGTGGATATCACTATAAACCATCATTTTTTTTAATTAAAAAAAGTTTTTAATAGACTTTATTTTTTTAGAGCAGTTTCAGGCTTACAGCAGAATTGAGCAGAAAATACAGAGTTCGCACACAGCCCTCCCACCCACACACATACACTCCCCCACCCTCAGCCTCCCTCATCAGGGCGGCATATTTGGAACAATCGATGAACCAACACGGGCACTATTATCAACCAAAGTCCATAGTTTGCATTAGGGCTCACTCTTGATGTTGTCCATTCTATGGGCTTTGACAAATGCATAATGATGTGTAGCCACCACTATAGTAGCATACAGAATAATTTCATTGCCCTAAAAATCCCTTGTGCTCCATCTATTCATTCCTCCCTCCCTCCCTCTCCCCAAACTCCTGAAAACCACGATCTTTTTATTGTTTCTGTAGCTGTGCCTTTTCCAGAATGTCATTTGGTTGGAATCATACAGTTTGTAACCTTTTCAGACTGGCTTCTTTCATTTAGAAATATGTCTTTTTAAGTTTCTTCTATGACTTTCATGGCTTAATAGATCATTTTTTTCCCCACATATATTTTAAAATTTACATATATGTACTGTTCATTGTTTCTAAGAACGTTTAGAGCTTTAGCTTTTTAAACTTTCATAGTTATCAAAGGAATAAAGCCAACCACAAAATAAGAATTAGTTCAAAAAGATACATACACCCCACTATTAACAGCAACATTATTTATAATTGCTGCTGTTGACACGTCAAATTTCAAAACAAGATTTCAAAACCAATCTGTCCTAACCCAGGTGCCCTGTGAAATAGAAACCAAGACGGGAAATGTGTGCTTGTGTTTTATTTGGGAGGTGTACTCCCAGGGCAGCAAGAGTGAAGGAAAAGGCGCATGAAGTGATGAAGGCTGGGAGGCCCTGCCACACGAGATGTTCTGCTCCATGACGAGACTTGAAGGGGCAAATCCTGTCCCTTAGTAGGTCCGCTTGCTTGCTCCAGCAGGAGGTGCTCAGAAAGACCATGCGGAGAAGCCATGCCTCAGAACAGTCCTTTGGAAGGAAGAAGCAAGAAGAAATTGATCTGCCAGCCCCCTCTTCTCGCCTCTCTTCCATTGGTAGAAGTTTCCCAAACCGATAAGTCAACACCATCACACTCCTTCCCATCACTGCCCATCTTAAGCGGTCACTTGCCAAGCCAGATCTCAGGTTCTGCAGCAAAGTTCTCCACTGGGATTTGGAAGTGACAGGAAGGACCAGACACTGTGAGCACGTGGCAGGTTGGCCGCAGGGCGTGGACTTTTCTGGGTTCACACAGAGTAGGTCGGCCACAGCAATAGCTAAGGCAAAGCAAAGGGTCTCTGAGACAGGTGAGGCTGAGAGGACCTGTAGAGGCAAATAAAATATATACTGAAAAAATACAATTTTCCAGTTTTCATCATAATATCTAAGGCTGCAATGAAAATCATTTTATATGCCTCTTGCATACTTGTCTGTATATTACCTCAGAATAAAGTCTCAGACATTTATACTGCTGAGTCCAAGGCTTCCAAATCCCTGAGAATTTTCCATGTTCCCTTAACAGACAAGAACAAGGAAAGGCACATTGCCCAGGGAGCGTGGCTGGAATCAGTTTCACAGGGTGCCTCCTGCCTTGGAAGCTGGCTGGATCCCGCTGCACGCGTTAGACGGAAAACAGAAGGTTTAGAATGGTCCCTTTTCTTTCTTTTTTAAAAAAATTTATTTATTGTTATTATTTTTTGTCAGGGGAGAGGTAATTAGGTTTTATTATTTATTTTTGTAGGAAGTACTGGGGATTGAACCCAGGACCTTGTGCATGCTAAGCATGCGCTCTACCACTTGTGCTACCACCTCCCCCCCCCAGAATGATCCCTTATCTTCTCAGTTTTCACCTTTTTTCTTACTTTTGTCCATGACAGCCAGCCTAAAGATGTTTCTGCCAAGATGTTCTAGCAGAGAAATGCAGCCATTTTGGCTTTAGAAACTCCTCTTTCCTTCTGGGAAGGGTGTCTACAACAATAGAGGATGCGGATTCAAAAGGGATTATCAGACTGATGGGTGAGAGATGGGACTTCTACCCTGGTGCGACTTGCCAGCCTGGGGGGCAATTGTCAGGCAGATGGTGCAGCCAGACTGGCCTGCATTCCATCCCTGGCCTCCTGCTAACTTGCTGTGGCCTTGGGCAAGTCACTCACTCTCTGCCTCACTTCCCTCCTTCTGCTAAATGAGGTGATTATACTAACCTAGATGAATGCTAAGGGACCCTGTAGCTTCAAGCTTTTGTTCAAACCCAGATGTACAGTTTAACCAACTTTCATTTCTTCCTTAGTGCTGGACAAAAAAATAAAATATGGTGAATAGAAAATCACAAAGCTCTGCCAATTCATAGCAATACTTTAACAGTTTTTTAATAAACATTATTTAGAGTTGTGAAAAAATTGGAAACGTTCCAAATGCCACAAACAACAAGAATGTGTAAATCTTATATTTCTTTGGGGTGGAATATTATGCAGCCATTAGAAATAGTGTTTTCAACTGGAAAGATGAATAATAAGTTAAAGTGGTTACTCTTTAGTATAGAGAGAGTGAGGGTGATTGGTAGATGAGTGCGTGGGTCAAGATGGAGTGAGATTTCTTAATATGCATGTAATTTTATTGTTCTGTAATTCAGTCAATATCAACATTTTAAAAAATTAATGTTTTCCAAATATATTTAATTACATTTAAAGGTGTTCATCTTATAATTTTAAGATTTTTAAAAGCAGAGTATGGTACTTGACATATGTGTGTATATAAAATGACCTTGATTTTGTTTTAAAGTGCATAGAAAAAATTTAAAGAAATACTTAAAAATACTCTCTTTGGGAAATGAGATTTGAAGTAATATTTTTGTTTTTTATTCCTTTTTATGCTATGTAATTTTTCAGCAATGAATGTGTATTTGTTTCCTCAATGAGAAAAAAATACGAACACATACATATATATATGCATATATATATGTATTTGAAAGTATATGTCAAAGAAGAAAGTCTTTGTTTCTTTCAGCTTGCTTTACTTCTACAGTGTCGCCACCTTTCCTTTCCACCCTCCCTCAGGACCGGAAGGGGTGAGCTTTCTCTTCCCCCTCTTCCTGTCTGGCTGGGACTTCTCTTGGGTAAAATGCTATTCATTGATCTGTTTCTAGGTTTGTTCTCCTACGTCTTTGATCTCTGGTTCCATGAGCAATGATTGCTAGCACCCTCAGCTACTTCTTTTTCTTCTAAGTTGTGTAATTTTTCCTCTTTGCCTATGATGTCATTCTGTCCCCAGAGCAGTCTTGTAACATTTCCATACATTTTACCTTGTAAATGTTTGGGAATCTCCGTCTAGGCACTCAGTGTCTTCTCACAGAGTGTGTGTGACTTTTTAAAGTTTTGTTCGGCAAGAAAGTATTTACAGGCAGTCCTTCTGCTAAATGTTGGGAGTAAAATGATGAATAAAATCCGGCTTCTGCCGTAGAGGCGCTCAGAATCTCCATCAACAAACACAAATAACCCATCTGTGCCTCAGTGTCTTCATCTACAGAAAAATGGTGTCTACTTCACAGGGTTGGTATGAGGACTGGATGAATTACTACATATAAAGTGCTTAGAACAGTGCTGGGACAGCATAGTAACTCTATAAAGTCTTCTTACATCATTGCTGCTAATTTTTTGCCTTCAAATTGTGACTCGTGTGTGTCTGCTGTGAGAAGAAGTACCGAGAGTCAGAAGCTAGGTTCCTAGTTTAACTGCTTATTAACTCACTGGGCTAATTTGAACCTCAGTTTCCTCATCTGTAAAATATGCACAATAGTACCTACCTTACAGGGTTGCCATGAAAATTTCACTAGAAAAACCTATATCCAGGTGTGTAAAAGTGGAAGTTCTTATTATGGTTTGAGTTCAGGGAAAGTTGTTGTATAGAAACAAGCATCTTCATTCACACTTGCTCTATGTCTTTCAAGGAATATGGCTTAAATAAGATATAATTCACTCAGAATTAAATGGACATGGCAGAGTTACCGTCAGCTTAGCAGAAGCCTGATTGAGCATTCGGGTTCAGCAGGAAGACTTGATTTTGAATAGGTGTGTATCAGAAGAAAGGGCAGTAAGGAACTACATTTATGTCATGGGAGCATCCAGAGGAGAGGTTCTGGATCCATCAGTGATGCTGCAGGTGGGCGAGGAGAGTCTGAGGGAGAAGTGAGCTTTGGGAGTGTGTGCTGTCCCAGCACGTGTGGGTGCTCATACCACATAATCCCAGCTCTGCCAGGAGCCTGCAGTGACTGGCTGTGGGCTCAGTGATTTCGAGGGTGGCCAGAGGTGCCAGAGAGTCGTCTTCCAACACTCAGTCAGTTCTGGAAGAGTCTGAGATTGTAATCCAGTCTGAGCCTAAGAAAGTATGTGTGTTGTAGACTGATATTCATGGAAATATGGCTTCCTTTATATCAGCAATAGAGTAAAAAGAAGGCTTTTAAAAAATATGTGACAGGTATAGCTCAGGGGTAGAGTGCATGCTTAGCATGCATGAGGTCCTGGGTTCAATCCCCAGTACCTCCATTAGAATAAATAAGTAAATAAATAAATAAATGTAATTAGCTCCCCCCAAACAAATAATAAAATATTTTTTAATAAATAAAAATATATGACAGTGAATTCATGTCCTTAATAAGAAAAAGACATAAGAGTAGAAAAAACATGCAAAGGACAGGAAAAGGCAATTCACGGAAGATAATCAAATGGCCTCCACCTGTAAGAAAGGATGCTCAATATCTCTTAAGGAACCATAAAGTAACACAAGAATGAGATTTTTTTGCTCAGTATATTGGCAAACAAGAAAAAGGTTGATAATCTTCTGGCATGTTTTCTGTTTTAACATAAATGTTTGCTAAGGTTTTAGATATTTTGATTGACCGGATGGCTCCTGTTTGAAAATCCACGTGCACTGCTCCCTCTACCCATTTAAGGTCATTAGTGAAATCTAGCAAAGTCCTCTGGAACAGATCTCAGAAGGCCCAGAATCAGGCAGCAGCTCTGAAACAGATTTCTTCAGTGACCTTAAGTGTAGACTTTCAGTACCTTATTCTCCTAAAACTTAAGGAGGACAAGACCTACTTTTTCTATGTATCGCTGAAATGTGATCAAGATAAATGACCTAACATAGAAAATGTTTCCAGCGCCTTGAAAGGCCAGGCACATTCTTCAACACTCGAATCTATAAATCAGGCAAAAAAATAAAATCAGTCTAATTCACTTAATTTGGGGAAAATGCTCACTTAAAATCTTACAGTTAGAACAGGGTGTTTCCAACTGATCTAATTTTGTTTTTCAAAGCGTTCCTCAGACTGAGGGTGTTAACTCAGACTTGGGGAACTGATTGACTGTGTCGATTTAGAAGCCACGGACAGCAGTGACTAAGCGCACACGACTCCTGTACCTGCCTCGCACGTGAGCACACCTTTCCCCACCCTGGGCTACGCTGTTGGCGGTGTTGAGTTCGTGCGACCTAGCACTGAAACGTCCTGTATGAAAATGCTTTGTTGCTCCGATTTTTAAACCTTTACAGTGTGACACAGGTTATTTTTTCCGAAGTAAACTAGAATCAGACTTCTCAGGCTTCATACTGCTTTCTTCAGCAGCTTTTGAGGGAGGGTCTCTGTACCTTTGTCACTGGTAAAAAAAAATAATCCAGATTAGAAGTCCTGGGTTTTTTTTTTCTTTTTAAAATTTAAACCATGTACAACATTAGTCCAAATTGTGTTCAATATGTCAAGCTAAATTACACTACACTAACCAATGTAAGTGTAGTCCTATAAGCATAGGTAGGTTAGAATAACCTACATTTTAAAAAAACCAAATCCCAGCTCACCTAGAATCCTGGGGGAGGCGGCGGGTGGAGCTCTGCCCTCTTCCCCTCAACAAAACACTAAACAGAAAAATGTCTTCTAGGTAATGAGTGTTACTATGTGTCAAGTGTTATACTTTATTCAGCTTATTTCACCCTCAAGTCTATTTCTATTTTATTTATTATTACTATTGTTATATTTTATTGAAGTATAGTCAGTGACAATGTGTCAGTTTCTGGTGTACAGCATCATGTCCCAGATATATATATATATATATAAAATATACATATATATATATTCATATTTGTTTTAATATTATTTCTCATTAAAGGTTATTACAAGATACTGAGTTTACTATACTATAATTATCTTTCAATGGCGGTAGAGGGGACTGAACCCAGTATGCTAAACACACACTCTACCACTGAGCTATACCCTCCCCCCAAGAGTCTACTTCCACTTTATAAATGAGACAGCTGAGGCTGAGTGGGGTTCAGTAACTTACCTAACATTTCACAGGTGCTAAAGCATCTAAGTTGAAGAACTGAAAGGTACTCTGCCATTTCTTTCTTAAATCCGAGCAGCTACATTTTAATCTATTTCAAATGTTGAGCTTTCGTTTCTGACACTGGTGAACGCTTCCCACATAGCCTTGAGGTAACCAAAATGCAACTTTAATAATGTTACTTCTCCACTTGAAACCCCTGAATAGCTTCTCATCACCTAGAGCAGTGGTCCTCAAAGTGTGGTCCCCAGACCAGCAGCACAAGCACCGCCCAGGAATTGCTGGAAATGCAAATTCTCAGACACCCATCTCCCCACTTCAGACCTACTGAATTGGAAGCTGAGGCTGAGAAATCTGGGTACAGACAAGCTCTCTGGATGCTTGTGATGCCACATGCTCAAGCCTGATCTTTAGGTGACATTCAAGACCCTCGTGTGTTAAGGATTACCTCTCTAGCCTCATCTGGCTGCTCATTGCTTCCCCCCTCAAAGGGCACTTGTATCCACTAAATGCACTACTGCTGCTTCCTGACCAAGGACAGTGTCACCTGTGGTTAAGCACAAGAATCCTGGAGCCAGACTGCCTGGCCTTGAACGCCACCTATGTCACACTCTCAGTGTGACCTGGGTCAAGTTACCGAACCTAATGAGTCTTAGTTTACCCACATATAAAATGGGGGTGAAGGTAATAATAATATCTACTTCATTTGTTGTTGTGAGAATTAAATAACTCTCAGAATAGTGTCCGGAACACAGTACTTACTCTGCAAATACATTCCTGTACAGGTGGTCCCCAGCTTAGGATGGAACCAGCCCATCAAGGCTCAACGTAACGATTTTTTTTATTTTACGAGGATGTGAAAGAGATATGCTTTCAGTGGAAACCGTACTTAGAGTTTTGAATTTTGATCTATTCCAGGTTAGTGACATGCTGTGAGGTGGTCTCTGGTGATTGTGTTACATAGTTTTACCCAGCTGTGGGCTCATGTAAGTGCCCTAGGCACAGTGATGGCAAGCCGGGCCAAGCTGTGATGTTTGGTAGGTTAGCTGTACCAAATGCATTTTTGACTTTTGAGCTTTTCAAATTAATGGCAGGTTTATGGAGACTTGACCCCATCATAAGTCAAGGAAGATGTGTATTTGCTTGTTGTATTAGTTTCTTGTGGCTTTTATAACAAATCACTGCAAACTTAGTGCCTTGTAAACAACAAGAATGGATCTTTCACAGTTCTGGAGGCCAGACGTTCAACGTCAGTTCCACTGGGCTGAAGTAGACGTGCGGCAGTTCATCACTTCCTCCAGAGGCCCTGGGGGGACCCATCCCTCGTCTCTTTCGGCTTCTGGTAGCCTGGTTCCTGGCTTGCGGCCACATCATGCCATCCCTGCCTGTACTTTCACATTGCCTTCTTCTCTGTGTGTAACCACCCTCTGCCTTTCTGAAGCACACTTGTGATTGGATTTAGAGCCCACCCCGGTAATTCAGGATAATCTCCTGTGGGGAGATTCTTAATCACATCTCGAAGACCCCCTTTCCTTACAACATCTGCAGGTTCCAGTGATTAGGGCTTGACACCTTGGGGTGGCTGTTGTTCAGCCTGCAGCCCTTGTGTGATCCTGACCCCCCGTAGCATCCTTTGCTCCGTTTCCTCCTTCTCTTTGACTCCGAGTTTGCCTCCTTCAGGAAGTCTTCCCTCACTTCCCCTGTGCCAGCTTTAGTCCAGCTCTTCTGTGCTCCCATAACGTCCTGAACATGCCCCATCACTATTTTTTTTAATAGACTATAAAACAACTAGTTTCCACTGTACAGCACAGGGAACTATAGCCAACATCTTGCAGTAACTTTCGGTGAAAAAGAATATGAAAACGAATGCACGTATGTTCCCATGTGACTGAAGTATTGTGCTGTACACCAGAAATTGACACAGCATTGAAAACTGACTATACTTCAATAAAAATATATTAAAAAATAAAATAGGCTGTATCATTACTTTTAATAGGTTTCTTTTTCCAGTTTTATTGCGATATAATGGACATCCAGCACTGTATAAGCTTAAAGCGTACAGCATCACGATTTGACTTACATACCTCGTGAAATGATTATCATGGTAAGTTTAGTGAGCATCTGTCATCCCATATAGGCACAAAATTAAAGAAACAGAAAAAATTTCCTTGTGATGAGAACTCTTAGGAGTCACTCTCTTAACAACTGTCATATGTAACATACAGCAGCGTTAATTCTACTTACCGTGTTGTATGTTGCATCCCTAGTATTTAATGTATCTCATAGCTGGAAGTTTGTATCTTTTGACTACCTTCGTTTTTCTAGAGCAGTTTTACGTTTACAGGAAAAAAAAAATATACAGAAAAACCAAAGCTTTTCCGTAAACGCCCTCTTCCTGACCCCTCTTCACAATTTCCCCTATTATAAACATCTTGCCTTGGTATGGTATGTTTGTTATCATCGATGAACCAATATTGATTCATTACTAATGAAAGTCCATCATTTATATTAGGATTCATTCTTTCTGCTTTACAGTTCTGTGGGTTTTGATGAATGCATAATGTCCTGTATCCACCTTTACCTTGTCACACAGAACAGTTTCCTTGTCCTGAAAGTGTCCCGTGTCCCACCTACTCATCTCGCTCCCCAGCCCCCTGCATTCTTGGCAACCACTGATCTTTTCATTGTCTCCATAGTTTTGCCTTTTCCAGAATGCCATGGAGCTGGAATCATACCATGTGTGACCTTTTCAGATTGGCTTCTTTCACTCAGCAATATGCACTTGAGTCTCCTCCATGTCTTTCTGTAGCTTGCATGTTTATTTCTTGTTATTGCTGAAAACGGTTTCATGGTTGGGGTGTACCACATTTACCCACTCACCTATTGAAAGGCAACTTGGTTGCTCTCAAGTTTTGATGGCTTTGAATAAGACTGCTGTAAACATGCCTGTGCAGATTTTTGTGAGGACATAAATTTTCAACTCCAAATACCCGGGAGTGCAATTGCTGAATCATATGATAACAGTATGTTTAGTTTGGTAAGAAACTGCCAAAATAGCTTCCAAAGTGGCTGTACCATTTTACATTCCCTCCAGCAGCAGTGAGTGACAGTTCCCGTTGCTTCACACCCTTGCCAGTGTTTGGTGGTGTCTGTGTTTTAGACTCTGGCCCATCTCGTAGGTGTGTAGTGATGTCTCACTGTTGTTCTAATTTGCATTTCTCTGATAACATAAGATGTAGAGCAGCTTTCAGAGGCTTATCTGCATCCGTGTATCTTCTTTGGGGAGGCACCTGCTCAGATCTTCCTCCCTTTTAAAGTGGGTGGTTTGTTTTCTTATTGTTGAGTTACGCAGCATATCTGGTATGTTACGGCAGGCTCCCAGGCTCCCAGTCTGTGGCTTTTCTTTTCATTCTCAACAGTGTCTTTTGCAGGACAGGCATTTTAATTTTAATGAAGTCCAGGCTTCATTTTTTCCTCTCATGAATTGTGCTTTTGGTGCTGTGTCTAAAAATCCATTGCTAAACCCTAAGTCACTTTGATCTGTCTGGATTAAATATGTCAGTATTATCTAGATAAAAATAAATGTATCTAGTCTTACCCCCTGTCTCCTAGAAGCTTTATCCTCTTGCATTTTATCTGTAGGTCTGTGATCCCTTTGAGTTGTCCGTGTCTTTTTGTCATTCATCTCTTCTGCTTCCTTGCACCTGTCTGTGAGTTCTCCTAGAGATTAACAGATGTCTTATGTGCTCCAGTACTTGGTACTAAGTAGACCTCAAAAAAATAAGTGAGGGTGTTGACAAACATAGTTAGTAAGCGATCTATAATAGAAATAGAAGAGAGTTTTATTTGAGCCAAACTCAGGGCTGTAGCCCTGAAGACAGCCTCTCACATAACTGAGGACCTACTCCAGAGAAGCATGGTTTTCAGCAGTTTCATGTCTTGTCAGGACAAAGAACATCAAACAAGTCAGGGATACTTTCTTTCAAGGTTTAAAAAAACCCAGATCAGTGGGTACACAGCGAGTCAGCACGGCCTTGGCACCTAGGAAGGGAGTCTTATCATTGAAGCAGGGCCAGCGTTGGCGTCTCAGGAAGGGAGGCATTTAATCTTTATTTTTAACAAAGACATTCTTTACTTCCGGTCAGTGTGCTCTTTTCTTTAATAACGAAAGCAGATGTACAAATGTGTGATTGATAAGCCACCAGCAGGCTGTTCTAGTTAGCATAAAATCCAAGTTGACTGATGTATAAGCCATAATGACTTCCCTGTACCTCAATATGTGCAGATTTCTTTTATCAAGGGAGTAAGCTTTATCTTGCTCACCAGCAGCTCAACCATTCTTTTTTTTTATATATAAATTTTTTAAAATTAAAAAAAATTTACTTAATGGAGGTACTGGGGATTGAACCCAGGACCTCGTGCATGCTAAGCATGAGCTCTATGCCTGAGTAGAGTGCATATTATTTTCCCTTTTTATGTCTATAGATTTAGAAATAAAAGCAAAGCCCCTTAATCAGGGAAAGAATACAGAGTACTTGTTTCTATTCTAAATCCGAAAAATATCTGTATTAGCCCCAATATCCTTTTTCATACACAAAAATCAAATGTCAGATTTGACTGGCACAGTGATCAAACGGTATAATTTTTCTGTGACAATCCCAATTTCAGATATACCTGATTTATCTTATTCCTTTCAAAAAGCTTTTATGTAAATACGTTCACAAACCGGGAACATTCTTTGTTGGTTTCTCCTGGAAGGTGTCCCTGGGACATTCCCCTTTTGGAGTCTGAGGCCCACCAGGCAAACTCCACTTTCTTACAGATTCAGCCTTTAAAGTCTTGGAGCCTCGCCCTTAACCCTGAGTTGGCCGCTGCAGCTTTACTGCAGTGCAGAGATTTTGTTCGGTGCCAGTGTGCTGTTTGCAACGGAAGCAGGTGGTTGTCCTTTGGGGCACATATTTTTAAAGGATTGGTGGGTTACTTGTGTTTGGCGGACTATTTGACCATCTGGTAAAAGTCACGTTTTACTTGTGGACTTAACAGCAGGACCTAAGTAGGGAAAGCCCAGTGGTCAGCTTTGCACGAGCCAGTGTCTTGGAACCACATGAAACAGGTCAGCTCTGTTGAACGCGGGACCTTGTGCACGCTAAGCATGCACTCTATGACTGAGCTATACCCTCCCCACCCCCAATTTTTTTACATCATCCACCATGCGATACATACAAAGATAAATATTATTTTGATCAGTGAAAGATCTTAGGGCATAGCACAAAATACCAGCAGATAAAGATTTTTATTTTCAAGGATTTCTTAGTTATAAGTCTTGACATGTGTGTATGCGCACATGTGCACATGCACACACACGCACACACACACAGCCCTTCTGTGCACAGTCTGCATTCAGGACGGCCAGTTATGACTGAAGTGGATGGGAGCTTCAGATTCTGAGGTGGGGCAAGTAGGGTGTTCCCGTGAACTTTTCATTCTTAAGGCTTTCTTGTATAAGCGTGAGGACCTTGAACCCTAAACAGTGTTTGATGACATTGGAGCATATTTGATCTTGGGTTGAGGGCTGTCATGACATCACTGGGAAGCCGGACCCTAGAGTCCTGGTTACCATACACGAGACTGCACAGTCAGAGGGTAAACAAGGAACCGCCCCCCCCCAGTGTTGGCTATCACTGCTGTTGCCCTCCCGAGACCGTAGGACCAAACCCAGAATGCATGGGGGCCAAGTTCAACCCCAGACTTGATAGCAGAGTGATTTACTGAAGGAGGGGCAGAGTCTGAGGTGAGGTGGAATGAACAGAAGTGGTGCCCATGGCTTGGCCTTTGGGGGTGTCACAGATCTGAGCTGGGAATACTGCACTGCTGCTCCTAAACGTGGGGTTCCCACGAAGGATGGGGGTGGCACAAAGGTGACTAGGAAAGAGAATATTGACTATTTTATGTTTCTATTTAATCTCTGTTTTTGAGAAGGATGTAGAAAATTACCCAAAAGGAAGTTTTTAGGTTGCGATGGACTTCAACTTCTATGTGTAGCCCTGTCTCCTCTTAGTAGGGATAGTGAAGAATAACCTTGCTTCCAGAGGAATGAGAAGTCAGTGATTTAATGACTGATGGTAATTTGGGGTGAAAAGCAAGGTGGTTGTTGTCTAAGAAGCACTGAGGTGCTGAGAAGCTCCCCGTATACTGGCTGGTGAGTGAGGATGGGTGCCGGCTTTTCGTAGGCTTCAGCCAGATGCTCTTGATTCTTCAGGCAGATAATTTGACATAAAAGCCTTTGCTGTGCTTTCCCTTCAAGGCAAGCTAGCAAATAGAGGACAGGCTTTCAAACAGTTCTGACTGTGCTGTACAGTGGAAAGGACATTTTACACTATGGTCGGGGTATTTACCCCCTGAAACTGACACACATGCACACACACACACACCGCGGAAATAAAGCTGCGGAAGCAATGCCCGTTAGGAATTATGCACTGAGAAATTGTCTCTTCTCTGCCCAGTTGCATTAAAAACACAATTATTTGCAATACACTGAATTGCTTGGCTGATGTGTCATAATTTGCAGTTTGGAATCTGGTAACATAAGAGAGGAAGAATAGAACTCACGCCAGGTTGAAACTGCCTGCCTCCTTCAGCCTCTGAATTCTGTTACATTAGCCCTGCATTCCGGAGTTAAACATTAGAGGCGCTGCTTGTGCCCAGGTGGCTTATTAAGTTCCCTGAAGAAAGTTTCCACCCCACAGCTCCAGGTTAGTGACCACTATTACTTGTTGTAGATACGTTTGCTTCTAGCCTTGAAACCTTGCGAATAAGCAGAGATGAGAATGGTGAAGGAGAAATTACTGCTACCAACTTGAAGTCTTGCGGAAGCCTTGTGACCCAGCCCACTTGAGCAAGCAGAACAAAGAAATGTTATGCTTCCCTTAAAGGTCAGGTGGCTCTAAGAAGTCTGCAACCCCCCCTTTGCCCTTTAATCATGAACCCTCCCACTCCCCCTTCTCCCTTAGCCTGAATTAAATAAAGATTTCATTAAATTAAATAAATTATTTAATTAAAAATTTAAAATTAAATCAAATACATAAATAAAAGAAGCCTGAATTGTCTTCCAAGTTAAGGTGGTTCTTTGGGACATTAGTCTGCCATCTTCTTGGTCTACTGGCTTTCCCAATCAAGTTGCTATTCCTTGCCCCAACACCTTGTCTCTCAACTTATTGGCCTGTTGTGTGGTGAGCAGCACGAGCTTAGACTCCATAACAGTGATGGAGAGGGTGCTGGGGATAAAGATATGCTCTTTGCATTGGGGCAGGTCATCCTAAGGTTGTCTGCAACCACAATTTCTCTGTCTGAAAAGCCGGGAAAAATCGCTCAGTTGGGTACAGCTGGTGGTACATGTGGACAGAGGGGTCCAGGTGTTTCAGTTTTTTCCAACCTGCAGGGAGATAGTCTGCTTTGGAACAGCACCCTAGGAACTGCTTAGGGGACTGAGGTAAGGCCAAGATGTTCCACACTGGTTCCAAATTCCTGTAACTGTATTGTATCTAATAAAAACCAGTCTGCTAGGATGAAGGAACTGTCAAGGGCTCGGCAGACTCTGGACCTGCTGTAAGGGAGGCCAGAACTCAAATCCTAGCAGGGAATTGCAGTGCCAATCAGAGCCCAGGCTGAGCCCCTCAGAGTCCTCGGTAGCACACCCCTTTGAGGATCTCATGTTGTGGGTCCAAAAGTGTGGGCCCCAATCAGCAGCATTACCTAGGAACTTGTTAGAAACACAGAATGTTGGCCTCCCCTCCTGAACCTACTGAATCAGAACTTTGCAGCAGGGCCCAGGCATGGGGGTTTTAGTATGTCCCCCAGCTGATTTTTTAAAACATTGTTTATACTTTTTTTGGTTGTTATGGGTTTTGGGCGTGGGGCAGGGGTGATTAGGTTTTTACTTATTTTAATGGAGGTACTGGGGATTGAACCCAGGACCTTGTGCATGCTAGGCACACAGTCTACCTCTGAGCTATACCTTCCCCCACACTTGATTTTGACACAAGTTAAATTTGAAAACCAATGATTTAATGAAATGAATGGGCAGTTTTATTAGGAAAATGTATATATACTCATGGTATTTTTTTTTGAAGTATAGTAATTTTCAATGTTTTGTGTTAATCTCTGTGTACAGCATGGTGATTCAGTTACATACATAAACATATATACATGTATATATTCAGATTCTTTTTCATTATGTTATTGCAAGATATCGAATACAGTTCCCTGTGCTATACAGTAGAAATGTATTGTTTATCTATTTTATATATAGTAGTTCATATCTGCAAATCCTAAACTCTCAATTTGTCCCTCCCCTCCCTTTCCCACTCTGGTAACCGTAAGTTTGTTTTCTGTGTTTGTGAGTCTGTTTCTGTTTTGTAAATAAGTTCACTTGTCATTTTTTTTTAGATTCCATATATGAGTGACATCATATGATATTTGTCTTTCTGTCTGATTGACTTCACTTAATATGATAATCTCTAGGTCCATCCATGTTGCTACAAATGACATTATTTCATTCTTTTTTTAAAATTTTAATTCTTACTTTTTATTAAGTGTAGTTGATTTGCAATGTTAGTTTCAGGTGTACAGAAAGCAATTTAGTTATACACATATATGTATATACTTTCAGTTTCTTTTCCATTACAGCTCATTATAAGTAACTGAATATAGTTCCCTGTGCTATATATATGTAGGTCCTTGCTACTTTATTTTATTCTTTTTTATGGCTGAGTAGTATTCCATTGTATATGTGTATATGCACCATAACTTCTTCATCCATTCATCTGTTGATGGACATTTAGTTTGTTTCCATGTCTTGGCTATTGTAAATAGTGCTGCTGTGAACATTGGGGTGCACATATCTTTTTGAGTTAGGGTTTTCTCTGGATATATTCCCATCTCCAGGTATATCTTAGTAATGAGTCATCACAGGGAGCATTCTAGAGCAATGGGAGGGCTGACGGCCTGGCTAGATCATTCAGGGAGCTTAGGACATGTCAATCATTTCTGACCGGCCAATCAATGGCAGGGGTCAGACTAGGAGAGAGTAGGTAAGTAATTGTACCCCAAAAGGTGGGTAGACTTTGAGAAGAAATTTGCTTTATGCAGTAATTGCCAAGTGTCAGCTCATCCTCATTATGTCCATTTCCTAGGGCTGCTGTAGCAAGGTACAACAAACTGGGTGGCTTAAGACAACAGCAATATATTCCCTGAGTTCTGGAGGCTAGAAATCTGAAACCGAGGTGCCAGCAGGGCTGTGACCGCTCCGAAGGCTCTGGGGAAGAATTCTTCCTTGTGGCGTCGACTTTCTGGTGGTTATCGGCAACCCTTGGCATTCCTTGGTTTGTGGCAGAATAACTCCAGTCTCTGCCTCCATCTTCACGGGACTTGCATGTCTCCGAATCTCTTACAAGGACATTAGTCATTGGGTTTAGGACCTGCCTTCATCCAATATGACTTTCTCTTAATTACGTCGGCAAAGACATTTCCAAACAGGGTCATGTTCACATGTAGTGGGGATTGGGGCTTCAATATATTCTTTTTTTTGGAGGAGGGGGATGTAATTTAAACCATAACACTGATTTATATCAGCAGGGAGGCCAAGAGGAGTGGTGGAGGGAGCAATCCACCAGGCAGAGGCAGTAAGGGATGCGTTGTCTGCAGAGAGTTTAAAAGCAGTAATGAAACCAACTAAAAGTCAAGTCTTTTTAATTTTCACCATGCTCGAAGAATTAAACAAACTCAGTGGTCAAATGCCCCTCCCTCCCGGGGACCACTCCCACCACGACCCTCCTGCCCCCACCTGCACAGCAGTGTACCAGCTGGTGCATCACTAGTTCTTGTTTCTTAGGGTGGCCATAATAAAGTAGTGGCTTAAACCATGGAACTTAGTTTTCTCCCAGTGTCGGAGGCAAGAAGTCCAGGATCAAGATGCCAGCGGGGCTGGTTTCTTCAGAGGCCTCCCTCCTTGGCTTGTAGATGGCTGTCCTCTTGTGTCTTCCTTCTGGGTGGCTCTGCGTTCAAATGTCCTAATTTTAGAAGCACACCACTCATGCTGGATTAGAACCCACTCTAACGACCTCAGTGACTTAATTACCTCTTTAAAGACCCTGCCTCCAAATACAGTCATATTCTAAGATACTGGGGTTTAGAGCTTCGATGTTTGAACTTTGGGGGAGGGAAACAATTCAGCCCATAACACCACCAAATCCATCTGTTAAGTATTTTGGGTTAAATTACGGTAGAAACAAAAGTCCTGCCTTTTCCAGGAAACCCATTCTTACGTTTACCAGCATTCTGCTCTCACGCTTACTACCTCAGCATTGCACAAATTGGTCCCTAGGGAACAGTTTCCCAGCCATTACTTGATAAGAGGTTCATGGTCAAATAAGTTTTGGAAACAAAAGAAGGGTAGCAAGTTTCCCCAAACTTACTTTATCGGGGTAACCCTTTCTCATGGTTCATCAATGTGATTCAGAAAGACGCTCTGTATGACAGAGAACAATTTCATACTGTGTAACACGTGGAAAAAATATTCACTCTCTTGTAGTGACTTATGGTGAAAAAGAATATGAAAATGAACACATGTATGCTCATGTATGACTGAAGCATTGTGCTGTACACCAGAAACTAACACAACATTGTAAACTGACTAGACTTCAATTAAAAAATATATACAAAAAAAAAGATGTTCTGTAGAACAAACCTGGGGGGGATAAAGCTGATTTATGGCAGGATTAAAATTGCCTTGGTGCTGTTAGGAGTATATTTAATTGCTCTTTAAAAAACAAGCAAAAATAATGCCATTAGTCATTGAAAAGTGGTAATAATATTCTGTGTATGTACTTCACTATGAAACAGCAAAAAGATAATAAACAAAAATTTGTAATGTTATTAAGACGATGTTTTATAATTTGGGTCTAGGACACAAATATGATCTTGAGAGTTGAAGAGCTAACTAGTATTAACCCTGATGTCAGCTAGTAGATAACCACTGGCTAACGATGGTTAAAGCTCATCTGGTAAAAGATTGAAGGTAAAGATGGCAGATTTCACTGAGGCCCTGGAATGATCTTAGAGCCACTGAAAGAGGGAAAAAAAGCAGAAATAAGGAAAAGAAAAGAAAATCACCTTAAGTCCAACCAGTTAGAGAAAATAATTTTACTCTGCTGCTTTATATTTATCACATAATTGCAATTATACTGCATATTAATTTTAGTGCATGAAGCAAGACATAGAATTTATATCACAACCATTTCCTCAGGACATTTTAAATTGTTCATAAATATCATTTCTAATGGTTACAAAATGAAGTAAGGGGAAGTGCCCTTTTTGGTGTATATATGCCTTTTAAGTATGCTACTCTTAAAAAACCCTGCTAATTCAATTAGCAAAATTGATTCCATTTAAATTTTCATTTCCTTGATTACAAATGAGTTTGTATCTTTTGCCGTATACTCATTAGCCTGCCCTTTTAAATTAATGTTTAGTTTTTAGAGAATGAAAAATGCTTAATTCTGGTAAAATACATATAACATGAAATTTACTATCTTAGCCATTTTTCAGTGTACAGTTCAGTGGTGTTAATTAAGTACATTCACGTTGTTGGGCAGCCGGTCTTCAGAACTCTTTCCATTTTGGAAAACGCAACTCAATATCCATTAGCAGCAACTCTTCAGTCCTCTTTCTCCTAGAGTGTCAACAGCCGTCTTTCTGTCTCTATGAATTTGGCAGGAATTGCCCTAAATTTGTAGGTTGCTTGAGTTGTATTGACATATTAACGATGTTAAGTCTTCTGTTTCATAAACACAGGATGTCTTTCCGAGCTTTATCTCTTTTATGAGTAATTTTTTCATATCCTTTTTCTTTTCTAGGCAGTCTTAATGTCTTTAATTTTCAATGTTTATGAACTTTTTATATATTAAGGATATTAACCTTCTGTCACACTGCAAATACATACAGCAAATATTGTCCCCAGCTTACCGATCTTACTGATCTTTTCATTTTTTTGATGACATTTTGATATAAGTTTTACATCGAGTTAAATTTTACAGTATTCTGAATATCTTTTTTTTTTATTTAGGATAACTTTTTGTTGATGTATAATTGACATATACCATCATATTAGTTTCAGGTAGACAACGTAATGCATTTAGGATAATTTTTTAAAAAACTGCACTCAGCTAGAAAAAGAGCATTTATCAAGTGTTTGCTGTTCTCTAAAGTCTACATATACATGCTAATTCCTTCATCCTCACTACAGCTCTCTGAGGTTGTTACTAATATGATCATTCCCATTTTACATATGAGGAAACTGAGACACCAGGAGGTTAAGTCACTTGTCCAAAGTCACACAGTTCAAGCCAGGCAGCCAGAGGTCAGAGACCTCATTCCTTGAGCTCTATGCTCTGTTATGTCCCGTCCTGGCCTTTCTCTCTATACTGGAACTTCTTATGGATTTACTAGGGACAATGGGTAAGGAGCAGGGAGGCCTTCCAAGCCCAAGGTAGGATCCTTGTCAACCAGGAGCCACAGTTCCCTGCAGCAGGCAGTGAGACCAGATCAGGTCCAGGTCCTGGGTCTGGATTAGGGAGCAAAGGGAAGGATCTGTCCCTTGGGGGTGGAGGGTAGAACTGAGCTCGCTCCTGGAGAAGAGCCTCTTCCAGCTTGGTAATGGCGAGAGGGAAAGGCTGTGGAAAACAGAAGAACATTCAGCAATTTATTTAAAATTTATGTGGCACTTTTTCAATAACTGTTAGGCAAATGATCTCTTAAGCTGGATGTGCTCTTGACAGGCACTGATTTATTGTGAGTGATGCTGATAATACTACACATCTTCACTGAAGTAATTTCCTCTTCCCAGTGCCTTTTTTGAGCCAGAAAAGAGAACTTCCCTAGTTTTGTTTTTGTCCTTAAAAAAAAAAAAAACTTAATGGTGTGCTAAACTTGTCCCTTTTCTGCCTATCAAAGAATGCCCCCTAGGCTCTCTGGACCAAACTCAGACATACTTTATTTGGGACATATATTCAAAAGGGGGAGAAAACAGTTAAAAGATTGTGACATCTATTCCGGTGACCACAGTGATGAGAAAACAAACCTGGGGCCTTATCTCATATCTTGTTTATTTTATACAGAATCTGAGATACCCAAAGTCCTTCAGCGTTGAAAAAGTTGCTCTTCTGTTTCGTTATGTAAGTGATGTTTTGTTGAGCTTTGTTTCATAGCAGGTCTAGGTCTGTCCCCAGCGGCTGCCTCACGCACGCTCACAAGCACGTTTCCCACCTCCATATCGCATGAAATGACGACCACAGTAAGCTTAGTGACCATCCGTCCTCTCGAATAGATACAAAATTAAAGAAACAAGGAAAAAAATGTTTTTCCTTGTGATGAGAACTCTTAGGATTGGCTCCCTTAACGACTTTCATATACCACACAGCAGGGTTAATTACGTTTACAGGCTGTACATGACATCCCCGGAGGTTATTTTAATCTTATGACTGGAAGTTTGTACTTTTTTGACCACTTTCCTCCAATTCCCCTCCCCCGCCCCCTGCCTCTGGTAACCACAAATCTGATCCCTTTTTCTATGATTTTGTTTGTTTTTGAAGTGTATGGACCTACAACACTACCTTGCTTCATGATAGACAACATCGTGATTTGATATTTCTATACATTTCAAAATGATCACCAGAATAAGTCTAGCTACCCATCTGTCACCATATAAAAATATTACATAGTTACTATGTTCTGTAAACTGTGTATTTCATAACTGTGACTCATTTATTTTGTAACTGGAAGTTTCTGCCTCTTAATCTCCCTCTACTATTTCTCTCCTCCTCCCCCACACCCCTCCCCTCGGCAACCGCTTGTTTGTTCTCTGCATCTATGATTCTGTTTCTGCTTTACTATGTTTGCTCATTTGTCTTGTTTTTAGATTCCACATATAAGTGAAACCATAGAGTGTTTTTCTTTTTCTGTCTGACTTATTTCCCTTAGCATAATACTCCCTAGGTGCTTCCATTTTGTTGCAAATGGCAAGAGTTTATTCTTTTTCATGACTGAGTAATATTCTGTTGTGTATATATACCATTTCTTCCTTATCCATTCATTGATTGATGGACACTTAAGTTGCTTCCATATCTTGGCTATTGTGAATATGTAGCAATGAACATAAGGGTGCGTGTATCTTTTCTAATTAGTATTTTTGTTTTCTTCAGATAAATATCCAGGAGCAGAATTGCTGGATCATATGGGAGTTCTCTTTTTAAGTTTTTGAGGAATCTCCATACCGTTTTCCATAGTGGTTGCATCAGTTTACTTTCCCACCACTGGTGCGGGAGGGTTTCCTTTTCTCCACATCCTGGCCAGCACTTGTTATTTGCTCTCTTGTTGATGGCCATTCTGACAGGTGTGAGGGGATGTCTCATTGCGTTTTTGATTTGCATTTCCTTGATGATTAGTGATGTTGAGCATCTTTTCATGTTGGTTATCTGTATGTCTTTTCTTTTTTTTGGAGGGGGGAGTCTCTAGTCAGATCCTCTGAATCTATTTTAATCAGGTTTCTTTTTTTTTTTTTTTTTGGTGTTGAATTGTATGAGGTTTGTGTGTGTGCGTGCGTGTGTTCTGGGTATTAACCCCTTACTGGATACATTGTTTGCAAATATCTTCTCCCATTCAGTAGGCAGCCTTGTGGTTTTGTTGATAGTTTGCGTCACTGTGCAAAAGCTTTCTAGTTTGATGTAGTCTCATTTGTTTATTTTTGCTTTTGTGTCTCTTGCCTGAGGAGACATATGCAAAAAAATTTGGTAAGACCGGTGTTGTGGAGGCTACTGCCTATGTTTTCCTCCAGAAGTCTTACGGTTTCAGGTTTTCATTTATATCTTTAATCCATGTTGAATTTATTTTTGTGCATAGTATGAGGAAGTTTCCTGTTTGATTCTTTTGCATGTAATGATCCAGTTTTCCCAGCACCATTTATTGAAGGGACTGACCATCAACATCCATTTATGATAAAATTTCTCAACAAAGTAGGTGTGACGGAATGTACCTTAACATAATAAAGGCCATGCATGACAGGTCCACAGCTAACATGCTCAAAAGTGAAAATCTGAAAGCATTTCCTGCAAGATCAGGAACAAGACAAGTGTGCCCACACTCATCACTTTTATTTAACATAATATTGGAAGTCCCAGCCACAGCAATCAGACAAGAAAAGAAATAAGAGGAACCCAGATTGGAAAGGAAGAAGTAAAACTCACTGTTTGCAGATGACATGATACTATACATAGACAACTGTAAAGATGCAACCAAAAACTTACTAAAACTCATCAGTGAATTTGGTAAAATTGCCGAGTACAAAATTAATATACAGAAATCTCTTGTTTCTATACACTCACAATGAACTATCAAAATGAAATTAAGAAAACAATCTCATTATAATCATACCAAAATACTTAGGAATAAATCTAAGGAAGTGAAAGACCTATACTTGGAAACCTATGACATTGATGGAAGAAATTGAAGACAACAGAAACAGATGGAAAGATATACCATGTTCTTGGATTAGAAGAATTAACATTAAAATGTGCATACTCTCCAAGGCAATCTACAGATTCAGGGCAACCCCTATCTACATACCAATGGCATTTTTCACAGAACTGGAACAAATAATTCTAAAATTTGTATGGAAACACAAAAGTCCCTGAATAACAAAAACAATCCTGGGAAAGAAGAACAAAGCTGGGGAATCACATGCCCTGACTTCAAACTATATTACAAAGCTACAGTCATCAAAACAGTATGGTATCGGCACAAAAACAGACCCATAGATCAATGGAACAGAACAGAGAGCCCAGAAATGAACCCACACCTATATGGGCAATGAAGCCCAATGACAAGGGAGTTTTTTTTTTTTTTAAGGACTAGTAGATTCTGTTCCCCCACTTTTCTGAAGGGCTTTAAGGAAGCAGCTCTACTGTAGAACTCGGGCATGAATCCAGGGGACATGGACTGTGAAAGACTCTGAGTCATAAGCCCTATGTGTGACACGCCCGAGAATGTAGGGTTCTTGCCGGGAGGAGCTCTCTGTCTGGCTCGCCTTGTAGTCCCAGTTCCCCGGTCCCTGGCACTGAGTGGAAACTCAGTAAACATTTGCTGGCTACCAGATGCGCCTTCCCACCACATTGTCAAGGCTCTCTCAGTAACAGGCAGTGAGAACCGAAGTGCATTCCCAGCAGCCCCCGGGCCTGCCAATCTTTTCTGCGGACAAGGCAGGCAGTGCAATGGCCCAACCATAGCGAGGCACTTTAAAGACACCGTAAAAGCCACTCTAAGAAAAACAGTTCCCCCAGTGGTGCCTGGAATTCCATGAAGAGGGGTTTTCTGTCTGTGTATATCCTCATTAACTTCTTTGCAAATGCCATGGGAAGAGGTACCCACACTGGGCCCCTGAACCCTTCATGAGGATGAACTGATCATGTGAAAGTTTTCTTCCCAAGACAGGCCACCAGCAGGAGGCGGCAGCTGCCTGGTTAGAAGGTTTAGCCTCATCCTGAGCCACTGTGGCCACGCACGTGGGCTCAAGGGTTTCTCCAGACTTTTCCACTCAATCTTCAATGTTGGCTTCAAATATGGAAGCTCCAGAAACAGGCCTCAGTCATACTGTTCTCAGGCCCATTGTTTTTAGGATCCATAACAACCTCCCCAACCCCAGACTTCAAATAGAGAGATTCTATCGCTGGCCAGCCTTTATTATGTATGCTTATATTGTTTTCTTTACAGAAATAACAGCCGTATTTTCTATTAAAAACTCCCAGGGTGGGAGAGGGTAGAGTGTGTGCTTAGCATGCACGAGGTCCTGGGTTCAATCCCCAGTCCCTCCATTAAACAAACAAGTCCTAATTACCTCCCTCCTCCCTGGAAAAAATAGTATTTTAAAAAGCAAAACAAAACTCCCATGATGTTTGTGTGACCTGAGGTTGAGACCAGCCCCAGGTCCTGCAGACAAGGCGGGGCAGGGGCTGACTTTTACTGAGCAGCTGCTGTGTGTAGGCACCCGGCCAGATGGGCGCTTCCTGCTGGAAAAGACTTGGGGAGGGAGATATTTACTGAGAACAAAGCTGAGGCTCTTGGGAGAAACAGTTGCCACTCGCAGGGTGATGAAGCTGAGCTGAATTCCACAGGCCCCGTTCTCCTCTCTAGAAGGAGGGTCACAGATGTCCGCGGGGGCCAGGGAACGAGCGGTGCAGTCTTCATAACATCCCCACTGGACGTGGCACAGGACCGTCTTTCACAGGGGATGCATGCAACAGAAACCCATTCAAAATAAGCTTAAACAAAAATGTGAGTTTGTTGGGAGGGATATTGGGCACCACCTAGGATCTGAAATAGGTTGAACAGGCAGGGCCTTACCTGTCACAGGCCTCAGGGTCTCACCTGATGCTTCACCTGGGAGGGGGCTCGGTAACCTGTGTCTCTGTCTCTTGGTCAGAATCCCCAAGAGAGATCCTAATTGGCTCCTGACCAGCCAATGGATTGCCTCCTCCAGAGTCAGGTGTTCGCCTCTCGTCCAATCAGATCTGACCAAGAGTCATGATGTCAAGAGGTAGCCTCTGGGAGTGAATTCTGTGAATGAACGAGACAGTTTTTAAAAAAGCCGTCCTGTGCTGGGCAGACAGCCAAAAGGTGTCCATTATTATTTGGCTAGAACCCAATAAATGTTTATTGCCCGGTTGTTTTGTTGTTTTTGTTGTTTGGGTTTTTTTGTTTGTTTGTTTGTTCCTGACCAAACACTTTGAGGACCTTAGCCGAATCATTCTTCTGTTTTTCATTTAAGAAAAATATGTGGCGTTTCTATACATCAGTTGTCCCCTTGTTTACAACCATTGGAGCAAATCGAGAAAGGAGAAATGGGCTATTTATTCTCAGATGTTTGATTTGAAGGGGACAGAGGACATGGGAAAACATCTGTGGCTGACGCTGTTGTGTTTGCTGCTGGAGGCCAACCAGGGCCAGTTACAGAAGGAGTGGGTGGCAACAAGGAGGTGCTTTGTTTTTTCCCCACAGGAAGTTATTTTTCTCTGTTTTGCAAGTTTGTTGAATTTCTTTTGTTTCTGGTGTCAATAATGTGGATGCCTGAAACTTCTTTTTCCCCCTTCGGCTTGCCCTAATTTTGCATTTTACGTAACTCCAGAGCTGACGAAAAGCTGACCTGTCACGATGCACTGCTTGTGGTTTAGCTAGACACCGAAGGCTGCGCGCTTATGAATTAGTCTTATGATGCCCCCGTGAGGGTGCTGCTGGAATCCCAAGGCACTTGTGGTTAAAAGGATTTGTTATCAAATGTCAAGCTTCAGAAAGGGAAAAAGAAGAAATTAAAAAAAAAATCATAAGGGAACAATCCACCTCCGAAAAAAAAAAAAACCCGATCTTCTGCAAGGCTTAAAGTGACAGAGAGCATTGCTAGGCATGACCGAGTTAGGTGGGTGAGAATTTGAGACCCGCCTCAAGCCACCCCTGTTAGTGACTGTGCGTGTGTTTACTTTTCTAAGCTGCAAGTGTGAAAGAGCCGTGGACAACCTTTCCACTGGGTTTCATGTTACCTAAATGCTGTTGCCTGTGTGGATCTTTAGCACTTGGGTAACGCTCCATAGATGACAGCTACTGTCAGCTGGAATTGTCTGTGCCTGAAAGCAAGGGGCAGCCCTTCTGCAGGACGAGATGAGGAAGAGAGAGGATGGGTGGGGGGCGGGCATCAGGAACCCAAATAAAACCGGGTACTCAGCATACAGCCTGAAGCAAATGTTCAATGAACACTTGGAGGTTCAGGAAAAGAGGGAAGGTGTGACATCCCTGGAGATGACTCCCACTGTCACAAAGCAGACAGAAAAAGTCTTTTCTCCTATTCATTTTAGCGTCAGGGAATCATATAAGTATAGAATGCTCATGTGGTAAGGATTCTAGAAAGGTACTCCAGTTTTTTTTTTTTCCCAAGTGGGATAACTTGAGTGGCTGAATGACTTTTCCAGTTAAAATATGAATCAGTAGCAGGCTGAGATTAGAACCCGAGATGCAGAACAAATAATCCCTTATTTAATGCTGAAGTGTTACTCAAGATTGGCCAAATCAGGACTGCCTTAGATTAAAAAAAGAAAAATTAACTGGGCAAGTTATTTAACCTGACTCTGCTGTGGTTTCCTTACCTGCAAAGCAGCAATAATACGACCACTGCCCTCCTCCAGAAGGCTGCAGTAAAGATGACATTCTACATAAAAACATCTAGAAATGTGCAATAAGTGTTACCTGTATGATTACCTGCCACCAGAACTTATGTCTCACAATTCCCAGACGTGACCAGTCGGCCTTCGCCGTCTCTAAAGTCACTGGCTTCCTACCTCTATGTCTGCATGAAGATAAACTCTTTAATGGCCAAAGCATTTGTTACCTCTTTATACCCCCTGGCACCTGGCATAGTTATCTTTTTTGTAATTAAACTTTTTATGTTGAAATGATTATAGAGTCAGATCCAGTTGAAGGAGGTAATGCAGAGAGATCCCCTCTACCTGTCACCCGTTTTCTCCAGTAGGAAGAGTTTGCAGAACTAAAGGACAGAATCGCAGCCGAGACAGGTACTGCCCTCTGATTTTATTCACTTTGCCGCAGTTTGACTTGTACGCATGTGTGTATGTGTGTGTGTGTTTAGTTCTGTACGATTTTTTTTTTTTACAATCCAGGTCTTTTCTTTACACCCTTCGTGCCATGAATTCATAGGGAACGGGTTCCAACAATTCAGGCTCCTTTCCGTTGGTTCTGACGAAGTGTGCTTCTCTGGGTGGCGCTCCAGCTGAACCCAAGTACCGTTCTCTTTGGCTTCCTTCTTTTTGTGATCCTTTTCCTTCACTTGTTTCTGGAAGCTGTCTTGGCTTTTAAAGGGCTTAATATGCTCAACACGCACCTTAATTCTCTTGGCAAGAATCCTTCCCTTAACTTGTTTGCTTATGACAATGCCAGCAGCGTGCTGAGTAACATTGTAGACTCGTCCGGTTTTGCCGTGGTAACATTTGCGGGGCATTCCTTTTTGGACAGTACCCGTTCCCTTGATGTCTACAGTGTCAGCTTTCTTATAGATTCACACGTATGTGGCCAAAGGAACAACTCCATGTTTTCTAAAGGGCCTGGAGAACATATGGCGGGTGCCTCTCCTCTTTCCCTTTTCCCTTTGTGTTGGTCATTTTGGCGAATTACTGGAAGGTGGCAGTGCCGGCTGAAAGGAATGGTTCTGCACGACTTATCACATGTGCAGGTTCATTATGACAGTCCAGATACAGACCAGGCCCATCGGTCACAAAGACCCCTGGTGCTGGTCTTTCACAACCATACCCCCTTCTCTCCTGCACTCTCAACTCCTAATCTCTGGCCACCACTGATCGGTACTGAGGTTTGTTCACTCGGTATAGCTCACTGGAGATTCGTCCAGATTGTGGCTTGTATCAACAGTGTGTTCCTTTTTCTTGCTGAGTCGTATCTGATGATATAATTGTAGCACCGTTTCTTTAACCATTCACCCCCTTCAAGGACATCTGGGTTGTTCCCTGTGTTTGGCCACTAAGCATAAATAAAGCTGCTGTGAACCTGTAAGTACAGGTTTGAGGGTAAGTATAAGTTTTCACTTCTCTGGGATAAAAGTCCACGAATGCACCTGCTGGGTCGAATGACAATTACATATTTAGTTAAAATATAAAATCATAGATGGATTGCAAGTAAAAGAAGGAAAACAAGCGGTCATCATAAGAAAGCTGGCTATATTAAAACCAGACAAAGTAAACGTCAAAACAAGGAGAAAAAGGGATCCACTATTACGATACAAAGGTGCATCCATCAAGAAGACACGTCAGTCCTAAATGTGCAAGTATCTACTAACAGACTTTTGAAGCGTATGGGACAAAAGTTAGTGGAGAAAGACACAGCCACAAATGTATTTTGAGATTTCAACGCTCTCCTCTAATGAAGCAGACAAAGGAAGGAGGCAGAAGATTTGAACAGTGTCCTGAGGAATTCAGCCTAGGAGCGAACACCGCCCACCACGCATGTCAGCACACCTCTGTCCAAGAGCACGTGGAACATTCGGCAAGAATGACCATAGGCTGAGCTATAAAATGAGTCTCATGTTTAAAGCAGTGACTTGTACAGAATGTTCTTGGACTGCAATGACATTATGTCAGACATCAATAATAAAAAAAAATTCTAGAAAAACCCCACAGATTTTGAAGAGAAGTTACATATTGTTAAATAACCCACAGGTCAAAGAGGCTCTCACAAGGGACATTAGAAAACACAACTGGACAACAATGAAACACAACTTAAGAAAACATACAGGATGCAGCTAAAACAGCAATAATGCAGGTGAGACCCATAGCTTTTTTTCCTCCTAATGTCTACTTTTATTTTTAAAAAAACTCAGTAGTAATAAGTTCCAACATGTTTATGTGTTATGTATACATTCTGTCTGCTTTCTCGCAGCTTAGCGTTTGTGCAATAGTTAATCAGGGACAGAGTGGAATTCCAGAGTTTTATAGTGCCCTAAGCCTTCAAAAACGATGTGAAAATATTTGCTAGAACAATAAACACAAAATGGAAAGATGTAATTACATATAATAATTTCCAACAATGCGACTATTTCAGCGATTCCCCTTAACCCTTAATTAAATAAGACAGCATCTTTCTCCAAGCATGGAATCCACAGCTGTAACTGGTCATGTTAGGCTGCAAGCTTATTTCCAAGCCTGTTTTAAATGAGAGTAGAAATAAAATAGATTTCAATACAGAATTTCATTTTACAGTAACTTTGTTTGGGATTTTTCTCTCTGTGAATTAGGAAATACTTGTAAATCAGGAAAACAAAATAAGAAGGCAATTGCAGAATTGACCCATAGAGGGCACTGTTACTTAAGTCCAGAGGGAAAACCTTGTGCTGTGGAAAAGGGAAGAAATACCAGCTCTGGAACAGACCTGAGACAGCATTGAGATTTTATCCCTGATTTTGCAAAGGAGACATTTGAGGTCCAGAGGGAGCGGGTGACTAATGCCACCTCTTGGTTTCGGTTATGCCAGTGGGTCATATCTTTTTTTTTATTGAAGTATAGTCAGTTTACAATGTTGTGTCAATTTCTGGTGTCTAGCATCATGTTTCAGTCATACATACACATACATAGATTCCTTTTCATATTCTTTTTCATTATAGGTTACTGCAAGATACTGAGTGTAATCCCCTGTGCTGTACAGAAGAAACTTGTTTATTTATTTTATATACAGTAGTTAGCATCTGCAAATCTGGGTCCCCCAATTTATCTCTTCCCACCCCCTTTACCCCCTGGTGACCGTAAGTTTTTTCTCTATGTCTGTGAGTCTGTTTGCTTTGTAAATAAGTTTATTTGTGTCTTTGTTTAGATTCCACATATAAGCGATATCATATGATATTTTTCTTTCTCTTTCTGGCTTACTTCATTTAAATGATGATCTCCAGGTCCATCCATGTTGCTGTAAATTGCATTATTTTATTCTTTTTTATGGCTGAGTAGTACTCCATTGTGTGTGTGTGTGTGTGTGTGTGTGTGTGTGTGTGTGTGTATCTTTTTTATCTAGGTATCTGTTGATGGACATTTTAGGTTGTTTCCATGTCTCGGCTATTGTAAATAGTGCTGCTATGAACACTGGGGTGCACGTGTCTTTTCAAATTAGAATTTTCTGTGAATATATGCCCAGGAGTGGGATTGCTGGATCATAGGGTAAGTCTATTTTTAGTTTTTAAAGGAACCTCCATTCTGTCGTCCGTAGTGGCTGCATTACCACCGACAGTGTAGGAGGGTTCCTTTTTTTCACACTCTCTCCAGCATTTATTATTGGTAAACTTTTTTAAAAATGTTCTCAAGATTTTGCAATCTTCTAAGGATATAAAAACATAAATAACCACAGTGATTTCTGATTTTTATATAGCCATTTACACAAAGTGATGTGCTGATAACATGTACTGGTGTTACTGTGTCCGTAAGTAAAATATTAGAATACTTAGCATGCGCATTTATAGATCTGCTCTGAGCCCCAGCTGCCACAGCTTTGACCCTTCCCTGGAGCTCCCCATGATTCACCAATGAAACGATTAATTCCTTATGAAAAGAGGCCCTCAGCTTCATTACCAAGCTCAGTGTCCTTTCTGACTGTTGGATGCCCATTTTATTTCAGAAGTTGTTAAATATTTTGGATTTTACTGATGAACTTACAGTATCATCAATATAATGAAGTGGAAAGTGTATTAGAGCACATGCTTTTGGATCTGTAGACTTTTGAATGATGGCCATTCTAACTGGTATGAGGTGATACCTCATTGTAGTTTTGATTTGCATGTCTCTGATAATTGGTGATGTTGGGTGTCTTTCCGTGTGCCTGTTGGCCATCTGGATGTCTTCTTTGGAGAGGTGTCTGTTTCGGTCTTCTGCCCATTTTTTGATTAGGTTGCTTGTTTTATTGATATAAATCTATATGAGCTGTTTGTCTGTTTAGGAAATTAGTCCCTTGTCGATCACATCATTTGCAAATATGTAGATTGTCTTTTCGTTTTGTTGATGGTATCCTTAGCTGTGCAAAGGCTTTTAAGTTTAATTAAGTCTCATTTGTTTATTTTTGCTTTCATTTCCATTATTGTAGGAGCTGGTTTGAAAAAAATATTGGCTGTGATTTAGGGTTATTTACATTTTTGTTTTTAAAGCCAATTTCAGACGCTCTCCACCAAGAGTCTGGACTATGACAAACTTCTCTACTTTGCATTAAGGCCAATCATATTCAGAACTCATGGTTTTAGGTTGGAAAAATTTTTTAAAAAAGGTTCTAGGGAACTCACCAGGACTGTGTTTTGGGAGGTGACAACTAAGGATAGACAAATATATGAGAACGTGTTCACGTTTCATTTTCTCTGCCCAGAAATTTTAGTTCCTAAGTCATCGATTATAATTGTTTTTTTTCCTCTTGATGTCTCCCATTGCACTCTCAGAGGGGTAAATTACTTCCAAGGGGACCATTAAGAAAATATAATAGTAGAAAGCAGATGCAGGCTGTGTCACATTTAATACAGTGGTGTCCTCTGACTCTCCAGGGCTGAAGGGCAGGGAGGGACACTGCCTGCCTGAACGGGTCAGCTACGTGCTTTTAAGTGCACAGTCTCATTTCTGCCCCCAGGGCAGCTCTGCAGAGTAGTCCTACACCTGTCCATTTCACAGATGAAATATCGAGACAAAGGAGTGATGTCACCCACTGTCACCCAGCCAGCACTTAGAAATCCTAGGATTTGAACTCAAGTCCACACTCTTGCTTTTATACTAGAAGAACTCGTATCCCGTCCTGACAAATTGCCTAAGGGCTTCAGAACACGATACTTTTGACTGAGATGTTAGCTCTTCCACTGCTCTCATGGATGCCATGATGGAAGTATGTTATATTTGAAAGGTCTAAAAATGCAGTTCTTTCCTTTAGAAGTTTATGGTTTCAGGTCTTACCTTCAAGTCTTTAACCCATTTTGAGTTAATTTTTATGTATAAGATAGCAGTCTAATTCCATTCTTTCTCATGTGGCTGTCCAGTTTTCCCAGCACCATCTGTGGAAGAGACAGTCCTTCCCCCATTGTATATTCTTGGCTCTTTTGTCGTAAATCAGTTGACCAACTGTGGGTTTATTTCTGGGCTCTCCAGTCTGTCTGCTTGGATTACCAGTTTTGTAATGTGGCTTGAACACAGACAAAGCTGGAGACACCATTGCTCTTGATGTATCTTCCATATTTTATGTTTTGTTTCATAACATGTTAAGAGTGAAAGGGACCTGAGGGGTTATCCAGCCAATTTCAGCCTCTACTTAACAAGAAAATGCAAAGAGAGTGTATGTTTCTCAGCCAAGGTTGCCCACGCACCCGGGTCTCCTCCCTTCCCGTCCAGGCCTCATCAGTTCCCTCCCAGTGCCCACTTTTCTAAGCATCACCTGGCATGTCTGTTCAGGAGTGTTGACAGGGAATGTTAAATATTTACACAAAAGCATAATGGAGAGGCAAGGGCAGCTGGTGGCTTATCTTCAGGGAATGTGGGGGAGACTTAACCTAAACGGAGAGTTTATTAGCAAAGTCTCTAAGAACTTTGCAGTGAAATAGCCTGTTTACAGTTCGGAAAAGGGCCCCTTCCCCAGTCGAGATCTGATGCCCTGGCATCACAGACATGTCCCATGTCCCTCTCCCCACGTCAGGCCACCCGCTATTTGAAGGATACTTCCACTTTTTCTCTGCAAGGTCCCCAAGAAACCTCCCGAGACACAACCTGCACGTCTCAGTTAACGTTTGTGTGGATGGTGGCTTAGGAGGAGGTGGCCAAGGCCAGCTGCCTGCACTGAGAGACAGAAAGACGACCTCAGGCAGGAGCCAGGTGTCAGGGGCAGAGGCATCCTGGGACCAGGAGGAAACATCTTATTCATCCAGGAGACCTGATAGGCAGGAAACAAAACTTTGGGTGAGAAGCGGCCACGTGAGGGTTGGAGTGCCTGGTCTCAGCACAGCGATTTCCGAGAAAAAGCCCTCTTTGCTTATCTCCCTGTTTATCGTTCTGATCCCAAAGTCCTGACTCCTCAGCTGTGTTCAGGGGTAAAGCTCACGAGAGGCAGTGCTTGCTTTCTGTCTTGGATACAGACTAGGTGCCACTGCCTGGTTTTCAGATCCACACATTAGACTCAAAGACAATTGTCATTTGAGACTTAAAATTGCTTTGTGCAAAACTGAGGTTCAGAAAGTGATCGAAGTCCTTGTTATTCAGCGTGGCCCACAGATGGGCAGTGTCAGTATTAAGAGGGGGGCTTCTTAGAAATGCAGAAATGAGGGTCCCCTACCCCAGGCTCCCTGAGCCAGGACAGGCACTTTATAAGACACGTGTACACTAAGCACTGCCTCAGGATCGTTCAGATAAAGTGGTCGAATCAGATGAGTTCTGACAGAAGGGGATGGACCAGATGAACTGGGGATGGGGGCAGGACAGGGATGTTGACCCAATGACAGGGGCTGGAAACGGCTCTCGGCAGAACCTGCTGATTCAGTCTAAGTGCGCTGACACTGGTGTGCACACAGCACCCTGGTGCCTGGTGATTCACCGTGTGACCACTGACACAGCACGGAGACAGTTTAGAGTAAAAGAAACATTCACTTCCAGTGGTCCTTCCCCCCGCCCTCCCACAACAGGAGCGGAGGGCTGGAGATGAGGCATCTGTTATCATCTGGGCTAATTAAAAAAAACAAACCCCACTGCCCTCTGTTTAGTTGTAGAATTCACACATTCGAGAGTTTTCACAATGCTAATTCCATTCTTTTATTTCCTCATACCACAAACATTTCACTCCCTTTTTACAACCTGAATTTACACAAGCAAATTGCAAATGGAAAACAGGCATTCGTTTATCTTCCAAAATGCATGTATGAAATTTAGCACAAATCCTAGTATTTATACATTAACAGGCTTAGCTGCAGCTTTATTGCAATTTCCTAAAATTAGCATTAGTTTAAATATTTATGTCTATAAAGTTTGTATAATCTACTATACATAGTTATTTCAGAAGCAGTTAAGACTTTTCATTAATTGGAAAGAAAAACTTCAACAGAAAGCTCTAACAATTGTGTGAAACTTAAGTTATTTACAATTAAACATTTAGGGCCCTGATTCACAAAACTTAGTGCAGATCATGATTTCTTGATGAGTTTTACAGAGAAGGTAAGGAGTATGTAGAATATCCCCCAGGTCAAATCTAGGATGAATGGCTTTTGGAAGAATGTCACGTGCCACTGGAAATGAGAGCTAAAGTAACGAAAACTTCAGCAACCGCATTTGATTTGAAAATTTGTACGCGGGGGCCACGACAGAACAGCTGGTGTCATTCTGGACATTCCTCCTGGTATGTACAAGGTGAAAAACGATTCTCCTTTTTTTACACACACAAAAAATAGTATTGCCTCCCATAATCACTAGTGAACTCAGTCTTTCTTCCTACAGCGTTGTCTTTTGACTTAATGCCCAAAGCAGCAAATTTAAACAAAGCAGGACTGTCAGCTCAATGGGTTCTGTTCAGTTGTGAAGGCTTGAGGGACAGGGTTACCGAGCGGTTAGCTACTATCACAGGGAAGGTGCCCGAAATCCAAGATTTCCCTTGAAACACTTGAGTGGCCTCTGTAGTGATTTAACGTGTATGCCAAAGGAAACGACTCAAGGAAAATGAACAGGATTCAAACTAGTTTTAAAGCGAAGTGACAGATTTCAGTGAATCAGGTCCCAGGTAAAGTCTTTAAAAAAACAAACCACCAACCTAACAAAAACAAACCCAAATGTACAGTACACATTTTAAACTCTGGAATGCAGGTATAGTACAATTAATTACCAGTACATGACATTTACAAAACTGCTTACACAGTAGGCGTTCCAGAGTAAGAAGTGAGAAATGTACAAGCCGTTCACGATGACTTTAGATACAGTGTTATTAAAATACATTGTTAATCATAAAAATACTTTACTCTGTACATGTACACTGTATAAACTCTAGGTTTGCCTAGCTGAAGGAAGCCTCTAGACCCACTTCTGGCGAGCGGCCCAGGACAGCGCTGCGCTCCGAGCCGATGTTCACACCAGCCCCGCGAGCCGGGACACGGTGACGCACTTTCCCTGCCGCGGGATGTCTAGTTGGAAGGGTCGGTTTTACTTCCACTATATTTTACTTTCCTAAATGCTGGTCCAAGTAACTCTGGGCATTCACATAATTCGTTTGCAATTTGGTTACACTTTAAAAGAAGGCTATAGTTTATTTCGTCAGTGATGACACTGTCTTGCTTGTAGTCAGGATGCTTTGCGATAAACTCCCTCATCCACCTGGCAACTGTCATTAATTCTCCTGAAAAAAAATGTTACAACTTAATAGTATAGTGGTTTTTTTTTTTCCTTTAATAAGGTGACATTTCGTGGCCAACATAACACCACCCTGAAGAAAAATCAATCTGGTGTCTTGGTGTCGCTGCCTGGCAGGGGCTGGGAACAAGTTTCCTGGAATGCTGGGAGAGTCCCCCCCCTTCAGTGCTGCGGGCAGGCAGCTAGAACACACACCTCCCACTGCCATGGTACCTGTTAGATGCCACCCACCCAGTGACACTGCCAGCTCTTAAGGAACAGGAGCCAACGTGCAGCTGAAGGTTCAGACTGGCTGTGCTGGCACCATGAGCCTGCCTCAGGACAGGAGGGTCCCGTGTACCCAGAGCCATCTCTGATCACAGAGGCGGAGGGTATATGCACGGAGAAACCAGCAGGTACAGCATCTGAGGTGTAGATCCTGGGTGACTCAAAGAATTTTACAAAGAAGCCTCGAGTGAAACCCAGATGCCATCACCATCATGACTAACCCCTCGATCACAGCTGACAGCTCCCTGTGCCAGGCACGTGTGGGGCACCGCCATTGTGATTTTCTCCAAGCCAACAACGAAGCAGGTGCCTGGAGGTGGGCCGCGGGGCCCGGCGTCCTAGCCACGTGGCTTAGTTACCCTGCAGCCTGACTGAGACTCACTGTAAAGAGAGCCCATGGTGACGTCCCCCACACACAGCTGGGCACTGATGACAAATAGGCAATTGAGAGACTGGACTTCACTGCCTAAGATGCCATCGGCTAGAAGATGCAATGCTATGTCATAAACCAGTAAGAAAAAAAGCACTGTTAATTCAACTGTGACTGTCAAGGATGTAAGGTGGATCCAGCTAAAGGGATGTTACAGTGTGGGAACGGCACACTGTAAAAGACTACTTTAAAGACCCAATGTTGTAAGACTGTGAGGTTCTGCCTGTATTAAGAGATGTTTTAAAAATAAAAAAAAGCAAAAGACACAGTACCGGATGCTCTCTTCTTGATCAGCTTCAGGTAGTTGAGAATACTGCATCTGGTGTCCACATCCACCTCCATGTTCTCCAGGTAAGAGTTCAGGATGGGGATCAGCCCGGGGAACACGCCTTCCTATGGGAAGCAGGCTATGAGGTTGGCTGGGTCTTGAGCCCGGGGGCACAGCGGTAGGAAGGGTGGGGAGGGCGTGGGTGCGGGATGGGGCGCCCGAGGGTGCAGGTGTGCGGGGCAAGGGGCGCGCCTGGCGCAGGAGCGGGGTTGGGGGGCGGGGAGGGCGGAGGGCGGGGCGCGGGCCCTACCTTGCCGTTGATGATGGTGTCGATGGTCATGAGCGCGTACTCCTCGGCCGCCGGCTCCGCGCCCGCCGCCTTGCCACAGCCGTCCACCACGGCGCTGCCACCTGCCGGAGGGGCGCAGAGGGCGTGAGCGGCTGGCGCGGGCCCGGGTGCCCCCAGAAATGCAAGAGAGCGCAGTACCTTTGCAGATGTCTTTTCTGAAATAAAACCTGTCCCGCAGGACGGCATCTCGCTTCTGAGCCACTTTCATGTTCTCGTCCACCTACGGGAGAAGGACAGGCGCGGCCACGTCAGCACATTCCAGCTGCGCCGGGAGGCCGGGGACTCGCGCCTGGCGAAGCCGACCTCCCCTCCAGGGCTCGCGGGAGCCAAGGTCAGACTTCTCACTTCAGTTCAGTGTGGGGCAGGGGCCTCTGCCACAGGCTGGGGTATGCTTTTTTAGTAACAAAGGGGGAATTCTAAGAGAAGCTCACCTTAAACATCAAAGTGAAAACCTACGCTCCCCAGACTGTCCACACTTTGAGGCGCCTTCGGGACAGCCGGGGACGAACGTTTGGTGTTGTGAGGGCGGGGGCTGGTTCCCATGGAAACAGCCCCTTATTTCTATCAGGAAATCTCTGGGGATGCTTCACAGACAGAAACGAGCTGGAGGGCCATGTGGAAGTGGGGTGGACAGTGCAAAGTCTTCAGTTACTTAGCTTTGCCCCTCATACTCATTAACTTCTGTTGTTTCAAATTTGGGGGGGGTAAGTAGGTTACTTATTTTTTCAATGGAGGCACTGGGGATTGAACCCTGGACCTCGTGTAAGCACGGGCTCTACCACTGAGCTATACCCTCCCCCTTTGATGTTCTTTAAAGACATATTAATCCGAAGCTCATATCTAGATACTTCTAGAAACTTATTCAAGTAATAGCCTAAAATTTTATCATGTCTAGGAACAGCTGGTTTCATTTCTAATAGTATTTGCATTTTTCTTAGTCTTGACAAAAATTTATTAAAGTCACTGGTTTTGTTTTGATTTCTGCTTTTATGAATTCCTTTTCTGTTCTTTAGATTCTTAACTTAGCTGCTTAGGTTTAAAGCTACGATTTTCCCTTGGAAACTAGCTTTGCCGGCATCATTTCCATATACAATCTGTAATTCTATATAATTTGTAATCCTAGTTTGGATGTAATCTAAAACCTATCAGAAAAACTAAAAGCTGTTAGAAAAACGATTTAAAATTTCCAGTGGTTAATTGTTGTTGCATTTTGGTGGGGGGTGTACCCTGTATGGTGTCTACTTTTGAGAAGTAAAAATCTTCCTTGATTAATTTGTTATTCTTCCTCAGGGCATTTAAAAAAGGTGTGCTGTGGTATGAGATCTCTGATACAGGTGACACAACCACCTTATTAACCATGTCACTTAACTCTCCTGTGGCCCTTCTCATTCTCTGAGCGTCATGACCTGTCAGTCACGGAGTAACACAGGCAAGGGACTTTGCTAAGTGCTTCACCTCCACGAATCCCACCTGGCCTTGGAACAAACAGCCCCGTGTCTCCCTGTTTTACCTGCAAACTGAGCTGCACGGAGGGTAACTCACTCTGGTTAAAAAGCTAGTAAGTAGTGCAGGTGATTTATGAATTTAGTGCCCACCCCAAACCTGTATCTTACCCACCATACTACAGTGTCTTTACATTCTCACCCTTCTGAGAAATGTTAACTATACTTTATGGTGAAACAAACAAATAAATAAATAAGAACCACAGCTTAATGTTATCTTGAAAGAAGATACAAAATTGCTTTCTGTATCTCACTGAAGACTTCCTCACATTTTGCCTGTTGTTACTTTGTCTTTCTTGCTACCTTCTGTCTTTTTAAAAGGTCATCATGTAGCTCTTTCCCTTGTTTTAGGTATAATCTCATGCAAACAGATCCCACTCCATTGCTTTTTTACACCATCTGTTTTAGCTTTGGAAGAGAAGAATTTAGTCTGCTCAGGTTTCTTTTCGTTTTCTTTAACCACTGCATGTTCTCTGGGCTTTACTGTCTCAGCACGGCCGTAGCCCCAGAACCACTTTTGGGACACTAGTAAGTTTTCTTTGTTCTTCGCCCACCCCCTTTAGCTAGGAGATGAGAAGTGAACAAGTCCTATTTCTATACTATTAGTAGCTTTTCTTACTTTTGTGAAATTCTCTCTCTAGACATCAAGCATGAAATCTACCGTCCACCTCCTTCCACTGTCCTCCTGCATTAGATAAGATTTCTGGCTTCCTTTCAGCCCTAATTTCATCTGTCATGTTAGAATCACTTGGAATTTAGACTAGTTTGGCTGGCTGCAGAGAAGCCCACAGTCCTAATTCTTTACCCTTCAGGATTCTATATAGACACCACTCCATCTCTTTTAGCATTTAATGTTTCAGATGAGAAATGGTATCAGTCAATTTCTTCCCCTCTTCTTAGGGAAAAAGTTAATTTCTTCTGTCTGGATGGTTGATCTTCTCTTTGAAATTCAGAAATCCTTAGGTTTGGTTTCTTCTTTAAAGATTCCTGTCTTCTCCATAGTGAATTCTTTGACTTAGGGAAAATTCTATTATTTATTTTCCTTATTGTATCTCTTTTATACAGATCATTCTCTTCTTCTAAATTATTATACAAATGATGCACCTTCCAGAGAAGTTCTCATGCTTTTCCTGTAATATCCATTTCTTTGCCATCTTGCTGGGGTGAATCTCAGGTTAGTTCCCTAAATCGCTGACTCTGACCTTCAACAACACCTGCCTACCAGTGAGTGTGCAGTTTTAAAAGTGTGGCTACCATGTCCTTCGTTTCTGAGAACTCCTCTTTTCCTTGTTTACTTTAGCTGTGACCCTTCTCTAGAATTTCTTCAAGGGCACTAATGAGAATTTCTTTCAAAATTCTTCCGAGTTTCTTAATTAACTGTGGTTCACTGAGGATAACATACTCCACAGGCTCATGGCCCTTCTCTTTAAGGCTATTAAAAGTTTTCAGTTTTCTACTGACTTTCAGACATCCACGGCTGACCCGTGAACAACGCAGATCCACTTACAATGCACGTGGATGTTTTCCGGTACTCAGTACTACAGTATTACACGATCTGCTGTGGGCTGAATTCCGGGATGTGGAGGATCCTGTGTAGGGAGGGCCGACTATCAGTTATATGCGGTTTTTTTGACTGCATGAGGGTCGGGTCGGAACCCCTAACCCCCTCATTTCCGAGGGTCACCCGTATTTAGTCATAAGCAAAGGCTTGGACTGGAAGCTTAAGTGGTCCACCTTACCTGGGCTGATCTCCCAGCGGGTGCACCACAGGGCTAGCCCGGGCCCACAGAATCCTGCAGGCCACCTGGGGCCTGGTGGTGGCAGGCAGGTGCAGTCCCTCTGGGTGTGCAGGGGCGGGGGGGCACAGGTGCAGGGAGGAGGCAGTGAGGCACCTGGGGGGCCCTTTTATCCTTCCCTCCATCCTCGCTGAGACTACACTGCTGTCTCTCCTCACTGCCCGAAAACCTCAGCAGACCCTCACCCTGCCCGGCAGCCTGGCCCAGCCACTCTCTGTGCCAAGAGAGCCCATGGCCCGGGAACCACAGGCCTCTACCTACTGGGCTACTGCCCCGCAGCCTGCAAGCTTTGCTGCCCCACGGCCTGGAACTGTTCCACGGCTCTGCCAGGAAACTGCTTCCAGAAAGCTCCTTTTTGGTCTCTGCTGGGCTGGGGCTGATTGACTCGGATTTGCTTTTCCGATGGCGGCAGGGCCACCTCCACCTGGGTTCCTCCGAGGTTCCCCGTGCCTTCACTACAGCAGTTACAGGTCCCTCCATCCCAAGTCTAACACCGTCTCCGGGACGGGATTAGAAAGGACGAAGTCCATTTGCGGGACTCCCTCCAGCCGTCCTCTCGAATCAAACGCCTCTAGGAATGAGCAGTTATTCAAATGCAACCCTAAAGGTCTTTCAAATGGGCTGAGTAAGGGGGCTACTTGTTTTCTAGGAGTCTCCACCAAAACTACCAAAATCTATAGCATAAGCTTAGGTTTAAAAGGGGAAAGAAAAGGTTGGTGGAAGGATGAACATTTCACTCTAAAGGGTGAACAATTCTAAGTGCGGTCGAATGTGAAACAAATCCTGTATAGCAGTGAGCAGCCGACGGTCATCTCCGGATACCCACCCTACCCACCCTACACTGGAACTCGTCCTTACCTTTGACAGGGGAATGAGGAAGTCCAGTTTGTAGGACAGGATCACCCTGGTAAGCAGCACCACAAACACCACGTATGCAGAGTTCTCGAAGTCTGTCAACTGCACCTGGACGAGGAGCCGGGGGACGTCATGGACCAGCCGTGCAGACGCGCTCCTGCCCGACGCGCCCCCTCGGGTCCCCTCACTCCCGGCATCTCCCACCCGACCTGGCCCCGGAAGCCCTCTGCCCACAACGGCTTCTCAGGAAGCAGCCCTCCTGAGCAGCCAGGCTGATCTGTGCTGCCTTCGGTTAAGCTAAGCCTGTGACAGGGCAGGCGGAGGGGGGCGGGCGGCTGGGAATGGGCATCTGAGCTGGCTCCCACCGACGGCCTCGTACCTCCATGGGCCGGAATTCCACTCTCCATCCAATGTCGGAGTTTGGGGGAGGAGGCTTAAATCTCATCGTCTGCCAATTTGTGGACTGAATATTCTGTAATCAAAAGCTGAGAATGAAGCCAATTTCCCGCATGTTCAGGAAGATATTAAGATGATTTGATATTGAATACGTAAAGCAGACATTTTACTGTCTGCACCAAACACTCGTCAATTTACAAATACAAAAAGGCACAATTTAAGATTTTCTCAGAGTGTGAGCTGCTAGGAAAACAAAACAGTGAGTGTGTCACAGAAGTTAGGAGACACGTCAGCAGCCATGAAAGAAGGGGTCGTGTTACTTTTTTGGGCAGCATGTTTGAGGAAACAAGAGGAAATATTGATATTAACAAAGAATTCAGAACTGGAGAGTAAGAATCCTAAAAGAAGGGTACTTTCATGGACTTAAAATCTGTCTTCATTCCCTGCTGCACTGGGTCATGAAAAGTCACAGGAGGCTCTACTCTCACCGACTCCACACAGGCCCAGAAGACGCCCCCACCCTGGTGAGCGACGTGAAATGCACTCAAAACAGAGCAGGTACCTCGAAATGGTCAGACTCGTTGGCGTCGTCCAGGTGTATTTTCTCCTCAAACAGAGTCAGCGGGTCTCTGATGAAGAGGTGAGCCACGTGCTGGGCCAGGAGGTGATCGATGCCTGCAAACAAAAGTCACTGTTCGCTTCCGTGCCCGAGGCCCCGGGACAGCTCAGGAAGCCTGCAGACGGGGTCTAGAAGCTCAGGAGGTGGCCGGTTTGTGCAGCGTTCTTGTGTTGCCCGAGACTTTATCCTGCGGACCCTGGGGGGGTGTCGGAGTTTTACTTGCTTCCTCCACTGTGCCTGTGGGGACACTGACGTGGACCCGGGAACAGACCCCCGAAGTAAGCTCCTTTCGCTAGAAGTCAAGAAGGTCTCACAAGTATTTGTAACATGAAACATTAGGAACAAGCAGCCTCATTAGAAAAGCTAAGAGACTTTATAATTAAAAATAGAAACCAGACCAGGAGTCAAACAAAACTAAAGGCTTGCAACCAATCTAGAAGAACGGAGCGGAGGCCCACCTTCCTGCAGCAGATGGCCGTAGATCTCCCTGTCTATGGTCAGGTCGAGGTCGTTGTACTTCTCCCCACACTCGGACAAGTAACTGTCGATGGAGTCGTACCGGGATTTACTAATCCTATAGCTATTGTTCTTCAGCGGCTAAAATGTGAAAAAAATAAGTGAGTGCCGTATAAAACTACCTAGAAATAAACTAATGCCCCAAATAAGTATATTGAAATGTTATATATTTTACATATAACTACATAAACCTGTCCAACTTAAACACGAGATCCTGCAAAAAAAAGCTAGTTAACCCTGAAAAGTAAATTATTAAAAAAAAAAAATCTGGAGGCAGTTTAGTCTGTTCTGTTATGATTTAAATATATATATTTTAAAGCAGACCACCTTCATTCTTATTAAGCTAGGAAAATGCCATTGTTAAGAACAAAAATATAAACCTATAATGAAAAACAAAGCTACTGAAGTGAGTTCTCCTTTAATGTTTCTTTCTACTTAGAAAGCACGTTCAACAATTTATGAACGATTACATAAAGACCAGAGCAGCAGTGGTGCAGTCCTGGTTGAGATCCTCAGAATCACCCGTGAGGGCTCGTCTACTAACACCTACGTCGAGGTCCCAGTTCTGGACATACTTCCTGGGTCTCAGATGGGCCTGGGTGTCTATTGCTAAAGCTCTCTATAGGTGGTTCTGATGCACACTCGTGGTTGGAGAGATGTGGGGTCACAGTTCAACATGCAAACAAAAGGCACAAACCTACCCTTATTAGGCAAACCTAACCTTTTATAAGGGGCAAAAGGATCTTGGACAACACATTACACTTTCCACAGCAGAAAGCATCATATACAAAGCACTCACGTAGCGCCAAAAAGCCTTCTGGTAAAACCAGCCATCAGCGCTGACTTCCAAAATACAGACACCTTGTACTACCAACTTTAGGTGGTGAAACAGATACAGGTTTTAACAGATGATGGAAATTAACTGTCCTCCCCCCCAGACCCAACCAACCACGTTTCCCACATTCTCACCCCAAACATACTGTGAAGCCAAAGACAGGTTGATAACCTGTAAATTTCTTCCCACATGTGACAAACCCACTCAAGATAAAAATTTTAGGGGAGACGTCAAAACTGCGAGTCGTTACCATAACCCCATTTTACCTGTTGGAGTTAAAAAGGCTATTAAGGAAAGTTATTCCCACCTCCAGTCCTCTCTCCTCCCGAGTTCTATCATCTACAGACGCAGAAATCACTCCCCAGCGACAATCAATGTCTGACACATAGCCTCGGTAAAAAGGAGACGCAGCGCTCAAAGCCATCTAAAAACAAACAGAAGTCAGCACCTGCAAGTTCAAAATGTCACTCACATGCTGAAAAAAGCTCCATGCAGTTACCCCTGGCCAAGAACTGGTTTATGCACCCTTACAGAGTTCCGCTGCAGCTGTCTCTGCCTGCCTTCTCCTTGTAAAATACACCAGAAGGGACTCAAATCCCTGCATCTGATGCATTTAAATCCTCCTCTCAAACTATCACGTGAGGGCTCGGGGGATGGGAGAGGGAAAACGGCTAAGCTCGAACTTGACACTTAACACACAAACGCCCTACTGCTTGGCAACACTAAACTCTACAGTTTAGACTCCCACCCATTAGTTGTAAATCTGCACGTTACTTATGTTAGTTCAGTTCTAAATAAAGTTTTAACTGGACTTAAATAGCACACAGCAAATTTTGCACATGCAGTCTTTACTTTATATAAAGGAGTATATAAGATTAGATGTAATTTCTACTTACAACAATTGGGCAGATAGTGGCCAACTGATCATACAGGTAGCGGGCCTCAGATATGCTGCAGGCTTGGAACGTTACCTGTTTAAGAATCACAAGTTACTCAACCACAACACAAAGTCATTACCATCTTCCCTGAGGAGTCAAGTCTGAAGGAAGGCAGCCGGAGGAGGGAGGGGGGCGGGGTATTGATGACAACCCTGAACACGGGAGTTTTGCTGTAAAAGCTGGCTCGGATGAATGCTGCTAGAAGACGGAATTTCATCAGGTTCACATCTAATATGAATAACCGTGTTCCTACGTTAAACAAGATTAAGAAGTCAGGAAAGAAAAATAAGACCTCGATTAATGGTGAGGTTCAGCCTGCATTTCCTCTCCTACTGGGTTACCTCCCTCTCTAGCTTCCCATCCACGATGGTTAGCTGAGGGCTGTGTAAATTCTGGTGCAAGGGGGACTTGGAGATGCGAGCGACGGGCTTCACAGTTCACCGGGAGCACAGCTGGGAAGAGCTTGGAAGGGGCCGTCCAGGAGGAGACTGAGGAGAGCAGGTGGGACGGGGCACACCAGAGCCAAAGCAGGCCTGGTGACCAGGGGACACAGACAGTGAGGAGGGACTTGGGTTTTGGCCTGGATGTTCCTAGGACAGACAGGAAGCAGCAAGGAACAGGACAGCAGCCCTGTAAGTGGCTTGGTCTCCGGGGCTGGTGCCAGGAGGAAAAATGTGAACTGGAGGGAACAGCTGGGGAGCAGACCCAGGTGACGTACCCGGGGAGATTACCCAGGATGCCCGCACAAGAGGGGTAGGTAAATAGGACATTTAAGAGCTGGGCAGAGAAAAAGATCACGTAATTGATTCATGCAAATCCTCTAAGAACAATTACTCAAAGAAACCAAAAGACAAAAAAAAAAAAAAATCCTGCCCTCTGTGGGGTGCGGGGCAGTGGAAAGATAAGGAACACAAATTGTGGCTGTATTGGCACATGTGATAACTGCAGACTGGGGACAGCTCTCACGTCCTGTTATCTGACCACGACAGTCTGAATTCAGTGTTGGCGCAGGAAGTAAGCAAAGTGCTTAATACTTGAAGCAGAAGCGGAGTGAATGTTCACTGTTCCAACCCCAACCTGTCAGGTCCCGCAGTTTTAGCCACGTTCCAGCTCTGCCTTTTCCATTCTGCTCTGACTTTTGTTTAGACAGCGGAACACTCCTGCGGGAGACTTGCTGGTCTACCTGCTGGATTTGGAGGCTGTTTCATGTCTGCCTGGTGACTGACGACAGACAACAACTGTTCAGACAACTTAGTGCCCTGAACTTTCCTGTCGTTCCTGTGTGAATTATGAAGTCAGGGCTACATTTTAATTAAAACTTGAAGATAGTTAGCCAGCCATTACAAATTAACACGGAGAAGGGCTGTGTCACCGACAATAAGGAGCAAGAGTGGCAAAGGTTAAAACAGAGACTGAGAAGGACTGGCCATTAGGTCACCAATAACCAAAACAAGGGTGGTGTCTACAAAGAGGTGAGACTTCAGAAGCAGCTTGTGCGACGGAGACGGGAGGCAAAGTATTAACATACTTACCTGCCGGGACCCCCGCCCTAAAATGTGAGCCCCAGGACGGCTCTGCCTTTTGGCTCTGTCCCCAGCGTGCAGGACAGGGCCTGATGCCCACTTGGTACTTGACATTTATTAAGTGAACAGAGTGTCCTGAAGGAAAGAGCGCTCAAGAGGAGAACCCAGGAGCGGAGACAAGTTTGACTGGTGTACAACAGTGAGTTACTTGAAAAAACTGACCCTACAGTCCAAACATTTATAGACTGAGATTAAAAATACATAAAAGTTCCCCCAAGGGTTTTGACCACTGAATGCTTTTGAATACACATCACTTCTTCATTTATTTAGGCCCTTTGTTTTGCATTCCTCTTAGGTATTCTAGAGTGTCTGTTATTTTTAATTTTAAGAAGATGCTGTGCTAAGCATGATTTTTTCTTTTCAGTTTCCTGATTGGCTTCTCTTAGATGGACTAGCATATACCTGACAATTCACAGGCAGATCCTGAAAAAGCCAACCCTAGAGAAATTCCATAGTTGAGTTACAACAGTCATAGGACTCAGTTATTCTAAACATACTGAGTAACTAGTTTCCCTACCCCAGGCCTGACACAGCTCTTGCCAAAGCAAACAGGACATCACTGCAGTAATGGCTCCTGTGGGGCAAGGAAAAGAGTTCTCAATACCTTAAAGAGATACGAATATATGAATGATTTTGGTTTCTGGTAACCTCCTAAAGTACCACATGAAGAGGAGAAGCAATGTCACTAGGAAATTGATGAGGGGAGAAAAAACAAAATATGAAAAATAGATGTTAGAAAACCTGAATACCTAAGATCTGTCTAGAACCCGGTGTTGAAACCACAGGACTTTCTCAGGGGGGAAGACCTTTCACGACATGCATGAGCTGACTAAATGGTTCCTGAGAAGTCCCCCAGAAGAGCCAGGAATTTGAGAATATGGTTAAAATGTGTTTTGTTCTGTACAGAAGTCTCTCATTAACCTTAAAAAAAAATCCTTTGAAGCCTTTTTTGCTGCTTTATTGTAATAAGCAGTTTCTAGTGTTCCATTTAAGAGAGAAAGCAGAAACTTCCGTGGCTAATTGTGGAATTTGTCTCATTTCCCATACATTTATATGCTCTCTACTAATAATTTTTAAGAAGAGTATTGAAAGTGGGGTGCTGGACATGCCACTAAGAAAAAGAAAATCTTCAGCCCACAGCAAAACTTCACTTGGATGGAGACCTGTATCTGCAGGCAGTTAACAATGTTAACTACCTACCACTGGGACATATTTACTTGTATAAATATCCTGTTTCAAGGGAAAGAACATTCCCTTGGAATGAGGCAACTGTCCTGTCTGTGGCAAAACACTCTGGTGGTTTAATATTAAACCAAGGGAAGGCGGCAATCAGTACTCCGACAGCACTGATACAATTTTAAAGCTACGTGCTGTGAGTTCCAGAGCTGAACGGTTCCCTTTAGAAATATTTGTAATTAAGATAGGAAAGCAGATACACAGTTAAAAGTCAAAAGGTCCCTTTTTTATGAAGTGTGACCATCTGTAAGGAAATTTACTGGCCTAAGTTTGTTTGGAAGACATGTGTTCCACCACCTATGTAAGTCAGGAAGAGCAGGAAAAAATGCTATCCTTGGCCATGGTTATTTAAACACGTTTAGCATGGACAAATCTGACTCTGGCGTCCACTTCTGATTATACATAGTTGTAAGAGTAAATGCATCTGAGACATACGAGCAAGAAGGTGTGTGTCTGGGCTGCAGCTGTTGGAACGCAGGGGTCGCTGGGTCCCTCGGCCGAGGGGAGAACATAGACTAAAGGCTGGGGTGGGGCCCTCGCATGGGGCCGGCTCTGCACCTCTAGGCCCCCAAGGACACTGTTTCTCATCAGACAAGTCATCAGAACTGGATAGAACCTCTCCCTGGATAAATAGCAGGAGGCCCTCTTTTTTAAAATTTGAAATCTTCAATTTGAAACTTTTAACTTGGTGCGACTCCTTCTTCTGTTCTAACATGATCTTGAATAAATGAAAGATTAGAACAATGAAATATTAGCTCAGAGTCAGACCTGGAAGGGGCCTTCGTATAAACACTTCTTTCAACTGATGAGAAAACCAAGCCCCTTTGGGAGTTGCCCAAATGCCTGACAAGAAACAACACCAGAACACAGGCTCGTGTGCAGCCCAGGTCCTCGGTGAGCCGGGCCACAACCACTGCCGCGGCGCCAGGAATCTGATCAGATCCAGGGAAAGTTTTAACTAAGGAATTAAGAGAAAGGCTATTCTTATTCTGCTTCCTGTGAAACATAGCCAGGGGCTGCTCAATGTTTATTCTTCTGGCACCACTAGATGCCTTGCAGGAAGATAAAAATTTAAAAATCCTGGCAATCTCCTCCTTGGATCACAAAGTGCATCCGTTGGGGTTCATTTCAGAAATATGATCAGAGGGATATTTACAATCTCAAAGCTGGACCATCACTAGATGGCAGCAAAAATCAGGCCCACGGAAAACAGAGACTGGCCCCAGAATAGCTCACATTTTAAGTTAATCAACAACCACATCTTGGTAGCTCTGAACTGTAAAGTCTGTCAAGAGGTAACTTCCAATGAGTTTATTAACATGACTTCATTGGTTTTCAGAAAGATGTACTATTGTTATTCCAATCTGGTTAAAAGGTGGCTTTTTAAAAGGCAACACGCACACACAAGGAAGGAAGCCATCAGTAGGAATGGGTGAGGGCGCCTCCCTCCCTGTGTGTGGGAAACGGTACCTGGAGACAGCAATTGCCCATCCCGAAGCCCATGGCGTCCATGTAAATGTGGTCCGGCTTAGCCGCCTTCGCTGCCTCGTCATCCTCGGCAAACGTCTCTATAAACGGAGACGGTGTGTTCTTGTCCTTAAATACTGTTATTAAAAAAAAAAAGAGCCGGAAGCAGGTGAGAGTCAAGGATGAACAATGATGGGGGGCGGGGGGCCCTCCCACCCACCACCTCAGCAGACTCACTCGGGACATTGATGACGACTTTCTCTCCCCTCCTGTGCCGGATGTTCCTTGTTAGGGTGCTGAAACAGACAATAGACGTGGTAAGTGCGTCACCTAAGAACCATCGTGCAAAAGAAGAAGTTGATAATATTCAAGTACATGGATTGAAATCCTCCATCAAACTCATCCTCTAAGACAACCCTACAGAAAATGCACACAGACCAAGAGACTGAGGGAATTCCCTCAAAGAAGGCTTCGCATGGGTACCACGTCCTCTGGCTCTTGCTTGAGAATGTCATTCTCTCCCCTGCCCAAGCCCTGATTCCCGGGTCCATGGAACTCACCAAAACCAAGTTCATGTGTTCAAGATCTGCCAGGGTCTGGTATCATCGTGTTTCTAACACTTCCCCAGGCGTCTCTGGACCAGTACCTCATCACTCCTTCCACCCAGTCTGCAGCCTTAATACTTATCCTGCAGACCACAGCGTCTGATCCAGAAGCCACCAGGCACACGGGGGTGACTGAGCACTTGAAATGTGGCTGGTCCTAACTAAAGCGTGCTGTAAGGGTGCACACACAGCAGACTGTGAAGACCGGGTACAGAAATAGAGTAAAACTTCATATTAATAATCTAAAAATACTGATTACAAGTTAAAAATAATATTTGGAACACATAGGGTTAAGTAAAATGCTATAAGTTCACCTTTTTACCTTTTTAAATGTGGCTACTAATTATTATTTAAATTATTATTAAAATGATATGTGTGGCTCATGTTACGTTCCACCCGACAGGGCTGCTGTCAGCGAGGCTGGCCTTGACTCCCTCAGTGAGAAGCACCCTCCTTCCTCCAAGGAGTCTCTGGTGGTACCAGCAGCTGAGTGTCTCTGTGTTCCCCAGGCACACTGTAACATTTGATGTTGGGGCCTGTGTTAACCTATCCTTCTCTCCCTTGGGAGACTCTGCAAATAGCAGGTGTGCAGACCTGTGAGAGGAATGAAGTCACCAGGTCCCTAACTCTAGGTCGGGAGCCCGGGTTCAGCATGATGGGTGAGACTCAGAGGTGCAGAGCTGAGATCAGATGGTTGTGGGCCCGAGACTTCAAACTACAGACTAGCAGACCTGGAAGTTAACAGAGCAGAAGGCGGAGCCCCAGTCACATACCGGGTATTGTCCGTGTTTAACCCCACTGTCGGGGCACAAGGAGTGCGACAGCAGAACACAGGTGCTGGTGGTAACATGCACAGGGGAGAGGGTAAAAGTAACAACGGGAGAGCTTCCCCAAACAGGTGTGTGCAGAGAATCAGGGCTGGAAACATCCTGTGGCTGAGTTAACAACTTCAGGATGACTTGGAAAATGGGCAGATCCAGCCCGGATAGAAGCAGCACCAACTGAGCAGCCTTGCGGGTGCTGAGGGTGTGCGCAGGCACAGCCACGGGTCTGCTGGCTTAGTTACAGAAGGAGCCGGAACCCAGGAGCTGCTGGCTGGGGCTGGGGCTGGGGTGCAGGGGTCTGGTCTCCTGCCTTTCAGCACAAACACACTCACCTGAAGCGCGGGTGCTTGTTGATTGCTTCGTCGGGAAAGAAGAGGGACTTGGAAGCTCCTCCTTCGACCGGGCGGGGCCTGAACTCGGGCAGCGTGAACCCAGGGCAGCCTAATCTACAACAAATTGGAGAACTAAATAGATAGAATCTGTCTCCGGGGGTTAGTTCTGTCTTGCTACTGCTGAACACTGCCTGTGTGACGCTGCCCTTTGCAGAGAGTCTAGCGCGCTGGTGTTCTACAAACACTGTGCCCGCGGCAACCACCCCATTGTGCTCGGTCTTTGCTCACAAGCTCTTCTCTTGCGACTCCAGCCCTGTAGCAACTTCATCAGCGCCTGGGCCCCTCAGGGTCTGCAGGACGCATGCTCTGGCCTGGCCACCCCGGTGGTTCCCCACCGCAGCTTCAGAGGCGGCTGGCTGTCCTTCCCAGCTCTCGGCTCACCTGCTGACCCCTGCACCCCACCACCTCCTGATAAGCCTGCTTCGGATCTGGAGGGGCCTCCTGCTTGTTGCCTCCGCAGGTCACCCCATGGATCCTCCAGATCAGGCGGGCTGTCCGCAGGTGTCCCCATCCGCCCCCAGACCTCCCTCTGGAGTCTGAAACCCAGCTCGCTTACCTCACTTCACCCCAGAAGAGCTTTAATTCCAACACAGACACAAGCTCAGTCTCTAAAGCTCAAATTCCCCATTACCGGCAGTGACGTCACCAGCTCCCCCGAGTTAAGAAATTTAAGGTCACCGCTATGTGTGTGCCGTGGGGGAGACCCAGACTAACAAAAATCAGAGGAAACAAAACAAGAAAGGCTCTTGTCAGGGCTTAGATCTGTGGTGGGAAACTTCTGGCTGGAGGGCCAAGACTAATGAGCCCGGGCCTTATTTTCAACCCCACTTTTCATAAAGTTGGCTGCCCACGTTCGCCTTGTGAACCATCCAATTTGCCATCCAATCTTTTCTGAAAAACAGTTCTCAGCTGTGGGGAGGGCTCCTGAGAACTCCTGCAGCTCCGTGCAGGCTTTGCCTTGGAAAGCCCTTGAGGAGAGTGAGGAACTGAGACCTCGGGGAGTCTTCACTAACCAGAATCGGGCTGGAGGAAGAGAGACGGCAGTGTCTGTTGGGCAGGAAGCGGACTTCGGGCCTCAGGCCCTCACCGCCCACAGCACAGCTTCTCTCCTGGACCGGCACCGTCCATCGGACTCTAGGCAGCGATGGGAATGCTCACTGTCTGCACCCGCAGGGCCCACAGGGCCGCCACCAGCCATGGGTGGGCACTGAGCACTTGGAATGAGGACAGTGAGCCTGAGGAACTGAGTCTCTCATTTTATGCAAGTCTGGTTAATTTAAATTTAAACACACGACCGCTTTCTGGATTCACGACCGCTTTCTGGATTACAGGACCAAGCTACAGTTCTGCCTGTTTACAGAAAGAAAATCACTTCCTTATCATTTAACTATGGATGTAAGGTGAGGCCTCTACAACTAAATAATTATTATTCCTGCTCCGTTTACAAGTCCAAAAAAGTGCCCTCCCCTCATAAAAGATTTGGTTAGACTTTTTAAAAATTAGATTTTTAGAATAAAACTTACTCCTAGCTCAACACTCCTCCCTTAATAACTTAAGACAAAGAAAAAGATACTTCTCTAAGTGATGATGAGTTGTTTAAATAAGGTTTCCACTATTTAGATGTGACCATGGAGACTTAAAAAAAAAATTCCCTTTACATGTCCTTCTCAGACCAGTGATATGACTGACACTTGTTGGGAAAAAAAGAAGGTATGAGAATAGTTCAAAGTGTTCCAGGCCATGGACACCAACTGCCGAAGCGCCTCTGAACTTTGGGGAGGTCAGCGTGCTTCGCCCCAACCTGACAGAGATCCAGCACAGATAGGCAGATTGACAACTCGGTGGAGCTGCATTCTTGTGCACGGGCCCTGCGTGTAACTGTACGGGATTTCTCTGCCGCATTCTAAGCGAAGGACGCAATTCCACTGTTCGTGTTACATTATAGTTACTCTCATGAACTTTTAGCCGTGGCTAGGTTTAATGACAAATCCTAAATTTTCTTTCCAGTACAATATCCAAACCTGACCCAATGACTCCCTGGTTCTTAGTTAACACGTATGGACAGACCCTGGGAGCACTGACGCCAGCCCATCAGGGCCCCCCGATCTGATCTGGAGGGAGCCGCGGTTACAGCGAGCTAGAAGAAGACACGACCATCTCCTTCCTTCCGGGGTCAGGACTGCTCGGCAGACACTCGCTCCGTCCACCGGCCTGGGGACGCAGTCACGTCACTAATCAGTCCCAGGGTCCTTCTCATCCAGCCCAGACACGTCCTCCAGGCCACCAGCACTGGCCGAGCCGGGCAGGTGACTCTGCCTGCAGCCCTGATGTTATAGATTCTACTGGACGCAGCGTGGAAAGTGTGAACTGTCCGCAAAGTGCGATGGTCGTCGGGGCCAGTGCCTGGGTAGTGATTTGCTCTCTTTATCGCCTGCCAGGCACGCTGACACAGGAACTAACCTGGGAAATGAGGTTATCGTGCAGACAGCCTGGTTGTCTCCCAGCAGAGACGTCGCCTCCTGGCGGCGTTTCCTCATGTTGTCCTCCACGGTGTTGAACTCGGACATGGTCCCCCCGTACGGCTGGCCCGGTGTCCCTTCGATCATGTAGCTCCCGTACTCTGGTCTCCAGAGGGTAGGGTGGCTGTAGGGGAGAAAAAGTTTTGCTCCATCTGATTCTTGTGCCACAGTCTCCTCCATTTCTAGATCTTAAGAAGTTGCTTCAAAAAATTCAGAAACCACTGGGTATCAGTGATGCCAAGAACTCCATTACAATTCCCAAAGGCTAATTTCCCAAAACTCTTCAGCTATGTAAGAGTTAAAAGTACTACGGGGTCCAAAATATTTATAAATAACTGGGGTGCACACAGGGTGCTCACTGTCCAAGACAGGCACGCCAGTCCACTTTGCAGGACAGGAGGCAGGGACTTACAGGCTCGTTCAGTTTGATGCTGGGCCCCAAACTCAAATGCAGCCCCCCTTGAAGTCTAGTGAGCAGGAAAACGAACCTGGGAGTGCATGCCCCTGTCACCTCTGTCTACTCAAAGAAGTATTTTTAAAAAACATTCTGCCAGCCAAACAAAACCCATCTGCAAGTTTTACCTGGCACCACGGTTTGTCATCTCGGTAATGCTCTGGCATTTTCTTTCTTTTTTTTTTTTTTTAATGTTTAAATAGTAAAGAGCTTTGTACTGAGTTCACCCTTCTAAGTGCTTACTAGTGTGTTTAAAATGTCAACACCCTAAGAGGTAGGTATCATTGTTATTACTCAGACTTTACAGATTTGGAAACTGAAGCACAGAGAAGTTAAGTAACCTGCCTAAGGTCAGCCAGCTGTTAAGTAGAGGAAGCAGGATTGGAACCTAGGCAACTGGGAACCAGAGGCTGGGCTCTCAACGGCTGCACGCTCCTGCTTCCTGTCCATTAGAAGACAGACGCTATTTGAGTGGTTCTACCAGCTCAGAAACTCTAAAACAAGCCTTCAGTGCGTCAGCTTACTTTGGGTTTGTCCTTTCCCCTTTTTCTTGCAGAGTTTCAAGAACCTCCTCTCCAGACAGGACCAATTGGACTTTTTTGTTTTCATGATCGAAAGACACCAACATGTATTCCACCTATTGAAAATAAAGGAGAGAGAAAGATTGAACCTCCTCTAGATGCATGCTTGGTGTGATCTTTAGGAAAAGAAGAAGGGAAGTGTAAAGGTTGGAGAGGTTCACAGTAACCTGAGAACTCACATTTGCTTACACCATGGTGCTTAGGGAGCGAGCGTTTGCATAACATGGAAACCTGGAGAGAATGGCCAACAGTGCCCTTGTCAAAAGAAAAGAACTTTCCTCAATTGTTTCTTTCCCCTCTTCTACGGATCACCTTACGGCAAGGTCTGGATGCCCATTTTAACAAACTGTACTTCAAAAGACAAGTATTTCAAAGCTAGGATTCTGTAAACTGCAGCTCCAAGTAGTCGCATTTTGCAATGCACTTCCTCCGTGGGCTTACTTTCCGTTTAGGAAAGTGGTCACCTGGGCATTCTAATCAAGGTATTTCACCCTCCCTCACTGGTAGGTTATTTAATCATCTCACTATTAAGTCCCACCACTGGACAGTTAAATCATAATCAAACACACCGATGTGGAGAAGTTAGTTTAGGAATTTTAACAATTTCGTTTTGGTTGTGCAAGAATAATTTATGACAACATCCCCACCCTGAACTCATACAAAATTTAAAGTGCAAGGTGCACCAATGCACTTACAACAATACCTAGTGGGATTCTGCTAAAAATCACAAGTTATTAAAAAAAAAATCACGAGTTAAATATCAAAGGAAGGCTTTGCTGGGCAGAGTACAAACAGAACCTGCTTTTGTTTTCCCTGAAATCGCATGCTTTAAAAACTCATGAGAGTTGGTGTAAACAGTGAAGACTGTGAATCATGATTTATGGTAAAATAAGACACATCATCCACATGTAAGGAAAGGCTTGAACTGGACCATTCAAGACAAACACTTGAGCACGCTTTGCATGAGACACCAAGATGGAGAAGGGATGGCAAACTGGTGCTACAAGGCAGACAGGTCCGGTCTGCACTGGTACTTTGCTTGGCTTGTGGGAGTAATTTAAAAAAGGAAGCAACAATACCTCCACTATCTACCTTACCTACCTGGCATTTCACATGTAAATCCGGATCCCCAGCCTGAAAAACAAAGCCAAGCAGGAAGTCCAGCGGCAGGCTGGGTCCAGAGGGGCAGGGGCTGGGCTGCCCTCCTCTGAGGGGGGCTCTGGTCCGCGGTGGACCATCCCCTTATTTAAAGGCACCCACCCTTCCGGTCTCGGGATGGTGTTTGAGTCAGCCATCCCCATCAGAGAAAGGGTACTGTTCAAGACTGCTCTGCCCTTCAGCCAAGAAATATAAAGGGAAAAAAGTGTTAGTAACCATAGGAAATAGCCTGGCAGGTTTAAAGGACAACAAACAACAAACTTTCCTGTTTTCTTTTTTAATTCTTATTTTTTATTGAAGTGTAGTCGATTTACAGTGTTAGTTTCAGGTGTACAGCAAAGTGATTCAGTTATAGATATATACATACGAACCTTTATACTTTTTCAGTTTCTTTGCCATTATGGCTCATTACAAGAAACTGAATATAGTTCCCTGTGCTATATAGTAGGTCTTTGTTGTTTACCTAGTTCATATATAGTAATGTGTATCTGATAAAGTTTCGATTAACTTTTGTTAGTTGTTGCTGTGGACTGAATGCTATCCCTCCCACCCCATTAGAAGGGAGGCCTGGGCAGAGAGCGAGATGGCAATTAGGTCAGGAGAGATCTGTACCCTTTTAAGAAGAGAGGAGAAAGATCTCTCTCCACCATGCAAGAACACAGGAGAAGGCAGTCATCTGTAAACCAGGAAGAGGGCCCTCACCTGGAACTGGATCCACCAGCACCTTAGATCTTGAACTTCCCAGCCTCCAGAACTGTGAGAAATAATTGTCTGTTCTTCAAGCCACCCACCCTGTGGTATTTGTTACAGCAGCCTGAACTGACCAAGACATTGTCTTACTGATAAGTTCAAGTTCCCATTCGTGCTTCTCTACTAGACTCTTTTAGTTCAAAAAGTGGGTAGGGGCTTGATTTAGGTAGCACAAACCAGAAATGTGGCATCTCTACCTGTACAATCACTCAATGTCAAATGCCTGAAAGCTGTGGGCTGCAGAATCTGGAACTGCTCCCAACATTAGGTACAGGTGTTCAGGTAACATCTACAGATCCCGGACTCCGGGACAGCTAAACCTGATGGAACAGGAAACTTCATTAAGTCTCTGGATGGATATCTGAAAACATCCAAAGTATGAGATGTGGGATTTACCTTTAAATAAGCAGCATGAGGAGTGGTGTGCCATGAACTCGCCACTCACGCATCCATATCTTCAAACTCATCATGCAAAGTCGGCTCAATCACCCGTTTTACAGGTGGACAGGGCTGCCCAAGGCCACAAGTGGCAGAGCAGGGATTTCAAGGCCCAGCACACCTTGCTGCTAGGACCACAGAGGATGCCAACCTTGGTTAGTGACAAGCTTTTTAAAAAGCTGTTGTAAGCTTTGAGGCAGGGATATGTTATAATACTGGCCGAAAATCTTTCAAACCGATTATGCCTCCGTTTTACACAGTGGGCCTGACAGTGAATGACAGCAGCTCAGCTGTAGCAGTTACAGATTTAAATGGATGGGTCACACTGTAAACCGACTAAACTTCAATTAAAAAAAAAAAAAAAGGCAATAAATAAATAAATAAATCGATGGATAAGCCTGTCTCCTGTCTGCTCTGTGTAGCACCTTACACCCTCCCAGGTAGGAAAAAAACCTTCCTCCTTCGTCACTGGCTCCAACACATCTGCCTGGTATCGACTGTCATGGGGTGATGCTATCTTTTTAGCCGGATGACATGCTTCCGGAAAGAAAGATGAAGAGATACTTCCTTGCTGACTGGGTTCCCACCACTTATCTATTATCAAAATGAACCAGAACTTTTGTACCAACTATATAACCTAGATTGCAATCACTTTTGTTAGTTTCCTAGTTTTGAAATGACTGAAATCCCCAGTTTTCAGAATCATGCTCAGCCCAGAGGCTGAAGGCCTTGGGTGGGACAAGAGAACAGAAAACCCAAACTCAGGTTGTAAATATCAGCCCAGTGGATGACATTTAAAACGATTACAAACCAAACTCTCCTTAATTAAAAAAAGAATCACCCATGATCTCATTAAGCAGATGAAACAGAAAAACATCAGAATATTTACCACATGAGAAAGAGAAACTCACTTCTGGATAACATCTGAGTTCAGAACTGCCCAAACACCTTCCAAACTCAATTTAAGGCTTTCTGAAATAATTGTCCCCTACAGCCGAAGCCTCGATCTTTTTGCATCAGGGTTCAAAAGGGCTCTCTGACCCCTCACCTTTTGGTTACCTTAACCCTCCCCCCACCTCAATATTTCACGTTTATTTCCAATTCTAGTCCACGCAAGCACTCAAAGAGTTAACTCGATCCTTAGGAGCCAGACCGGAGCTGTAACGGAGTTTGGTTCGTTTGGTTCGGTAATTGGCTGTTCAGGAATAATAAAAACTGATACGTTAAAACAACGCTTCCCCAAACACCTAGAGCCACCGTGATTTATTTCATTATCTCTGGGTTTTTATTTCCATTCTACCCTCCCTGTTCGCGTAAAAAGGATGAGAGGAAAAGGCAAAATCAAAGAAAAAAAATAACGAAGCAGGACATAGAGGCCCTTTTGTATACAACACAGATTCTGAGGACTAGTTTCTGCTTCCGAACTTCAAACATCTGGGCTGCACACCCAGGTACAGTGACACCTCGCTGTGCATAACAAGACGCCGAGAGCTGTACCCGAGGAGCCATAAAAATGGGTGCAGCGTGACTAATTCAAATTCGAGTAATTGGCCTATCATTTGGAAGCAGCAAAGATACCCACCCGGCTCCATTCTCCCCAGACGTAATTCAGAGAGGGCACTGCTATTTGGTGCCCATCTTTTTAAACGGGGGAAGAACAGGCCCGATAAAAAAGCCCCACCATTTTGAGACATATTTTAAGTGTGTGCTTTTTCTACAAATTAAAATTAAAATTCCTTAACTGTGTATTGCTAAAAGGCTAAATGTTATCCCACTAGAATGAAAGTCTCTAATATCTCTGAGCTGTTGAATCAAAGACAAAGGCACATTCAAAAGATTATTACGTGGTTTACTTGTGATACGGGGTTGCTAGGAGGCAACAGCCCTCCAGCCTTTTAGCGCAGGTCCGCACAGGCGTGAGGTGCTGGGTGTTCATCTGAAATGAGGCCAATAAAAATAAAGAATTTTAATTGACGGAGATGTCAGTCAGTGGTGACCATATATAGTAGACAGTGAGATACCTGTGGCATTAAAGTTCGAGATAACAGTCCAGATCAACTATGAACACAAATCTTAAAAATTTCAACATTTTAATATTGTCTTTAAATGGCATTTACCAGTAGTTTAAAGTAATTTAAAAAAAAAAAGCATTTGGATACTCTACTATGAGGGTAAGGGTTTCAGGAAGTTTAGTATTTGAACAAAGGCTAGACATTTAATAAAATACTCATTTTTAGATTACTACTCCCTGGAGGTGAAAATCAATTACTTATTTAGGAAACAATCTAGTTCTACCAGCCTCAGAAGCAGCTGGAGGCAGCTCCCTCTTCAGGGAGGTTAGACTTTGAGGAAGTTCTTCTGTCAATTTCTGTGTAAATTAGAACAAAGGAATTTTCCCAGAGAAACAATGTTATACAAAGGTAAGGCTGGGGGGTGCGCCTCTCAAAGGTATTTAAACCATCCTGTGTCTGACCTCTAGAGAGCGACCCCATCACCAAGGTCCCTGAGGGACAGTGAGCCTTGAGATCTTACAATTTCCTCCCAGGCAGTGGGATAAGGGCGAGGACTCGGCCTCCTTGCACCCTGGAGAAGGGCTGTATCCAGGGGGTCGGGTCCAGGAGGGCAAGGGGCTGGTGGGGGAAGGGTCGGATCTTGGCCCAGGAAGAGGGGGCAGCAGGGCAGGGTCTGCAGCCACCCCACCGAAATTCAGCACTCCGGATTCAGGGCCAGCTCCCCAACTCCACTGGCCCAAGCAGTAGTCTTGACGCCTGCTGGAACCACCTGTTGCTTCTAGGAGATCCAGTTTTCTCCGACACTAACCCCTACAGAAGCCCGCAGCCTTTCTGTGACAGGGCTCTAATTAGCTGGGGACCATCACTGCCTAAACACACTGCTTGCTGCCCCTGCCCTCACTGTCCTTTCACCCACCCAAAGTCCTGTGCCGGGAAAGCCCTACAGAGCCTGGCGGATGTGGCTCCTGCTCTCATGGGGACATGTGGCTGGAATAACAGCCAATAACTCAACAGAGCCACGTGATCTGGACATGAACTCCACATGACCATCTGAGCTGTGCATGTGGGACTCGAGGGTCTGGTCCCGTCCAAGGCTTCCTAGGGAAAGGGACTGGCCAGGCAAAGGAGGGGGTCCTCACAAATACGGCCCCCCCAGAGCCCTGTTCTGACCGCAGCACAGTCACCTGTCTGGCTGGCCAGAGATGCAGGCAAACTGAGCCCGCCCCCAGGGACCTGGCCAGTCATCTCTCTCTGGGTTACAAACTGTTCCAAAGCTGGTGCCTTCTGTCCAGAAGACTGTTTCCTCACACGGCAAAATATTAACGACCAATATTTTTGAGCACTTTTCACCATCTAGTCAGATGGGACCCATTTCTGCATCTAGCATGAGACCCAGACTTGGAGCACCCAAAGGGGTGCCCGCCACAGTGATGCTACCCCTTTAAATCACCCATGGTGAAACAGGGAGGACCTGCACATACGCCCAAAGGGCAGCAGGGCCTGAAACAAGGGATGAACTTGAGCTGACCACAAGTTCAGGGACCATCTGTACATATTGCCATTTTAGGCTGTAACTGTGGTATGTTCCCCAAAAGGAAAGGTTTTAGTAGTTTAAAGTTATATCAAATTCTCATAATACCTACTATATTGTGACCTTCCCCCCACTATGAAATGCCATTTCACAGCACAGACTTTACATGGGGTGCAATGCAGGGAAGTTTATACTTGTAACACAAAATAAATCTGGCCTCACTCTGCCCTGGTCCTCTGTTGGCATCCTAGATCAGGACTTCCCAGAGCAAGGGGCTTTTTATTTATGCTAATCTCAACTTTAACATAAACGATGCATAAATGCATACAATGCATGAAATGATGAATTTCCAACATGATTAGGTAAAGTAACTTCCTTGAATGATTATCAAAATAAATTCTTCATGTGCCAGATTAGTGATATGAGGCCTAAGTGGGGGGAAAAAAATCTTAAGATTTAAGAAAGAGAAAGAAAATCAAACCAGGGAAAATTGTGGTGACTCTCATATGGGAGGACAATGACACAAAAAGAAAGGAAAAAAAGAATCACACTCTCCAATATGGTAGATGAGTGTGACTTTTTAAGAGTTAAAATAAAAAATTCAGTTCCCAGGTTCCTAACTGAACATTGCAAACAATTCTATTGCAGTAGGAAGTTGTACTGGACAGCACTGGACTTGAACACAAGAGAAACCACACCCTGGAACTGAACTGGACACATGACTTTTGGTACAAAGGAAATCCTTAAATGTAGATCTGCTCTTTCACGTCCTACAAAATGGTAGGAGACATTTATTTTCTGGGCCTCTGAAATTAACACTGGCTTTTTTTTTTTTTAACCATGCCACTATACTTCAGGAATATGGCAGCTTTAATTTTCTGACGGTTAAAAGACCAGGTTTAACTCCCTCCTACCCTAATTCTGAACCAGACTAGCAGAACTCAAAGAGTCTTCTCAGAAAAGACAGCACATCAAGTTAAGTTACCCACAGGGAGGTTTGCTGAGGCCTCCCACCCGGCACTCCACCATTTAGAAACCTAAACCAGAAGACACTTCCTCCTGAAACAAGTTGTCAATGTAAATAGTTCTTGTTTCCCTCAGCACACCTGCAGGTTAGTGAGCATAAGTGAATTCCTTGGCTCTTTCCTGAGAGCAGAGTCCTGGTCACCACATGGCTGACCAGTGAGGGTGTCTTGGACCACGTGCTCTGCAGAGGGGGCGGGAGGGAGGGAGGGATCAGGGCCACCCAGGGCCCCTGAAGGGACTCTGACAAGGCACAGGAGAGCTCAGGGCTTCAGCAGGGGCCAGGCAGCCCTGGGGAGGACACCCTTCCTCCGTGGCGGGGCTGGCTCAGAGCAGGCAAGCCACAAAGCCAACTTGGTCTTGGGTGAGTGTGTTTATGAAGTTGGCCCAAATTCTGGGACCAACAAGACATGAGAAATTCAGGGCTTGAGTTCTTAGTAGTTGGTGGCCAATTAACTCACTCAACAAATGGGGGGCAGTGGGGGACTGCTTTCTAGAAAGACTGAGAGAGGTCTGGTGCTGAAATACAGGGATGCCCGTTAAATGCCTACAATCTCAAACCGATGAGTCCGGGCTCTGGCTTTGGCCTACTACCTGCTGCCCGGATGAGGGCCGCTGCTGGCGGCATAACTATCAAGTGAGGTCAGCCGGATCCCCATAGAGGCTCATCCATTTCACAGGGCTGCTCTGCCAGCAGCAGATTAGCTGGGAAGGCAGCGGCCACATCACTAAACCTGTGGCATCTGTCCTGCAGACCCAGAAACTGACCACACATACTCAGTACTTTGGGTTTGAAAGCATGCTGGCCTTTAACTGGGCAGGAATCAGGGGCCTGCACTTGGGGTGCTAAGGCGTTCATCGCAGCAGCCGCCTTCCTTTGTTCCCGCCACCCCTCACCCCACTCCCTTCTGGTCCACCGCCAGCCTCACGGCAGGAAGGAGCCCCCAGACACCATCCCAGAGCTCTCAACCTCCTACCCGGGAGGGAGGTGGTCACGGGGAGCTCTGGAGTCGACCAGTTTGAATCTGAAACTTCTGTGTCTGTTCTTTTGTAAAATGGGAGTAATGCCTACCTCAGGGGGACACTGGGGAGGATCACAAAAAATAATGCATGTAAGCGCCTAAAACAGTAGTGAGGACACGCATCAGTCCATGTCAATGGTGACTGCTTTCTAGCCCTTGGACAGCGACACACTCATTGAGGCAAAACAGGATCTTGTTAAGTGTTCTTCAAATGCTGGTTACAACCCCTTCGGGGACCCTGGTGCCTTATAATCAACACTACAAAATAAACCTTGAAGTAGAGTAGAATAAAATATCAGAATATGTCACTCGCGGGAAGCCTGTTACTGTTTCACCCAGAGTTTCACACGGGGTGTTTGTTTCAGGTACTCTTGGTTTCAGTAAAAGTGAAAGCCCCAGTGCAGAACACCCCAAGCTCTGCCGCAGCCGAACTGGTTCTTTCTCCGCCACGGGTCAAGTCGCTTCCCTCCGCTCCTCGACATTTTCAAAGGGCTCACACGCGGCACAACGTCCAACATCCCCCACCCCCAAGGTGCACAGGCCCATCTCCGGCCCCGCCTCCCCCACGCCGGCCCCGCCCCCGGACTTCTCTTTGCTGCGCCACCCGCCCACCACTTAGGGTCTGGGACAGCACTCCTCTACTTGGCAAGCTTTCAAGGCAGCCCTTCAAAGAGCTGGCTCTTGCAGGGATCAAGTCAAGTGCCCCCTCTTCACAGGAACCTTTGCAGGCCCCCGACACTAGGTAGGACCCCCTTCTTGTTCGCACCTACTCTAGTGCCTGCTGGAGTTGCGGGAAGTGGCTATCCTGGCTGGAGCAGTCTTAATTTTCCCTCTCTCCTCACACATATTACAATTATTTGGAGTGTGTTTTTTTTCCCTTCTCCAGAGATGAAAACAGTGTTCCTTCCAATTCTAAACTATCATTTCTGTAATTAAACTCTTCCAGAAATTCTCAGTACAGGACCATCCATTTTCCTTTCCTTCTCAAATACAAGACATGACACACGACAATGCCAGGAAGGTAATTTTTTTTCAAATGCACCGTCTCGTCACCCAAAGCTTTACCTTTTTTTAGCATATGATCTCTTAAACTGTATGCACGTTACCAGTGGAAATCTAAAACTGATTACGTCCTCTTCTGCTAAAACAGGAAGATAGTAAACACACTTCCATTTTTTATTAAGGCTTCAGACTTCGTGGGCAATTTCATTTCTTTCAACTAGAGTCGTAACAGAGTGAGGCCCTGAGAGGCGCACGGGCTGCCGCGTCTAGACCTGCTTTTCCAAGCTGCTCTGTGACTTGGTCTCTCATTTCTGCCTCGACTGATTGTTGTACAGTTCATACTGAGCTGAGGAACAAGACTGCAGAAACTGTGTATAAACTGAGTGATCTCCGGGTAAGAGCTTGAGACACACTTCTAGGAGTAAAGTGCATGCACTCTGTACGCAGAGGACTTTTGCTTACTTCCTAGTTCTTGCTCTGTTTGTGCATTGGGGCCAGATCCTGACCCCTGGGTACCACTCCCACAGCAACGGCGGCTTTGGGGCGGAGGGGAGGACCATGGGCAGGGCTGCTGCAGCCTGTGAAGGACGACACGCCTTACAGGTACCCGACTTGCGTAAACACGTGAACGCGCCCAGCCGGAGATGAAGGGCACGCTCCCAGATAACCTCTATAGGTTCCCGAGGCTTCCAGTTCTCAGCGCATCCTTCCAAACGACTTTTGTAATTAAAAAAAAAGTTCACTTTCCAGTGTTTAAGGTTACTAACATTCAGAGAAGTGCCAGCAAGCTTTCACAGGTACTTGGAGATCTTCACTCTCTCTCTGGAGCATTAAAGTATGGGGAGCCCTGTGCACCCTGATCCTGGTGGGTAACCCGAATGGGGCACTCACATCTCAGATCCTTACGAGCTTCCAGGAAAGGGGTCGTGGAGGCTCTCACCTTAAAGCTTTGTTTTAACTCTGTTAAATCAGCATCCAGTTCAAAAACAGAGGAGTTAACTGAATCCAAAGGACTGAAAAAGGACCTGGGGGATGGGAGACAAGACAGTGTGTTTGTGTGAACATCTACGTAATTAGGAACATCTAATCTGGGGGTTCTTTGCAATCTTGTTGTGGAAACAAGTTTAATTACTAAATCTTGAACATCTCAGAACACAGAAAGCTCTCCAAACAGCATCCCAGAGAACTGCAGCCCATATGAACTCTCCAAAAGCACACCAACCTGTACACCTGAGTTTCCCAGGTACCTATAAAAGATGTGCTCTTTTGGCAAGAAGCCTGAGGCTTATTTATGTTTCCCTACCTTTCTAAACAATGTTTGAGAACCCCAGCCTCTAAGTGGAGATTCAGGGTCAGCATTCTAAAATACTCAACGGGTTACCATCAGTTTCAATACACAATGGAGTTAAGTTGTATTTCTGTGGCTACTAACTTAAGTGACCCAAATGCATACACTTTCCCAGTTCAATTCTTTTTCTTTCTGAAAAGCACAAGATTTCAAGGACCCTACAAGCTGTGAAAACATTCATGGGCTGTGTGCCATTTATTTTGGCCAGTAACCCATTTTTGCTCCTTTCCCAAGTTCTTAATTCGTCACAGATAGGTTGCTGCCAAAGCCTTGGGTCCCTGCCTAACTGGCCAACCCCATGGCTTCCTTTCCATCCCCATCCTTGCACACCTCTCGAAAGCCTGCCGTCCTTGGTGCCCCCACGGCAGGCCCACTGCCCCACTGTTCCTTCTCAGCTTCTCACACTGCATCCCTGCCCTCAGTTCCTCACTGGCTTATCTTGCTCTCCACCTTGGTTTTAGGCCTGGGGCTGCCCAGCCACACACACAGTCTCAGGTGTTGCTCCGGCTCCTCTCCTGTCTCCAGGCATCTCTACTGGATGAGCAGAGGGTTCCGAACCTGAACCTTGAAAGCAGTTCCCCAAGAACTATCCCAGCAGGGACCCTTAGTCACTTGGTCATCAGAGTTAGGAACCTGGGAGAGATGCCACCACTCACATGCAGGTCCCTCAGACGCCTCCTCCAGAGTATCTCTAACACTCACAAAGCTTTATCTCTAGAACCCCAGGTTAACTCTCTTCTGTCTCCCAGGAAGGACATGACCTCTGCAGTGTGAGCTCCCTGTCCCTAGCTACCCCTCCCAACCCATTTTTCACACTACCACCAATGGGATCCAGGATCAGTCTCCCTGTACCATTCCTGGACTCAAGGCTCCTGCCGTGGCCCAGGACCAAGGACAGCCTCAGCCTCCAGCCACTCCCTGTGCCCTGCTCTGGTCCCACACCACAGCGGTAACCCTCAACTACAGGCATCTTCACAGTCACACATCTGTACATCCCTTCCCTTGCCTTCTCCATCTCCCTCAGAGGTCCTTCCAGAAGGCCCCCTCCCCCATCTATACGGCTCCCAGGATCTCCAGGTCTGGAGCAAACTCCTCTCCTCCCTCCTGCCCGCCGCCACTGCCTGGCACTGGGGTTCTTCAAGGGCAGAGAGCTTCTCCCTTTTCTTGGTTTTTCTCTTCAACCCCACGACCTGCCTTGATAAGGGACTTCACAGGAAGGTCTTGATAAACAGGAATCTCTCAGTGAGTACTTAAAAGTCATCTATTGTGGAAATAAAGCTTTTAGTGTTTGGCCACCTGTAAGTGAAGCTCAAGTCTCAGCTTTTCTGAAGGAAACATTCTATACCACCTGGATCTCTACAGAGAAGCTGTGAGGCTCAAACAGGTTTATTCAGGAGTTCAAGAAAATGTTTCTAAAAATCTAATATCTATGGGTTTGTAATTAGATTCCTTTTTCAGTAGCCAGTAAAATACGTTCTCTTTGAAAAATGCTAAAACTCAAAAGGCGACAGGATAAGGAAATGGAGTCTACCTTTTCTTGTACACATTTCCTGATTTTCACAAGTTGTGTGGAGTGTAAAGCATTCTGAAACAGTTAAACTGTTAACAGATACAATTAGGAACTTCATCTATATATGGAAGCACATAATTGAAAACCAAATGATAGAATATTTTCTGATTAGGCTTACAGATGAGACTGTGGTCTAAAGAATTTACGTTCTGTATCTAAGATTGCACAACTATTTCAGGGAAAACTTGGAGCCGCATGCCCATCTTCAAATTAGTCCATTCATAAAATGTATGCAGACTTTTAAAATAACTCTGTTTTCACCAAACACCCAGTCATAAGATGGTAACAGTGATACTCAGTGATGAAAATTATAGTGTAAAGACAAAGAAAATCCTGACTTGGCTAAAAATTTGGCTAAATCTTACTTGCTGGAGGTACCTTATAACCACAAGGGTAGCCAGACTTTGGACAAAGTTTATAGACAAAGGAGAGCAGAGGTGGAAGAATAATAGAAAACAATAGATCCACTTCTGATCAAGATGGAGTAACAGTGGTCAGCTTTACCTTTCTACTGGAAACAAGTGAAAGAGAGAAAAAAATATGTGAAAGAATTTTCCAGACGCTGTGCCCACCCCCATCCCCCCCAACCCCACCAAGACACTGAACATCACATAACAAAGGGCAGAGAGCCCTGTGATACGGGGGCAAACGTCTACCTAGGTCAGCCCCACAACTGCCCCAGCTGCCTGCCTGGAGACAGGCACCAGGTCACGGGCAGGGAGGCGAAGCGGAGCCCCCAGGACTCCCTGAATTGAAGACACGGAGCTGAAGGTCTGAGGAAACCAAGTCAATGGGAGTTCACAGGACCAAGTACCAACGAGAAGAGAGCTGCACAGACAACCATGGGGACCTGCAGAGGCTCCCCGGGAAGGATTCGGCAGTGCATCGACCCACGCGTGTGAGGCGAGGGCCCAACGCTGGGACAAGGTGTGCTCCCACTGACCAGAACGGAGGGACTCCTAGTTCGGCGGCACTGGGGAAATACTCCTGAAGGTCTTGCCTCAGAAGGGAGTAATTTGCCCAAAACTGAGATTTCTTGGATCTGCCAAATAAATTGCAAAAGCAAGACCTAAAAGGATCAAACTATTTCCAAATAACTACAATCCAGAACAAAGCTTAAGAACAGTTTCAGGAACATACAGTATCAAGTGCCCAGCGAGATAAATTCATAATGTCTGGCACCCAATCAGATTACCAGGCTTGCAAAGAAGCAGAGGAATATACTCAAATGAAGAGGAAAAAACTCAATAAGCCTGACCTTAAATAGCAAAGATGACAGAATTAGCAAAGATATTAAAACAAAGAAAGAAAATACAAGAATTTTATAGGGAATTTTGTATTCCCTATGTTCAAAAACTGAGTTTAGTAAGGGTGCAGGATACAAGATAAATATACAAAATCAATTTTAATATATTAGCAATGAACAATCAGAAATTGTCACTTAAAGAGTAAATACCACTTAAAACAAAATTAAAAAATTACAACACTCAGTGATAAACCTGACAAAAGACATGAATGACTCAGCCACTGAAAACTACAAAACACTGATGAGAGAAATTAAATGCAAGTGGACAGAGGTGCTTATTCATGGGTTGGGAGCATCTCCCCAAAACTGACCCATAGGTTCAATGCAATCCCAGCAGGGTTTATTTTGTTTGTTTTTGGTAGAAACTGCCAAGCTGTTCTGTGATTCATGTGGAAATTCAAAGGACCTAAAAGAGTCAAAATGAGTTGAAAAGAGCAAAGTTGGGAGGGCTGACACCACCTGATCTCACGGCTTATTATAAACCACAGCAGTAAGCAGTAAGAAGAGCGTGGTACAGGCATAAAGGCAAAGAGACCAATGGAACAGTACAGAGCCCAGAAATGAAACCACACACACACAGACAACTGATATTAGATAAAAGTGCAAAGGCAGTGGAGAAAGGAGTCTTTTCAGCAAAGGGTGCCGGGGTGCTGTGCAAAAGCAACCAAAACCAAAAAACTTTACATCATTGACAAAAATTAACTCAAAATGGATCACAGACCTAAATGTAAAACCTAAGACTATAAAACTTCTAGAAGAAAATACAGGAGAAAATCTTTGTAACCTCAGATTAAGGAAAGATTTCTTAAGATACCAGACCAAAAGCATGATCCATTTAAAAAAAAAAAGGAGGGGGGGCAAACTGAATTTCATCAAAATGAACAATTTCTGTTCTTCAAAAGAGTTGAGACAGTTCAAATTTCAAAAGAGGTGAAACAGAAAACAGACTGGGAGCATATATGTGCAAAGCATGTATCTGGTAAGACTTATGTCCAGAACACAAAGAACTCTCAAAACTCAATAAGAAAACAACTCAAACAAATTATTTTACCATAACATCACAAAAAAGATATATGCATGGCAAATTAGCACATGAAAAGAAACTCAACCTCAGTGGTCTTTAGGGGAAGTGCCAATTAAAAATACAATGAAATACCACCACACACCAATTAGAATGGCTAAAATTAAAGAGACTGACTAACATCAAGTGCTGGCAAGGCTGTGGATGAACCAGAACTAGACGGTGAGAATGCAGAATGGTACGATCACTTTGGAGAAGTCTGGTAGTCTCCTTGAAGAGTCACAGCACAACACTCCCAGAATCAAGATAGATGAAACCCTAAGTCCACAGAGAGACATACTTTTTATAGTTTTGTCTGTAATAGCTAAAAATTGGATACAATTCAAATAGTGAATGAACAAACCATAGTGAGATACATGCAATGGGATACAACTCAGTAATTAAAAGGAATGAGCCACTGATACATGCAATAACCTGAAGGGGGTCTCAAATTACATGTGCAGAGTTTAAAGAGCCAGACCAAAAAAGTACAAGCTGCAAGATTTCCTCAATATAGGAAATGCAAACTAAGCTGTAGAGACAGAAAGCAGATGGGTGGTCGCCGGCGGAAGTGGGGAGGGAAGGGGAAATTACCAAGAGGCACAAGGATATTTTCGGAGATGATGAATGTACTCATTATTCTGATCGTGGTCACTGTTTCACAGATGTATCCATATATCAAAACTTATCAAACTGTACATTTTTAAATATGTGCAGTTTATTGTATGCCAATTGTATCTAAATAAAGCTGTGAAAATACACCCAAGTTGGTTAAATGACTAGTGTATAAACAGAATATTAATTAGCAACCTCATTAGGAGACGGTCCACTCATTAATGCCAGCAACCTCAGTAATGGCCCACATATATAGTTTTCTACCTTTAACAAGACACTCAGATGCCCTGAGTATCTAAAAACGTCTAGAAATAAATTCTATGTTAGAGGCTGAATTAGTATTCTGACATCTTTTCTCAGGATACAGGGTCTTACACTGAACTTTTACCTAGGTTTCTCTTTCAAAATCAAGCTACACACAGATTCTAGAGTAAGTACATTTGCTAATTCCAAATCAGCAATTAATTCTTCACAGAGGAATTCAACAGTGATACAGTGGGGTCAGAATAACTCGTTCAGAAGTCCAGAAACGTCTTCGAGGGGAGCCAGGTGCACACAAGTAATAAACCTTTTCCTTCCATTGTATTTTCCTCATGTCTTTATTTAAAGTACAGCAAAACCTCTACTAACCCAAAGGCCTCCACAAGCGAATCCTACCCGCTCACTGCACTTACAGCCCCCAAGTGCACAGAACCCGCACCTACCAGTGCTCTCTCTCACCTTTCTGCCTTTATCACTCTGTTCACCTCCCTTCTCTTCATCAGAATAATGGCCTGGAATTCTTCAGGGCGGCTTCCCAAAGACAGTGCCCCAAGCGATCAGAATCACCTGAAGTGCCATGTCCTCTTACATGTCTACAAAGGGCACAAGGAAACTTCTAGAGGTGATGGAAGCATTAGACACACACAAATGTTTTCTATGTTCTATTTTGACTGTAGTGGCAGATACCTGGTTGTAGAGACTTGTTAGAAGTCACTGTGCTGTATGTTTAAAATGAGTATTACTATAAAATATGTAAATTATAAATCAATGGAATTGGTTTAAAAAGAAGGCTGACATAAAACTATATAGCACAAAATGAACAGGAAAAAAAAAAAAACACCCAAACTGAGATGTACGCCAGAAGCAGTAGTCAAGCTCACATTTAAGCCAAGCTTAAATTTTTAGCCTAAATTCCTAACACACAGTTGACCCTTGAATAATGAGAGGGTTAGGGATGGCAAGTCTCCTCACAGCAAAACATCTGCACATCAACTTTATGGTCTGGCTCATGCAGTATGTGTTTACTGAAAAAAAATCCACATATAAGTGGACCAGTGCAGTTCAAACCCATCCTATTTACAGGTCAATTATACATAAAGCACGAGTTACCAGGTTCCCTAACCTTCAAAAATGAACCTCTTGGTTTAAAAAGGTAATTTTTTGGGGGGGAGGGTGAAATCAACAGAAGATTCCAACCATGTTTCACTTTTTCCTGGTTGTCACCCCTGTGCTTTAGGCATGTCAATAAATGCTGTTAAACTGACATCCACAGTGACAACAAGAGAGAGATCCAACACCTGTGTGTCACATGCCACGATGAGCTACGTAGGAAATCTGAATCCTCATGACTTGCAGAGTAATCTGTGCTCAATACCTTATTCTAAGAAATCAGCATCAAATAATGCATTTTAGAAACACAGTTTAGATTTTGAAATGCAGTTTAGAAATACCATAAAAATTACATAGCTAATGGAATATCATTGTATCTGAATGGGCAAATCTCAGTTAAAAACCCACAAAGATGGAATGCCTTATTCCCCAATGACCATGGCTATTTAAATGAGATGTTTTAAATGAGATATACTGGGTATTTTAAAATTTCCAAGTAAAGATCTTAAGCTACCATTTGTGAGTCTTACTTAAAAGACTAGGCACTTACTTGTAAGCCATTTTACCAACATTATCTCACTCTTAATAACTCTATAAGGAAGGTATTACTGTGCCCAATCTACAGATGGCAAAACTGAGGTTAAGAGAGATTACACAATTTGTCTGAAGCTATATGGAACCTTCAATTGGACTCAGATAACTGTGCTTTTGTCCAGTCTAGATTTATTGTTTGGGATGTCATTCTTGTTAAAAGATTATAAGCTTATTTATGAACAAGCCATGCATTCTCAAAATAGTTACTTAACCTACATTCTTACATTCTTAACCTACACAGGTAATGCGTAGTTCAAACAATGAAGGCTATACCAGCCCTTTAAAAATTCCATCTCAGTTTTATTGGTTTTATGTACGATAAGAACACATTCACAAATATTAAAGTATTCTATTTTCCTCTCAAAGTTCACATGGACTTATCTGCTAATTGGACAACTGACCCTCTGTCTTTGAAAGCCATGATAAACTGGGTTAAAAAATTAGAAAAAAATTGTTTCCTTTAAAATGTTTTCCGACACTCATGTAACTTGGAGAGTTTGAACTCTGTAAAAGGAGATTTGATGAAATCTCATACACTGTAAATAATCCAAAACCTGGTGTAATGTGTTTCAGAAACGGACTTGGAGTCAGACAGCTTTCAATTCTGATAATGCCTCTGCCACTAAGTAACCAAAAAGGCTGGCAGGTAGCTGACATTAGAGGCATTACTGGGAAGAGTCGTTATTTACTGCCACATTTGCAGCGTTTATAAACTTTCTGGTTGTGTCTTTTGATGTGCATGCTCCAAGTTAGAAACAAAATCTGTCCCTGAAAAGTTGTGTGAGCTGTGCTTACTTTTCTTGCATAAGAGAAGGCTTAGCAGGTGGCGGAGTCCCCAGGAACACCCACCTCCCCTCCCCCTCCAGCCCCCATCCTGGGGCCACTCCAAGGGTCTTCCTGGTACCTGGGAGTTAGAGCTCGGATCTCCCACAGAAACAGCCTGATCAGTGGTGGCCAGGGTTGGGACCAGCCACACTATGGGTGGAAAACGCATCTGTAAGCGGATCTGGAATCCGCTTCCTAAAGGTTCTCACAGGAAAGCACTTCTGAGCTCCCTGAAGCCAGCATACACACACTTCTGTAACACAACCGTTTTTCTCACGGTGATTGCTGGCAGCCTTCTCTTGACTCGGCAGTCTAAAGATTATCTGTCCCCAGGTGAGTTTCAAAGAGGAACCACCCTCTCATTTTCCAAAGGAGAAAACTGAGGCTCACCGCCACTAGGCAGTTTGGCAGACCCTGGAATATAACACAAGTGCAACGCCAAATCCAAGGTTCTCCCTGGTAAGTAAGTTACCACCTGGGATAAATACTGTCCTTGTGACCAGCGCGGAGCTAAGGCGGCAGATCTCCTTCCAACCAGATCTACAACCACGCCTTTAGGCTCCTTTTTGCTTTCTCAATCCAAGTCCATGGTCCTAGAAACCCAACACCAAAACTTTCCACAAAGAGCGGTTTTGGCATCATGCTGACACAGCCCAATGTATCACATCCCAAACATCCCTCTGTACAGCGGGGCGTCCTTCATCTCGGGACTGCACCCCGCGCCACACCCTTCTCCACTTTTTATCCGCCCAGCCCGTTTCCCTCGGCCTCTGCACACAATCAAGCTAACTTCTGTCTGCTCCTCTGATCAAGGACGCCGCCACCATAAACGTGAAGCTCTGACTTTTAAACTCCTTTAACTGCAAACATAGTAAGAAATAACTTACAAGCACCCAATAAACCAACCCCCAATACCCCCAAATAACTCAAAACTATGGCATAATAGTCTCACTACGTATGATAAACTGATACTCTTCATTCGTCCTACCCCACTTTTAAAGTCTTGGAGAGAAAAATATCTACCGGGAGAGGACAGACCATAAAATACACACAATACACAAATGAATACATAGCTCTCCCTTGCTATCTGTGACAGACTGGTTCCAGGGCCCGCCAGAGACACCAGAATCCACAGATGCTCAAGTCCCATAGGTGGCCTTCCTTTTGGTATCTGTGGATTCAACCAACCTCAGGTTGGGTAGTACTGTATTTAGTATCGAGAAAAAATTGGTATAAGTAAACTCGAGTAGTTCAGACCCTCTTGTCTTCTCATGGGTCAACTGTATAATATGTCAGGTGTTGTAAAGACACAATGAACTTTAGCCATCTAAAATCTACACAGTTTACTTCTCAACCCACCAACAGATCATGACCTGCAGTTCAACAAATAATGCTCCACAGCAAGAGTGATTACCTTTACAGGATGCTGGAGGAACAGAAGCATCAGCAAACACTTAGGTGCGAGACCCACACCCTCCCTCTCATCACACCTCCTCTCTGCCCAGAGATGGAGCGATACCAAGCGGAGCGATACCAAGCTGGAGAATTAGTACCTGCACGCCACAGGTCAAGGACAGGAGAGAGAACCCACCTGGGGTAGGGAGGACCACGATTTCACTGAAATATCAGCCCAGGAGTAAGAAAGAGCGGGGGGGGGGGGTGTGACCACCTGGGCAGTCTTCACAGTCTCAATTCTTCCTCTTGGGTCAGGCTGCCTATTTCCAAGAGGACTGTCAATACCTGCAAGCAGGAATTTTATTCTTTCTGAAAATCCTACACTCTACCCAGACATGACTGAAGCTAAATGTAAAATAATAATAAACGAGCAGCAGGTTACTTTTTAAATCTAAGATAAACTTCTCTACTTCATGGGTTCTATTAAACAGTAAACTCCCCATTCCAAAGACCCTGGCTTGTTAGTGGAAAAAAAGGGAGTTGTGGGAGAGGGAAAAAAAAACCTAGAAGGAATAGAAAATAGATCATGAAATAACACATATACGCAAATGAATATATAAAATGTCAGATGCTGTAAAAAAAATGAGCTTTAGACTAAAAACAACGATATACAAAATACATACTGTACCCCTTTTTCTGTCCAATAAAGTACAGCAAACTAGTTAAAATGTGAATTACTAGTCATTATACTTTTCTAGCTTAAAAACAGCACAATTCCTTCAACTGTAAGACGCAGAATCATTTTCCAATCCTAGAAAAACTTTTTGCAAGGAGGTTCAGCACTGGTGTAACAGCACTGAATAGAAGATAAATTATTGACACCCAGGCAAGCCATGGACGGCAAACAGTAAAAAGTATAGATAAGCTTTTTGAGAAGTCATTTAATTATCTGAACTGTATATACGTGTGGTTTTTAGAAACAGGAAGGGAAGGAACAAAAAGCTTTGACAGCAAAGGCTTGAAATCAAATAAGAGGCAAGGCTTTTCAGATCATTCTAATAAACAATGGGTCAACATATTGAGAATTTAGAGACCCTTCACCTAGAAGCTGCATACATGTTGAAGCACGGATTCGTAAAGTCTATATGCTAGATCTAGGCCATGGAAAGGCACAAACAAATCCAAATTTTAAAGGTGTGAGAGTTCCCATTTAGAATTAAGGAGGACCAGGAAAGTTCTTCTCCTTTAGGAAAACCGAGCCATAATTAGCTTCAATTTATACTTATAAAGTGAGGCGGTGGGGTGTGATGAGAAGGAGAAGTTAGAGGTTTAAAAGATGCCTGGATGAGGTAGGGAGGAAGCGAAATCCTGAAACCTGATTCCTAACAACACCAGCCTTCTAGGACAACTCAGCCCCTTTCATATTAATCGCAAAGCACACACAGAGACGGGACGAGGGCTGATAGGCGGCCGGCACACACCCCAGCCTGAAAACTCCAAGCACCCTGTGTCACAGTTTTCCACACGCTCACATCCTCCCAGAGCCTACTCCGCCTTTGCTGAATGGGTTGGAAACCCTGGATGAATGAATGGGGGAGCGAGGTCCGGCCAGAAGGCTGGGAGCAGGGTCCCACGCCCAGACAGCCCCGGGCAGCGCCGGACGCTCGGGGGCGCGGTGGGGACCCCCGGGGGCCAGGGCCCGGCCTCCCCGAACAAAGGCGGCGCGGGGCGGCGGGGCCGGGGCGCTCACCTCGTCGCCCCACTTGAGCACGTCCTTGTGCCGGTCCTTGACGGCGTGGTAGATGTGCAAGAACTGGAGGATCCCGTGCCGCCGCACGTGGTCGGCGTGGCGCTGGGTCTCCTCCCAGCTCAGCGGTGAGCCTTGGGACAGCAGCCCCATGGCCGCCCCCTCTCCTCGTCCTCGGGGCCGGCGGCGGCCGCTCGGGGCTCCGGGCGTGGGGCGCGGGGCCGGACACTCAGCGGCCCGCAGAAAGCGGCCGCGGCGGCGGCTCGGCCCTGGGGAGGCGCCCTCGGGCCGCAGCTAGCGGAGGTAGGGTTCGGTCCGCTCCGGCTCCCCGGCGCGGGGTCCTCGCCGCCCAGGTGACCGACCCGGGGGTCGGCGCACCGCGCGGACAGAGGCGGCGGGAAGGAGGGCAGGCTGGGCGGCCCTCTGCCCGAAGGCTTGGCCCCTCGCCCGCTCCGGCTGCCGCCCCGCTCCTGCTCCGAGGCGGCGGCGGCGGCGGCGGCGGCGGCGGCCCCCACAGCCGCGGCACGGCAGCGGCTCCCACTCCTCTTTGCCGGTGTCGTGCACTAGCTTCTTCCTACTTGTGACCAAAACCTGCGCCGCCGCCGAGCATGCCCAGTCACCTCACCTCGCTCACCGCTCCGGGACAAGATCCGCCGCTCCGGATTTTATACACTACGGGCGGGGGCGTGGCCAGGAGGCGGTACAGGGGAGGAGGCGTGGCCGAGTGCCCACGGAGACTCGGGAGGGCTCCGGGGGTGTGGAAAGTGCGCAGGCGTGGCTAGGGCGGAGCCAAAGGGGAGGAGCTCGGCGCGGGTTGGGGGGCAAGGTCGGCCTCGCTTTAAGCAAACGCGCTACGCAAAAGTCCGTTTTATCTAATGAAAGAGATCAGCTCTGGGTTGAGGAAGAAAGCTGATTATTTGAATTAATGAAGAATCCACCAGACTATCTTTTAGGTGAAAAGGGTCTCACACTTATAAAAACCAGGGTGATAGCAGCAGCATATGGCAAGAAAATCTGTCTACAACTTTTGAGATATGAACATATTACAAATATTTGTGTAGACTCTAAATGAACTATTTGATGACATGTGTTCTTTGGATGGCACAGACACCATTCACTGTAACAGAAGGGGCTTTGTCAACATCCCCAGAAGGATCATTAGAGTGAATCATCCCCCAAAGTATCTCACCTCCAAACCTAAGATTCGTCCACTAAGTGATTAAAATGATGCTCACATGAGCTTACCATGGGCGTAGAAGATATTAGAAATAACTGGGGTTGCCCTTGTCCTGGCAGGAAAGGGAAAGAAAGAGGTACCTCACCCCTAAGTAATTGTTCGGTAAATGTGTCACCAGAGCAATGAAATAACAGGTCAGGGGGAAAGTGACAGCAACCAGATCATACATGTACTGAGGTCAGGAAGTGCGTATTTACTGTGCCTGAATCCCTCACCTGACAACGTTAACATTAAGTAAGCACGTATTGACTGCCGAATGGATTATGATCGTAGGAGTCTCTTCTCTCACACCCTTCATATTGGATGTGCCCCTCTTAGGGCTTGGGGACACAGATACCCAAGGTCTGGCTGTGATTTCCACAGGAGTGTGTGTGTGTCTGGAGTGTGGGTGGGGTATGACTGAAGCTCAGGAGTTGTTTCAATCATCTGTTTCAACAGCCAGGATAAAAACCAAGCTTCCTTCTCTTCTGTCCACAGCTCACTCTTTCTTCCTTGTACCCTCCCCACCAACCTCACTAGACCTGCGCAGTACTGGCTTAGTGCTGTTTTTTCTGCTTGGGATTCTCCATCCGACACATTCCTGTTCATTCCTTGAGTCCCAGTACTCCTCTCTGTATTTTGATTGTATTTGTAAATGTCTCTATATCTACATTATGATAAAATCATATATACATACACATATATATGTGTGTGTGTGTCTCCACACTAGATAGTGACTTCCTCTCGGGTAGAGATGATTTATGCCATTTTTGTCTTTAACTCTAGAAAAGTGCTTCGTATAAATGTTAGCTTCTTATGTCCAGCAGTCCAGCAGTGAGAGGGAGGGGTGGCGTGTAGTGTTGGTCATTGTCTTGGGGCGGCATCCAAAAAATCACTTTGTAATCCTCATAATCTCATCTCACATATGCATGATTGCATGTTGCTGTAATAGTATTTTGGATATGTTGTTATAGTATACTAAATTAATGACCTGTTCTTTTTAGTTTTTAAGGTGGCTAATGGAAAATATGAGATACATATGTGACTCGAATGCCACTTAATTGAAACACCACAGATGTAAATATTCAAACTTTGCAAAGCACACTTTCCCCCTACACCTGCTGCATTTCTTCCCACCACCTTGAAGCTGGTCTCTTTGGAGAGTGTCAGTTTCGCCTTAATGAGGAAACAGGGACGGGGCTGTTCAGTAGGAGCCTAAGTTCTCGTCTAGCCAAAGCTTACGTTATACTGAGTATAGTGAGAATGAACACTTTAGTTTTAGTCCCTCAGCCCTAGATTCCTAGTTGACACTCACGGAAAGGGGCCTCTCCCACCCTACCACCTAATGCTCAACCAGTACCCAAGAAAGAGCCCCTGGGCTTTGGACAATCCCAAATCAGATGTAGCTTGGTGGCACCACCTGTCAGGTCAAATTTAACAATGACTTCAGCGCTGCCTTTACTAATTGCCGTTACAAGGGGAAAAAAAACCACTACAGATCAACGGAAGTCATTCTCCTCTATCTGACAGAGGTCTGCATTTTTAGATTGACTTCTCGATTCCATTCTGTAGATCGCACCCAGGACTGACTTTCGACTTCCGGGGAGTGCAAGTCCAGCGGACAGCCTTGCCCAGAACGTTTAGGGCTTTAACGATGGCTAAAGCGAAAAGAAGGCCACCGTATCTTGCAGAATCAGCCTCGACCAAAGGCGAATTCCAGGTCACTTCTTCCACAGAAAAAAAAAAACTAGAACCGCGGAGCCAGAACCCACCGGCTATGCAAACACCGCATCTTACGCTCCCAGGGCCCCAGCTGCCGAAGGCCCCGCCCCCAGGGCGGCCCGGAAAACCCGGCGGGTGGAGTTGCGGGCCGGGAGCGGGCGCGCCGCGCCGCCGCGCTGAGCATGCTCGGAGAGCCGGCGGGTCGCGGGAGGAAGCGGCGCGGCCGCGGCCGCTGCACGCCGCGCCGTTGTTGTGATCCGGCCCCCGACACGTGACTGCGCTGGGCCCGCCCCGCCGCGCGCGGCGCCGCCTCCCCGTGACTCAGCACTTTGTGCGGGCTCCGTGCTAGAGGTCAATCCCGGAGAGGCTGCTCGGGGCCAAAGTCTCAGTCCACCACTCCTGCCCCGGAGGCTGCTGCTGATGATGTTGCGACAGCCATTTCAGACTGGCCGGTTTTCGGGCCTACCGGCAAGAAGGAAAAGCAAATCGTTTCCCTGTGGTCCAGCGGTTCCCAGTTTCCCCTGAGTCAGCGGCTCCGCACAGAGTCCGGAGTTGGCCTCGAAGAGAGCAAATGAGGAAAGCCCAGGGGCTGTGCCTGGCGCGGGCGGGGGAAGGGGGGGTGTCTCAGCTTCAGGCCACTTGCGGTCACCTGCCCCAGCCCTGAGCATCCCCTAGATGGTATGGATAACTTATTTTTATGGCGCACCTGCTTTATGCCAAGCTCTTTGATCTGGAATCAATAGAACAGTCCTGGTTGTTGCCACGTTTTATGGATGAGGCAACTGAGATACAGTAAAAAGTAAATCAGGGCAGTGGCTACGCAGGGCTTTGAACTCCGGTGTGATTTCAAAGCCTGTGCACTTCCGCTGCACCTCACATCCTGGGTAAAGCTGCAGGCGTCCTTCCGTGGGACTCTTCCTGGGCCTCGCCTCCACTACAGCCCTCCTCCTTTCATACATCCTTACTCCAAAAGACCTCTGGTCTGCCAGATGAGTTGCTTAAGATTTTTTTTCTTTTTCTTTTAGTTAATTGGTAGAAACAGACACACAGTTATTTCTTCCGAAAGATGTGGTAAAGATTTTCTCCCTACAATTGCATTCTACTTGGAATTTGAATTAATCATATTGAAGAAGGTCCCCAGGGCCTTGAAACAGAAAAGCGGTAGTCAAAAGACTGGGGTCTTGGCCCCAGTTCAGAGGGTAACCTGCTGGATGGGTCTAAGCAAAGTTATGTTTATCATCAGAGACCCCCCTCCCTCTTCATCTGTTCAAATGAGAATCTGGAGGAAATGAAGTTTCCCTTCCAACCTAAACATTCTCTAGTGTCTAAATTAGTTGAAAAAGTTATTACAAGCTACTGAATATAGTTCCCTGTACTATGCATTAGAACCTTATTGTTTATCTATTTTATATATAGTAGTTTGTATCTGCTAATCCCAAACTCCTAGTTTATCCCCCGCTTCCCCTTTGATAGCCATGTTTGTGTCATGTTTTTAGATTCCACATATAAGTGATATCATATAATATTTGTCTTTCTCTGTCTGACTTACTTCACTTAGTATGATAATCTCCAGACCCATCCATGTTGCTGCAGACAGCATTATTTCATTCTTTTTTATGGCTGAGTAGTAGTCGTGTGTGTGTGTGTGTGTGTGTGTGTTTATCTCACAAATTCTTTATCCAGTCATCTGTTGATGGACATTTAGGTGGCTTCCATTTCTTGGCTGTTGTAAATAGTGCTGCTATGAACACTGGGGTGCACATATCTTTTCAAATTAGATTTATCTATGGACATACGCCCAGGAGTGGGATTGCTGGATCATAATGGTAACTCTATTTTTAGTTTTTAAAGGAATCACCATACTGTTTTCCATAGTGGATGCAACAAATCACGTTCCCGCCAACAGTGTAGGAAGGTTCCCTTTTCTCCATCGTGTAGTATTTCTAACACATGATGCTGAGATGTGCAATTGTCATTTTAAGTAAAAAAACCAACCAGCCAATCACAGGACCTCTTTAACTTGGTTTTTAAAAACCCGTGTTTAGTTCATATGGATTTAAAAATATTTAAACATGTTCATTTTCATGGAGAGTTACAAAAGATCTGCTCAGTTAAGTGAAGGCCTTTATTAATCTGGAGAAGCTTAGGTGTGTAAGGAAGATGGGTAGGAGTCAGTAGCGCGTGAGATTAAATATGTGAGAGTGAAAAAGAATGCCTTTAGAAGCAAGATCTCTCAGGATACATGACTTATGGGATCCAGAGCACATGTAAAGTGGTGAGATTTTTTTTTTCTTTTTTCGTAACAGTCTGGTTGTTTTTCTGTGAGACACTAGGGAGGAAGATGTATTGGGATGGGAAAGGTAGTAGCTGAATTCAGTAGGCTCACTCTTCACTGGAGTACAGTTAAAAAACACAACTTTGTATTATGGACATTTCCAAACCAGCACACAAGTAGGGAGAACATAGTGTGATATTCCTATTACCCATCTGCGGTATTGCCACATGGCTAGTCTTATTTCGGGTTTTCACCCTCTTCTCATTAGTTTAGAGCAAATCTTACTGAGTGTGATCTCAAGTAGTTAGCTCTAAGTGAGCACTGAAGACAGAAAGAGGAACATAAAAGATGATTTCGGCATAGGGATGATGGATGGTCCAGGCAGATGGGAAGGAGTGAGCAGCAGACTAAGCCCTTCCTGGAAATCACTTTCCTTCGTGCAGAAATTGGAGACGGCTGACGTCACCCAGTGGTTTTCATTCCAGATTTTCTGGCTATTGTTGTTATAAATTATGGGACCTTGCCTTTAAAAGCAAAGCCAGAAACAAACTCAAAAAACCATGCTTGTCACATGTAGTGTAAACTGTTTCACAATAGCTGGCAGGGATAATTATTACGGTCAAAGGAGGCCCCGTCAAAAGGACAGTAAGGACTTTAAAGCATGTATTTACCCTTTTAAAGCTTCCTAATCTTGGGGGGAGGGTATAGCTCAGTGGTAGAGTGCATGGTTAGCATGCATGACGTCCTGGGTTCAATCCCCAGACCCTCTGTTGAAAAATAAGTAAAATAAATAAAGACTCCTAATCTTAGTCAACTCCCTTTTCCTCCCATTTCACTTACCTTGCTCCACATACATTTTTGTAAACTTTATTCTGGATTAGATAACATCAAATAATTCACTTTTGGCCCACAGCAACCCAGTACATGTGGACCATGAGATGTGAAAAAGTGCTAAGCATAATTGCAGATATGTAGAAAGGCAATTGTCCTGGATATTGAGCAATTATGCTTTCACAAGACCAGTTCCTAAAGGAAAAAAAAAAAAAAGAAAAGAAAAGGAGTCACTTAAGTTTACTTCCTGAAGTCATTTTCCCACACACAATACCCTCTGCCATTTATTTTAGTACTTTCGCTAAAATATAATAGGTACCTTTGGGAGGAAAAAAAAAAATCAGCTCATTTGAAAAACAGCTTGTCCTGCAGTTCACAGGACAGCCCCACGCCAAGAATCATCCATTTCAAAATGTCAGCAGGACCAAGGGTGGGTGAGAAAAGTTGGTCTACATGTATATGAGTATTACATATGGGTGCGGGTGCCTTTCCTTAAATATTTGCAACGGTTTCTGAGGTCATCAAAATAATTGGTTGAGAAGAACTGAACCTATACAATGGTTTGTATCATTTTATTTGTGGTTACCATAAACAGAAATATATACAGCCATCTAGTCTACGCCTAAACTGGTGCACTGATGGATCTTACAGGAGGGAGAGCGTATGTCATCTTCTTTATCCTCTTTCTTTTTCCCTCCTGGCCCTGGTCTGCTCTCCATAGTGTCTTATTTCCTGTCCATGAGAGGCTAGATATATACTTGTATCAACATTAATATTAAATGGCAGAGCTCTTAGTCCCTTGTCTACATTTCTCAAAAATACAGTTTTAAAACATGAAAGCTCATTAGTTCTCTTAGAAGCTCTGTTACTGCCAGATAGGAAGGATGGCATACTGGAAGAAGATTTGGCCTGAGTGTTGGAACTGAGTTAGAATCCCAGCTCTGCCCACCTCTGATTCTGTAACCTTGGGCGATACTTGGTTGAGTGGTCATCAAGGTTGAAAATATCACATGGAGCATCTGGCACATATTGGGGGCTGATTAAATGGTGCTTCCTGGGCATCCATCAAGGCAAGGTAGGAATTTCAAGAGGAGCAACGCAATGACCCTCAAGCAGCAGGAAGCTCAGAAGGCGGGCTTCAGCCAAGGATGCTTCTGCTGCTAGAATGGTAAGAAGTTTTAGACTTTTCTGGAAAGACATACCCTTTGAGCCCTTGTTACTCCAAAGTCCAGCACTGTAAAAGCTGGCGCTAAAAGCTCTGTCCTGGCCACGAAAAGCTGCCTCTCTGGCACTGCCATTTTTAAGGTTTTATGACTCCCGCCAGTGTCTTTGCTGGAAATTTCCATCTGGGAAAACCTCCACTGGCCCTTCTACCTTATTTCTCTCCCCCCCCACCAGTAAAACCTGGACAAAGTAGAGAACAGCTTGCTACCCACCCAGGTAGTGGCCTTAGGTAGCGGTGCTGTGGAACGATGCTTCAAGGAGGGCAGGCCACAGCTCCCATGGCAGCGTGGGCCAGTGAGGTCACCAAAGAGAGTCGCCCCAAAGCACGACTTGGGGTGGGCGGCTCTGCCCTGGTACAACCCAACTGGCGCCCTGCAGATGAGGATTCGGCCAGGGAGATGGGCACCAGCTAAGTAGGTTGCTCTGTCTGTCTTTGATCTAGGGAAGGAAGGCACCTAAGAAATCACTCCACATCTATTCTGAGGTTCACATTTATTCCTCCGCACAAACCAAATAAGATAGGGCTTCCCAAAGACTGTGCCCCAGAATGCTAGTGTGCCCTGAAGAGTAACTGAGCGCCAAAGCGCTCATTCCCCTTCACCCTCGCATTGACCAAGCAGGACCCCATCTGGGTGATCAGAGCCTCCTGGGCTGGTTACATCTCACTGTGGGTGGCAACATCCTTTGCAGTCAAAATATTCTTGTTTTCAAGGTGTGTGATGTTATGAAAGAGGTTGGGAAAGACTTCTGTGAGGTGTTAGCCCATTTTACAAAAGAGGAAGCTGAGGTTCACAGCTTAGTCCATACTCAAAGGCCACACTTAGAAACAGCAAGGGAGAGGGGGAGGGTACAGCTCAGTGGTCGAGTGCATGCTTAGCATGCATGCGGTCATGGGTTTGATTCATTAAATAAAAAATAATAAATAAATAAACCTAATTACCAGGGGGGAGGGTATAGCTCAAAGTGGTAAAGCTCATGCTTAGCACACACAAGGTCCTGGGTTCAATCCCCAGTACCTCTTCTAAAAAGTAAATAAATAAATAAACCTAAGTATATCCCTCCCCCCCAAAACAAAATAAATTAAAATTAAAAAAAATAAACCTAATTACCTCCCCCCAAAAAACACACAAACAACTAAAAAATAAATTGATTTTTAAAAAATTATTTAAAAATTAATAAAGAAAAGAAACAGCAAGGGAACAGTAGAACTAAGATCTGATACCAGGTCTGTTTGCCTACAAAGTCCAAGTTCATTCCATCCTCCTCACACTGCTAAAAACGAAACCAAACCATATAAAGAGTAATTCCTAGATTTTGAATAGGCCTTTATGGCTTAAGAAGTGCTTTGACAGAAGAAAGGGGGAATTCAAGGGTGAGGGAATGAGCCTGTCTCATACACCTACACCCCATCTGGTACTTTCCATCAACAGCCTTAATCTCCTTAACAGTGTGACTTTCTGATCCACAAACTTACAGTAGACGGCCTGGGTATGTTTTCCAGATGTTAAGTTGCCCTTTGATAATTTTCCCTCTATACCTCATTAGTTCTAAAGAACAAGCCTGGACTCAAAGAACAAGCACACTAGTAACTCAGATTTGTATATGATGGTATAGCTCTCACATCTTTTATCTCACTTGATTCTTACAGCACACCTTGAAGTAAGGCAGTTTTACAGGGAGGAAATTGAGGCTGAGCACTTATCTGTCTTGCTCCGAAAGTCGCACCCCTTGCATAAGGCTGAGCTGAAGCTGGAACACATCATGATTGCCCCAACTCTGCCAGCACTTGGCAGTGGACATTGATTCATGAGTATTTCATCACCAACCCAGTTCTTCAAGAGCTGAAGTTTATAGGTCATTTCAAAGAGGGCAAATGGGACCAAATCCAGGTGCACTTAATGCTGTGACCAAAGATTGCGTTCTCCTTAGGACGTTAACAGTCACTCCAAAGTCCTATGTTTTCCTGATAGAGATGCAAGATTTAGCCATTCGGTATCCATGACTGGTGATGGGGGAAAGGAAAAACAAATGTAAATGTTGGTTCCAAGTTAAAAAAAAAAAGAGTTGAAGTTTAGCAGATGGTTTCAGTACCCTCCCCCCTTTTCCAAAATAGCCTCAATCCACTGTCTTTTAAGAACTAATATAAAAAAGAAGGCTGGCCCAGAAAATGGCTTTCTTCTCTGGGTAGTGGAGCTGCTGGCCTGGGGCAGGGGAGAAGTCAGTGTCTCTCCTCATCAGGGCGATGGCTTGATCACCCAGGTTCACCCCATCTCCTCCCACAAGGTCTTTCCTGACAGTACCCTCACTTGCTCTCCCGCCTGCAGGCCATCTTAACGTGTAGGCTGCCTTAATATAATACATAATAGGCTGCCTTCGTACATATGCCCCCTTCTCACAATTGGGTGAAATGATCTTGTAGAATTTTAATACGACTTCATTTTAGAGATGGGGGAAACTGAGCTGGAGAAAAATTGGACAGAACCTGAACTTAAACCTTAGGTCTTTTGACTGCAAACTCAGGACCCACCTTGCCCCAAGAGGGATGGTCTAATTTCATTCGGTAGAGACTTTCAAAATAAGATAATCATCTTTACTGACTCAAGACTATACAAAAGAAACTCTTAAACTGGACGATATTTTTAGTTTTTATGCATTTCAGTTTCCCTCGTTATGCTCTTTAATTTCCTTGTCCATAACTTCTTTTGGGTTTTAGAAGAATACCTAAGTCACGTGGTGATGGAGGAAAAGGCAGGAAAGACTGAAAGGCAGATCAGAGGTTGAATCACTAATCACTAGATGGGCTGGAGAGATAAGAGTACTTGGGAGCTGCAGTAGCTAGAAAACCCTCAAGAAATAATTTCTTTTTAAAGGAAAATTTTCGCTAAATATGCACCTTAAAGTAAGCCCATGGATGTAAAACAGGCCACTCTTCAGTATTGGTAGGTAGTTAGGTAAGTGGGGGCACCGGGCGGATGTGAAGAGGGTGGGTGGTCCAGAAGATGGTGTTATGCCCGCCTCCAACATAAAGGGGCTTTACTTCCTCTAAGTGGATGGATATCAGCAAGAAACCGGTTAGAACCTGTTGGCTGCAACTGTGCGGTAGTGACAAGGACCTAACGGGACATGAGCCAGTGCTCCTTATAATATGATCAGCATCACAGTTTAGGCTCCCCGCCTCTCACCATGGGTTTCTCTGTGTGCATCATAGGTAAGGACACATGCAAAGGGGACAAAGATCACTCAGCACTCCAGGGACAAGGGCCATCAATGAATCAAGAGACCACCTCTAAGAGAGGGGATAAGAGGAGGGACAAAGACCACGGCTTTTCCGCCCTTGGATCAGCCCACTTCCCCTTCTTGCAGGTGTACTTTCCCTTTGCTAAATAAAACCTTTAAAATCTTTTGCTATACAATGCTTCCATCTCCTGTGTGAATTCTCCTTTGGGTAAGACAAGAAATGGGGTCTTTTCCCTTCTCCTTTTGGGGTAATATTACCATTCATGAAAACTCACAGTATTGAAAATAAAATTCTCTGCGCAGAGATGTCTCTCAGGCACATAGCGCCCCTTTTTCCTATCCAGGAAAACCAGATGTAACTTTGGTGAGATCATGAACCACTTTCACGTACAGGGAACTATCTCTGTTCACCCCGCCCTTGGGAAGGTCAGGGACATGGTCCCACAGTGGCAGGCACGTGTGTAGGGGAAATTCAGTAGGTGTTCCGAGTCATAATTAAATTGCAAAGAATAGCGAGAGCTAAATCCTTGGATGTGAGTCGTCCTTGAAGGTAAGATTATTACTGAAGTTAGATGTAGGCACTATCTTCTTGTTTTCACTATGCGAAACAGATAAGTAAGAAATCTTTTATACACGCCTTTTAACATTTAATAACATGGATTAAATATACCTGTGAACTAGTTTTGAAATTAGCATCAGTGTTGATCTGGGCTGCAAAGAACTTTTGGAAGTTGAAATAATATATAAAGTTCCATGATTATGTAACGAAGGCAGCTCTCTGCCTGGCGTATTAAGGTTGTGCTTGTTTATTTAACACATATTTACTAGATACCCACTCTATGCAGTTCCTGCTCTTGGTACAGGGGAATTTGGGTGAATGGGAAGGACAGCGTTTCTGTTCTCATGAGCTCCTTCCAGAGGGACAAGATGGACAATGAACAAGAGAATAAACTTGATGGTTTTAGGTGCCATTTTGAAGAAAGTAATAACACTCAATTATAACTGTGATGACTTGATTTATGTATGTTAGACCTTCTTCTGGTTAATTTTTGCTAATGACTTTAACGACCAGTGCTGTGAGTTTCAGGCCAAAAAAGCTACCAGCTCTACATAACTTTCCTCTGCTCCTGCTGGGGATAAAATCTGCTGATTGAAGTAGACAGTTTTTTCCCCCTTTTTCCTTGGGTAGGGCATATAGCTTCCTTCTTAAATTCCTTCAAAATGAGGTAATTGTTGTTAACTGTTATTGAAAGACAGATGCTTTTGTTACCTTCGATAGTTTAGTATGAATTTATCGGCCTTAGCAACGTAATATTCAGACAATGTCTAAAGCCCGAAGTGTTCACGAAAGATTTGGGAATTTATTCGGTAAGCCAAAATAGTGTCAAAATGTCAAAGGATATTTGATTCGATGTTCATTCAATTGACTCAACATATTATGTGGTTCAGGTTGTTTTTTTTTTTAACAAAATTTACTTGTGTTGAGAACGATAATTAATGGTATTGCCTTTGCTAACATTAGACTCTACTCTTCTGCTGGGGCACCATATTGATACAAAATTCCCAGCAAGGGTGGTGGAAGACAGCTAGAGTGTAAAACCAGAGGGAAAATAGTCCCATTTTTCAGATATTTGGTCCATCTGATGATGTGAAATTTGTAAGAGATAAATAATTTAATCCAGATTCTATTACACTCAAGGTTGTTTATAAATCCTGGGTTTTTTTTAAATTTTAATAAGGAAACAACATAAATTCTGCTTCAAGATGGAATCCCCAGCAAGAGTTTTCTTTTTTATCCATTTTTGTATTTACTCATAAGAAGTAGATTAAGGTCAACACCATTTTAACTACAGTAATATGTTCTGAGGTTTCTGAGTCTTCATTTTCAAGTTATGTCTAGCTTATACAGTTTTAGGGCTTTTTATATTCAGATGATTATACGGTCATTTATTTAACAGGCAAACAGAAATGCCGACGTAAGCCTGCAAATATTTATTTCGATGTTTAAAGTCTGTTAATGGCTCAATTCAGCGAACGTGTTGTTGCATGACTAATGAAAGCTGCATTTCTTTTAGCTGTACTTAGAAAGAACACTGTTGGAATAATAATAATAATAATAATAATAATAATAATAATAATAATAAAACAGCTATTATAGTTTGTTTCCTCTGACGCTTGTAGTTTAGTAATTGCATTAGTATTGCCTTCCGGAATCCCAGAGCAAGGACATAAAACCTGGTGTAGACTGTGAGAAGTTGCCCGGAAAAGGGAGAGAGGAGGAAAGAATTGAGGGGGAAAATGAAAGAAAGAAGAAAGGGAAGGAAAGGAAAGAGGGAAAGCCTGGATCAGTGCCTTCGATTCCTTACTGAGCAGCTCCCTAATGAACTGGCTCACTCCTTCCTTCAGATACTGGTGTGCCAGTACCAGGGCTCCGGGCACATAAATCAGCTTGTTAGTCTGGGTTTTGGGGGGAAAAAAGATTAAGGAAAAAAAGTAAGAAGAGAAACTGGAAATGATCATACTGGCCCGTTGTTACTGTGAGGCTTAAACAACCTAATAGATATGAAAATGCTTTGAAAAAATTCTCTACAGAAGAAAATTCTCTAGGGACAGATGGCCAGTTCAGTTCCAGAACATGACAATAACGCAAGTATAAATAAAGCAAGTCCCACAAATTTTTTGATTTCCTAGTGCATGTAAAAGTTCTGTGTAAGACTCATGGACATAGAGAACAAACTTATGTTACCTATACATTTACGTATGGTAAGTAATATTTACTTATGGTAAAGGGGATGGGAAGGGATAAGTTGGGAGTTTGAAATTTGCACCTCTTGGGGAGTGATGGAAATGTGAGCTGTCTTGATTATGGTGGTGGTTTCATGGGTGTATACATCTATCAAAATTCATCAAATTTTACATCTGAAATATGTGTAATTTACTGTACAGGAGTCATACTACAATAAAGGTGTTAAAAAAAAGTTCTGTTTACATCATACTATAGTCTATTAAGTGCAACAATATTATGTCTAAAAAAGTAATTTTTTTATTAAAAAATGCTTTATTGATAAAAAAAATTAACCATCATCTGAGCCTTTAGTGAGTCATAGTAATAACATCAAAGGTCACTGATCACAGATCACCGTAATAAAGACAGTAATAACGAAAAAGTGTAAAATTTTGAGTGAATTACCAAAATGTGACACAGAGACATTGAAGTGATCTGATGCTGTTGGAAAAATGGCAAGAATGGGCTTGCTCAATGCAGGCTGGCCACATACCTTCAATTTGTAAAAAATGCAGTGTCTGCAAAGTACAATAAAACGAGGTGTGCCTGTATTAATAAAAGGCACAGGCCCCTTGACCGCCTTCTTTTTTTTTTTCTAAAACTGTATCTGAGGTTATTTCAGGTGGCCTCCAGCGGGGCTCCGGCCCAGGGAGTGAGATAAACAGCCTTCATCTTGTGAGGAAGCTTGCCGAGTGTCTCAGCGCTCAAGTCAGGAGCAGAACAGTAGCTCTTTGATCAGTGCCTATTGTAAAAAAACAAAAAAACAAACAAAAAACTATAGTTGTGCATATTTAAGACATGCTATCTCATTGCTTGGGCTGATGCTGAAGGGGTGATTCATTCTACAAGAGAGGAAAAGATCAAGGAGGCTGATTCATCTAATTCAAGGCCAGGATCAAATAATAATGGAGGTTGCATTACATTCATTGAGGCCACAGTGTGTGTCCATCACCATCAAACTCTTAAGCATCCTCTTATTTAATTCTCATAACCGCCATAAGAAGCGAGCAATGATATTTCCAACGTGGCAGTTGAGAAAAGCAACCTTTAAGGGTTTAAGCCTGTTTTTAAGGTGACAGATCTAGTAAATGGCGGAATAGGAATACAAGTCCAGGTGGTCACCGTATTGCTTCTCCACCTCAGCTCTCCAGGCATCCCTCTGATTCCTGCTTTTCCCCAGTACTAGGGGGTCAAGGGCAAGGGGCCCAGGGCTCTCCTGCAACGTCAGCTGTCGGCCCTGTAGATGTTGGGGTGAGTGACCTTCCTTTCCCCACCGCGTCCCCATTTCCTGTAGCATTTCTGGAGTGTCTGCTCCTTCTCACCTCTTGTGGTGGTGGCACCATCCTGGAGGGCACCTCTCTGTCTAGTTCCATCAGTTCATCGCCTGCTTCTCAGTGACATGCCCCCTGGTTTCAGCAGTTGGTGAATACCTTGCAGGGGTTAATGGAGGGGCTGGGAAGTGTAGTGGTTCAATAAAGGGAAAGTGGCAGGAAAAGGAGTAAAGTAAGGGTACCAAGGAAATATGAATGGACCCAATGAATAGTTATTAAGTGCCTACTAGGTGCCAGGTACTGTGCTAGGTGCTGGGACAAAAAAGTGAACAAAAAGTAGGGTAGTCCTCTCACAGTTTACAGCCAGGTTGGGTAGGAAGAGGTGTTAAATTTAAAAAATGTATGAATTAATGCGTTAACGTTAAATTATGATGTCTTATGACACTAAAACTGTGCTATGCAGCAAAGAATAAGGAGAGATGGATATTGTTTGGGTGGGAAATGTTTTCAGAAAATGCCTCTCTGAGAAAGTGATGATTAAAACAACGTTTATAACCTGACACTGAAATACTTGCATATTGATGATTCTGGAATAATATAACTATTCACCTTTGATGGAAGTTTGTGAGTAATAGTAGGAAATGCATTTATTTTTATTACATAGGCATACTATAGTTTTTAAAAGTAAACTGCAAGATGACTGGATAAAGAAGTTGTGCTATATTCACACAATGGAATACTACTCAGCCATAAAAAGAATAAAATAATGCCATTTGCAACAACATGGATGGACATAGAGATCGTCATTCTAAATGAGGTAAATCAGAAAGAGAAAGAAAAATACTATATGATATCACTTATATGTGGGTCTAAAAAAAAAGAAGAAAAAAAGGACACTGAACTCATCTACAAAACAGAAACAGACTCACATAGTAAACAATCTTATGGTTACTGGGGAAAAGGAGTGGGAAGGGATAAATTTGGGAGTTTGAGATTTACAAATGTTAGCCACTATATATAAAAAAAGATTTAAAAAGTTCAGGGAACTATGTTCAATATGTTGTAATAGCCTTTAATGAAAAAGAATATGAAAGCAAATATATGTATGTATATGTATGATTGGGACATTGTACTGTACACCAGAAATTGACACATTGTAACTGTACTTCAATTTAAAAAAAAGTAAATTGCAGCTATAAGTGATTATTTCTACATCTGCTATAGTTATAAATTTTCAGGAACTATTATTTCATTATATTCATATTACCTGGGGTAAGTCACAATAACCACTGGTTTTTACAGATAAAATATCAATTGTTTTGTGAAGATATTTCTCTTTTCCTCATATCCTCTATTAACCAACTCCTACACACATAATAGAAATTATCTTCTCACCATTTAATATGTTTTAGTATTAATATTCTACAGTATGTGGGCAACACCTCATTTTTAAGTCTTATTTATGTAACCATATAGTGTTTTGTTTCCAGTAAAATTTTACTTAAATATTTGGTTTAGGATACATCTACATTTTCATCGAGAATAAATTGATAAAATTTTAGCAACACTTAGTGGCCAAATAAAACACTTAGAAAGCTTTTCTAAAAAAATAAAATACGTACCTTCCCCTTACCTTTTGAATATAAATTATCACCTTATTTTCTATTGACTGTTACTCCTTAGTTTACATTAAAATTAGTTATCTTAAATAGAGGGAAGAAATAGTGATCAATAGCTTCTGTATTCAATCCTTATCTCTGAGCAAAACCTTTATGTAAAACTGTACACATGTATCTCACAGTGTAAAAGTAATGTGTGTAAGGAACTTCACAGTTATTAAAGTATTAACTGCAGCATTAATTTTTTTTATTTGCTGAATAACAGCAAAGTTTCTTAAAATAGTAGAAATATATTTCCTCAGTTCTGATTGTTCTTTGTTACAGTGTATGTTATCTGAATTCAGGATTTGTTTTACGATCATTATTTATGATTAACGTTATGGGTAGAGTAAAATAATTATCTTCCCCCCCAAAACCTTCTTATTTAAATTGATGGTGCAGCTTACAACTACATTTGACCCTTGGACAACAAGAGGTTTAACTGCCGGATCCATTTATGCGAATTTTTTTGAACAGTAAACACTGCAGTAACACAAAAGCCTTCGCTGGTTGATTCCTGGGTTATGGAGGGCCACCGCAAGTTTACACGGATTTTCAACTATAAGGAGGGTCAGCACCCCTAACCCCTTCCTTATTCAAGGGTCAAATGTAACGGCAGCTTAGAATTGGCAGAACACGGCATGATGTACATACTGATGTCAGCAGCAAGCCTTGATTTCATCCACCTGGAGTATAAAACGAAATATCAGTTATTTCTAATATCCAACTTACCCTGGTTCTTCTCCCCAGAATGTGATTGTGTGACCTCAACCCGTGCCCCTGACCCCGCTTTTCTGCAGATCTCACCTACTAGGTACTCCTGGGACTCCTGGGAGGGGGTGCCTTACACCTGGATTTCAAGCTGCTCCTCTCGGGTCACCACGCGGGACCCACATGCTCTCTGTCTGGGCCACGCCTACTTCACGTCCAGCGGCCTCCGGGACGATCTCGCGAGACTTCCTAGTCCAAGCAGACGGCAGGGTCCCGGATGCTCCTCTGGGAGGGGTTCAGTCATCGGAGCCTGAATGGCATCAGCGTGCAGCGGCGAGACGTCCGGGACGCGGAACTGCGCTTGCTCGCTTTGTTCTGGAAGCTGCTTCGCTCAAAGCCAGGTGTTCTCCAAGCCTCCGGGGGAGGCTTCTGCTGCACCTCCTTACTTATTGCCGGCCTGGGCCCCTCAGCCCTCCTTTTGGCCCGCCTTCCTTCCTGAGACGGGTCTGCGCAGAATGTCCAGGCGGTGCCAGCTCTTAACAGGAAAGTTCTGCAGCGGCTTCCTCTCCCCGCCAAAGGCATCAAGGCATTTAAAAGAAAATTGAGAAAAGGTAGTCAGCAATAACAGTGGGGACCATACTAGTGGTCACCCCATTTTAAAGTTAGTAAAGGCAACAGAGAAAACCGGAGCTTGAATGACTTGCCCAAGGTCACAGACCTAAGAGAACCACACACAGGATTAGAACTCAGAATTGTCTGCGCCACCTCCCATAAAAAGGCTCTTGGGTTTTCTTTGTCCCCCTGGCTGTCTCTGCCGCGTGCTGAGCCTGTCAGGTGAGGGAAGTAGAGTAATGAGTGGGAGGCACCCCTCTCCTCCAAGTGCACTGGGTTGAAACGCCCCCTGCCATGTTGCTACTTTTGGTGGAGGCGTAGAGCGAGCCAGTGTCCTAAGAAAAAGGCTTCTCAACGTGTTTTCCAGCTTTTACCTTTCATTTTTCTTTCTTTTATGCCATTTGATTTATGCATTGTATGTACTTAAAAAAAAAAAGGAAGCTCCAGATAGTTGAGAAATAAGTTATAAAAGTGATGACATCTTCTGTTACGAAATCATTTTTATGGTTTAAAGGGAGTTTGGGGTTTTTTGGTATCAGTTTTCTCGCTTGAAAGAACCAGTGAATTGAAAAATTCAGTTCATTTTACTCATTCCAGCCTTTCCTTTCCTCCCACTTTTTCTCTCTTCTTTCCTCATTGATCATTTAGGAGACACCTGCAGCATTTGAGACACAGTGCGAAGCACGGGCTGCAGAGATGAGCACAGCTGGGGCCTTTCTTAGGATATTGCACTGCAAGGAGCTTGATCTTTAGAACAGAAGGTAAATAATAATAATAAAAAAAATGTAGTGTGAATTAGAAAAGGATAAATATTTAAGCGAAATTCTGATAAAAATGGTATTTTTTTTGTTTTTGTTTTGTTTTGTATGTAGGTTTCTCTCCACTGGAAGATAAGGGCACTGGGGAAGCATCAGTGGGAGGCAATATCTGGGCTAGACTTTGAAGGATAAGTGAAGAGTTGTTGTGTGGAGATTGGGACACGGATGCAGAGTTTTGGGGTGTAGGACTGTTAGGAACTACACCGTGGTGTTAGAGAGAGAACAGGCTGCTCATTGTCAACAGTGAATATTTCATTTTGATGGAATGTTAGATTTTGAAGGTGAATGATAAAAAATAAGTTTTAAAAGATAGGTCACATCCAAATCTAGAAGACCTAAAATGCCAATCTAAAGACTTGGGACTTCATTTTGCAGGGGGAGGGTGTAGCTCAGTGGTAGAGTGTGTGCTTAGCATGCAGGAGGTCCTGGGTTCAATCCCCAGTACCTCCACTAAAAAGAAAAATGATAAATTGAAAAAATAAACCTAATTACCTATCCCCAAAAAAACAAAAAAGAATTTTTTTTAAAGAAGAAAAGAAAAAAGACTTGGAACTTGGTTTTGTTTTTCCCGCTATTGTGCTGAAATTTGAATCAGTTTTACCCCTTAGTTTATAGCACAGTTTGGCCATTGGTCTGTGCTAGACTCTTCTGTTTCATCTTCATTCATTCATTCATTCATCCATTCTGTTTTCTTTTATTCTCACTTCTGATTTCCATCCCCACTCCCACCAATGGCAACCTTTCTAATGCACTTGATGCTCATAGTTTTTTGCCTATATTTTTACTATCTGAATACTATTGTATGCATGTTTTTAAAAATACCCTTTATTGTGGAAAAGTTCAAACATAAAAAAGAATATTATCATGAACTCCTATGCATCATCCGTTTGCAGTAATGATCAGTTCTTGTTTTAGCTACAGCCCCACCTTCTTTGACAGTTTCTCCCATCAGATTATTTTGAAAAAAATCACAGGCATTATATTATTTCATCTGTAAATATTTCAGCATGACTCTTTCAAGGATAAGGACTTTTTTCGGGGGGGGCATAATATTAACGCTATTATCTTGCTTTAAAAATTTCATGAGAATTCCCTAAGTGTTTCTTGAACAAGTGGTGTTCGTATTTCCCCACTATTTCTGTAGAATATTAGAGGAGATTGAAATTATTGAAATCTGTCAATTCAGAGACGGAGCCCTGCAGAGCTAGCCTGAGAGCTCTGAGGAGGGGGCTTGCCCTCTGAAGGTCATGCTGAGGCTTGGGTGGAGGCGGGGAGGTGGATGTTGGGAACACTACAAGCCAGACTCAACTGTTACTACTGGAACAAATTTCCACTCTTGGGGAAAAGAAGGCTTAGTGTGGTGGTAATGTTTCTCTTTGTGATTTTCCAGTTCTTTAGAACTTGGACAGCAATTCCTTAATTATGTGAAATGCTCTCTGTTCACAATAGCTGTGTGTTTCTGCCTCCTGGCTGGATTCCAGCTGATTACATCATTTCGTATCCCTTTGGCTTGTCCACTCCACCACTGTGTGCATATTATCTAGAGTTTTAGTTCTAGATCATTACACTTGTGTTTTTTCTTATTTTTTATTTTCTCTCTTTTCCTTGCTCATTTTTTTAATTAAAAAAAATTGTGGAGCCTGTATTTCGTGTATCTTTTTCCGGCAGTATTTTCTGGTAATTTTTTTTTTCATTTTAACAATCTGATTGAGGTATAATTGAGGTACAATAAACAGCACATATTTAAAGGGTTCATTTGGTAAGTTTTATTCCATGTGTACACTTGTGAAATCACAACCATAATCACGGTACTGAACATATTCACCTTCCATGAAAGTTTTTTCCTGGTGTTTTGTAATCCTCCTCCACCCCTCCCTGCCCTTCTCCATCCCCAGGCAGCCACTTCTCTGCTTTTCATTGCTATAGATTAGTTGCATTTTCTAGAATTCAATGTCAATCAGTCAAACATTATGAACTCTTTTCTGTTTGTCTTGTTTATTAGCACAATGATTTTGAAGCTCATTTGTGCTATTGTGTGTATCAGTAGTTCATCTTTGTATTGCTGGGTAGTATTTTATTATATAAATGCACTGCAATTGGTGTATCCATTCACTTCTTAATGGACATTTGGATTGTTTCCAGTTTGGGCTATTACCAGTGAATTTGCTGTGAACGCTCAGGTACAAGTCTTTGTATGGACATCCACTTTCCTTTTCCTTGGATAAGACATTGGAGTGGAATGGCTGGGTCAGATGGTAGCTGTACATTTAACTTTTTGAAAAACTGCCAAACTACTTTTCAGAATTGTTGAACCATATCACATTCCAGCCAGCAGCATATGAGAGTTCCAGTTTTTCTGTACCCTTGGCGACCCTTGTATATGGTTGGTGTGTGGAGGCATTGTATTATGTTTTTGTTTTGCATTTTCCTAATCATCGTGTTGAACGTCTTTTCATGTGCTTATTTGCCATCTGTATATCTTCTTTGGTAAACTGTCTGCTCAAGACAGACCATATTCTGAGCCACAAGTCTCAATACATTTAAAAGGATTCAGATCATATAAGGTGTGTTTTCAGACCACAATGGAGTTCAAATAGAAATCAGTAACAGAATGATATCTGGAAAATCCCCAGATATTTGGATCCAGTGTTGCTGTTAAGAAATCTGATTCTTGTAACTTTATAAGAGATGTTCTTTTTCTCTGGAAGCTCTCAGAGTTTTCTATTTCTCTTTGATATGCTTAAATTTCCCAATACTATATCTGAGTTCTTTTTGTTTAATTTTTATTTTTTGTGGGTAGGGGCAGGTAATTAGGTTTATTTATTTTTTAGAGAAGGTACTGGGAATTGAACGAACCCAGGACCTTGTACCTGCTAAGCATATGCTCTACCACTTGAGCTAGACCCTCCCTCTTAATTTCTGTATTTATCTCTTTATCCTTTTTTTCCTGCCTTCTGGGAGATTTCCTCAGTCCATTCTTCCAGTTTTGCAATTTATTTTTCCCATTTACTATTCTTTCTTTAAGTGTTTTTTTTTAATACTTAATCTTTCCATTTGGCTCTCTTTTTGACTATTCCCCTGCTTCATATTACCAATATCTTTTTGACGACATTGCTTGTGTATATTTTAAATTCTTAATCTGTGTGTTCCAGTATTTCTGCTTGATATGATCCCCTTTGCTGTTTGTGGTTTCCCTTCTGTGGTGGTTCCAACCTCAGGTCTTGTAGCCTGTGAGCTGATGTTCCCTTAGAGTTATCAGGTACCAGGAGAAGACACCGAGGCTCATGCCCTAGTTTATGGCTTCCCTGTGATTTGAAGAAGAGGTGAGAAGATAAGCCCCAGGGAGAGCATCCTGGACACCAGGACTGCAGTCAACCATCCATCTGTTGCTCCTGACCCCTCGTCCCCAACTAGGCATTCCTCTGGGAAGCGTTCGCCTCTAAAGTTTTAAAGGGAGAAGATAGTTCTTTCACCGGGGTCAGGAGGAGGATGGGAGGAGTGAGTCCATGGGGGCAGCTGGTCAACCTCCCCCCACCCATATGTGGGCTCCCGCTGCTGACCAATGACTCCCAGTGGTGATAGGGTGGGCAGTGGTCCAAAAGAAATCGGGGAGAGGCAGAGCAGAAACTGGCAGCACTGTCTCACCCATTACTCTGTGTCTGCATGCCTCTCTGCCCAAAGTTGATGATGGCATTCAGTCTCTCCAGTGACTTCTCAGTTTTTAAAATTAATACGTTCCTCTCTCTGCTGTAGTCTCCCCATGGCTGATTCCCGTCGGCCGGTCTCCGGTTGACACCTTCTGGGCTTCATGGGGGAGCAGTGGGGCATGTAGGTTACCGAGAGTTTTTGAGTTTCACTGTAGGAAGATGAATCTCGCAGCAGAGTGCAATAAAAAGAGGAAGGAAGCAGTTACTGGTCTAGGTAAGCAGTGACAAAGATCTGAATTAATAGTTTGTGTCTTGAAGTGAGAAGATACTTTTTACTCAACTTGTTAGTTGAGCCCAAAGCTGTTGTTTTATTTTATTTTTTCTCCCCTAAATATGTTGGTTCTTAGTTTTTCTTTTTTTTTGAGTGAATTACAAACTAAACACTGGGAGAAATTCAAGATGTTAAAATGAAAAAAGGAAGTTAAATGAGGCCAGATTGGAGAGCAAATTGTTATTATTTAAAGCTCACGGACCACCCTGAATATGCAAAATTCTATTTAAGAAAATACAGAAACATGACTCCCTTCCATTTAGCAGCTAACATTTTCAGGAAATTTATACCACATTTCTGTGTGTGTTTTACTCCACATACTGCCAGCATTTAAACTTATTAAATTTGAGGAATTTCCTCTTACTTTTCTTTCCCTTAACTTTTTTGGAGAGTGGTTCCATTTCTCTTTTTATAAAACTAGAGACGATGAACAAATGTTGTGCATGTTCACATTCTTGGGCTGAAAGCTGGTCACTGGAACCCTGTCTTGATCCTCCATGAAGCAGGCTAGTTGGAGCTTTTGTTACCCCCCCCTTGCAACTGTTCAGTATGTTTGCCCCTCCACTCAACAGTGACTAGCTACTCTCTATTTTTATTTTAGACGAAAAGCACAGAAATCAATTTGAAATGCAGCACTCAAGATTTATGTTAACCATAAACATATGAAAAATGTTCACTCTTAAGTAAGACAAACAATTTTTTTTTTTTTTTTTGCCTATCAAACTGCCAAAAATTACATGTAAAAAGATTGGGGCAGGGAGAAGTCTCATAAAATACTGCTGGGAACATAACTTCTGCTCACCATGAAGGGTTACTTATTGCTTAGCTATAGCTGCCTCTGTGTTGCAGGTGAACCCCACTCCAACCACATCCCAAATACAGTGGTTCTCAAACTTCAGCATGCCTCACCATCACCCAGAGAGCTTGTGGAAATGTGAATTGCTGGGCCCCACCCCAGATTTCTGATTTAGTTCGTCTGGGGTGATGCCTGAGAATTTGCATTTCTAACAAGTTCCCAGGCTGTGGTGATGCTGGAAGTCCAGGACCAACTTTAAGAACCACTGCTAGAAAGACAGATACCATATGATATCACTTATGTGTAGAACCTAAAATAAAAAGGACGAACAAACTTATTTGCATAACAGAAACAGACTCACAGACATGGAAAACAAACTTATGGTTACCAGAGGGGGAATAGGGTGGGAAGGGATAAACTGGGAGTTTGAGATTTGCAGATACTAACTAATATATAAAAAATAGATAAACAACAAGTTTCTACTGTAGAGCACAGGGAACTATATTTAATATCTTGTAGTAACTTATGGTGAAAGAGAATATGAAAATGAATATATGTACGTTCCTGTATGACTGAAGTATTGTGCTCTGCACCAGAAATTAACATAACACTGTAAACTTCAATAAAAATACATTAAAAAGAAAAGAACCACTGCCATATGTTAATGGTTCTTAGCTCTAGGGATCTTAACAAGAATACCGTTGCCAAAAACTACCAGTGTTCAAGTCTGTTCCCAGTGATTCTAGTTTAATGGTTGGGAGGGGGCCTGGATATGTGTATACTGTTAAAGCTCTTCAGGAGATGCTAAGGGGGCAGTTAGAGCTGAGGACCACTACCATGTTCTCATTCTCCACCCATCACCCAGATGAGCTCATAGCGCTATTTCACTTCCATTTGAGCCTTCAGCATTAAGGTATTTATCAGGATATTTTTGTGTAAGTTGGTATGCCCATTGGTCTTGGTTGCCACCAAAATGTAAGTCACTGAGTATTTATCTTCTCGCCACTCTTACTAATTCCCCATGATTTCTCCCCTCCGATCCAGCTGTTCCTGCCTCTTCTGCCCTCTTTCTCATCCCTCTCATCTTCCTGTTGCTTCCTCTAGAACTCTTCCCTAAATGGTTATTAGTCATCTCTTCTATGCTTTCAGCCGTCCTGCCATTTTCCCCCTCTGTCTCCTTGCCTTACCTGAAACTTGGTTTGTTTCTGAAGGTAGTCAGCTGCATTTATAAAAAGGGACTCTTTTGGGGGCTTTCTACACAGAGGCCTGAGATGAATAAGACATGCCCAGAGGCTCCCTAAATTGCCTCTCCTAGATTCCTCTAGTTTTACCCTTAACATTTTAATTCTCAGGTGAGGCATGGGTAACACTGTTAGTTATCTTTTCTCATGTATTCACCTTTTACTGTGAAAAAGTTTCAGATACCTTCAGAATAGGTTATGTGCTTAATGTGAAGAATCGGCTTCCTATCAAAGCATGATTGACAATGTGATTCTGCAACAAGTGTCAAGAATCTTACAAATATTTGTAGCCTTTGACATTTTTTTATGGAAGTATATAGTTAGTTACAATGTGTTGGTTTCTGGTGTACAGCACAATGCCCCAGTCATACATATATATACATATTTTCATTTTCATAGTCTTTTTCACTAAAGGTTATTACAAGATGTTGAATATAGTTCCCTGTGCTATACAGAAGAAATTTGTTTTTTAAAATCTGTTTTTATATATTGTGGCTAACATTGACAAATCTCAAATTCCCAAATTTATCCCTTCCCACTCCCTTTACCCCAGAAACCATAAAATTGTTTACCATGTCTGTGAGTCTGTTTCTGTTTTGTAGATGAGTTCATTAGTGTCCTCTTGTTTCTTTTTTTTCCTTCTTTTTTTTTAGATTCCACATATGGTGGTATCATATGATATTTTTCTTTCTCTTTCTAGCTTACTTCACTTAGAATAACGATCTCTAGGTCCATCCATGTTGTTGCAGATGGCATTATTTTATTCTTTTTTATGGCTAAGTCCCTTTAACATTTTGATGGGCAGAGGGAATATGAGATCGGGGGGCAGAGGGAATATGAGATCGGGAGGCAGAGACCCAGGCTAATCCCTTCTGTGTATTTCACTCCTCAAGTAAAAGATGCGTGGAAAGGGAAATGTCTTTCCATTTTTTCATTAGGCACAGAACAATGATGCATAGTGATCCTGAAATTCAGTCTTCCCCAGAGTTGTAGTTCCCATTGGGAGCAAGTCTAGGGATGTTGGAGAAGAGATGTTGACATATTTATTCATGAACACACTTGGACTATTTTTTAGTATCTGTGTGTCACTGGCACATAGTGTTTTTTTCCTCACACTTTTCATGCATTCACAAGATCTGGGTGCAGTTTGGCTGGCATTTCTGGGAAATGAGATTAACATGAAGGGTATGTCTAAGCCACAGCTGATAATTCTTCTTTGACAGAGACAGGCATATTCTGGCCCAATGTTCAGAAACTGGATGTACAGAAAGATAGGAGATACAGTGAGACAGTGAAAAGGGTGAAAGATTACAAAACTCAGGGTAGGAATGATTTGACTTAGTAGGCTTGTGATTTGGGGCAATTTACTTAGCTTGTCTGAGCCTCAGTTTCCTCACCTGTAAAGTGGGGATGCTGTGGTTGCTGTTTCTTCTTCTGCTGTCTTCAGTCCACACAGAGAGGGGAGGGAAGGAGTCATTAGAAATTGTCTAGTAGTTGTGAGTGGCAGCTGGGAGGCTGTGCTTCTCAGGGGGCTGCTACTGGATGCTCTCTACTGGGCTGGGAGAAGCTGAGCAGAATTAGAGGAAAAGAACCCATGTGACCCGGGTGGCTGTGGGAAGGAGGTCAAGGAAACCAGAAGGTTAAGGAAGGGGTTGTTTTTTCTTAGCATCGAAAGGAAATCTGGGGATGCAGGAACCGGAAGGAGTGTGATACAGAAAGGATGGAGAGATACATCTGAACACAATGAACTAAACTTCCCCGAGGTCTGACTCAACTCCTTTGTAAGGTCACTGAGAATTCCCCTTCTCTTCCCTCCCAAGTTCCCTCCACACCATAGAGAATCAAAACAAGAGACTATGACAGAGAGGCAGAGCACAGCCCATTGCTAAAAGCCACTCCCTGAGGGCTTGAGTTTCCCCAGTTCACTGGTTTCTGCTAAGACCCGTTATGATAATGACCAGAGAAGAGTGAGTTTATGGCTCCTTGACAAATCCCTGAACACACCTCATCCCGCACATGAGGGGAGAGTATGTTTTCTTTCTCTTTGGAGAGGGTCCACTTTTTCTTTAGGAATTATTTCTTGTGATAGAACACGATAGGAATGAATATTTCAGCAAAGTTAGGTGATTTTATTCACCCCCTTGTCTCCTCCCTCTTGGGAGATTATATTGACCAGCTGATACCAAAGACGCATCCATGATGAATAAGGGTCATTCCAAGCGTGGTGTCACTGGGTGCCCCACAGGTGACACAAAAGAATTGTCATCAAGAGAGTCTGGCCAGGGCAGGGGGCTGACTAACCCTACGTGGACTGCGTTCTGTGACACTCAGTTCTCTGCCTTCCCCAAGTCCATTTCCTTTCACTCTCTCGGTGACAGGCTGGCAAGTACCAGCATATAATGAATGTGCCTTGTGAGTAAATGTCTTTTTAATATGTAGAACCTTGAAAGAAAATGCACTGGCTTGTTTGTTTTTTTTTTTCCTTCAGTTCTTTTTCTGCTATGTTTATAAGTAACATGGGAGACAGAGTCCAGGATCTAGAAACCAATACAATTAAACTGAAAAGTATGCCTGAGTATATTACTGTATATTCTGATGTTATGTGATTTTTTCCCTTTTTATTCTTAGAAAGTCATGACATTGAAGCTCTGTGAGAGTCCGCAGTCATTATTTTTTTTTTGTCTTGCTGTTTTAATGTCAGTAGATTTAGGAAATAAACACACTCATTCATTCAAATGAAGTTGCCATACCGTTGGGGATACAGAAAGAGGCAGACAGGGACCTGGCCTTTTAGGAGCTCAAACCCCCAGAAAACCCTTCCTTCACTGGCTTTAGCACCACCTCTAAAGAAAAGAAGGAGCAAAATACTTCTCTTTTGACTAGATGGCATATGTATATATGACTCATTATACTTAACGATTCCTTTAAATGAATTAGGAGGAAATTCCCAGAGTATTTTGTAGATTACTCAAAAAATAGTTGTGATAGGTTGCAAAAATAGCTGCAAATTGTTTCATCCCTGTGTGCATGCCCTTCTGCAATATGAATTTATGGTCTTCCTGTCCAGAAGTTAATTCTGTTTCTCCGCCCAGGAAATCTGGACTTGGCCACGTATATTTGTGCTTGGCCCACAGGACATTTAACAGATGTGCTGTAAGCAGAGACTTGAAAAATGCTTGTGTACTTGTGCTTGCCGTCTTGCTGCACTCGGAGCCCCGATCCAACCATGTGGATGAGCTTGAGCGAGGCTGCTGGACGAAGAGGGGCACGTGGTCATGTCCGTGTCACTCCAGCTGACATCTGCCAACCGCCAGAGATGGGACCGAGGCTGTCCTAGACCGTACGACTCCAGCGCACTGTGGGTGTGTGAGTGAGCCAGCGCTCACCAGCTGAGCAGACCCAGACTGGAGCTACCCATTGGAGAGTTCGTGTTGAATTCCTTCCAACCCACAGAATTGTGGAAAACAAATGTTTGTTGTTTTAAGTCACCCTATTTGGGGGTGCTGTTAGGCCATAAAAGCCACTGATACAATAGTATTTCTTAATCTCTTAACACTTTAAAAATTTAATTTAACCTACTGTCACCACAGGATTAGGATGAGCTCAGAAAGTTAAAAATATAGTCTCATAATGTAACATTTCTTAAGCCTGCCTGTCAGTTCTACTGCGGAATTAAACAATTGGTAGAGATCTTTCTTTAAAAATCACTTCATTGAGGTATGATCGGTGACTCCTCGTTGCTTACAGGTTTGTTTTTTTTTAACTCTAGAAAGTGCCTATTTATTTTCAGGGTTTTTTCCCTCAAAAAGGTAAATCTCTAATATTTTGGACTGAGAAAAATGATGAGTTTTGGGGCTATTTTAAAGATTTCTTCTTATTTTCAGACATTTAAAACACTTACTGGGTGCCACGTGGCAGTCGACAGGCCCATAGAAGATGGTGGTGCAATTTGACAGCTGTATGAGCCCTGGAATTAGGATGTATGGACTGTATGGTTATGTGTTGGTGGTTGATGGATACACGGGACAGCTCTTGTGCCCTGTCTGGCATCAGCAACCAGATGTGTAGGTATAATATGGGACCTGGACGCAGCTGTACTGTGTATCTCTGGCTGGTGGTTACCTTTCTGCTCTTGCTGTGTGGGAGGTCTCCAAAGACTCACTGAGACATTGTGGCAGAGGTTCAACGAAGCACAGGAGGGTGGTGCTCCACGGGGCTGTCTTTGACCACTGAGCGATGGGAGCCAGCATACAGCATGAATAAAAAGACTTTAATTACTTGACTTCTTTCATCCTCAGTCTCCTGCTCTGTCAAGTGTAGAGAAAAGTATTTACCTAATAATAAATACACTCAGTGTAATGAGGTTTAAATAAGATAAGCTATGTACAAGTCTATCAAATACTAGATGCTCAATAAATATGCATTTTCCTCTCTGTTCTGACATTTATAAAAGTGTGATAGTCAGTGTTATTATTTTGGTTAGCTTTTTTTTAACTATTAGACTTTAAAAATAATTTAAAGAAAATAATCTTTTAATCTTAAAACTTTGGAAAATTGGATTACTACCAACCAGTGACCAATAACCATAGGCAAGAAACACAGTTGAAATAGTGTCTTCTGTGTCGTCAGGAAAACCTAGATTCTAGTTCTGGTCCCAACTATGAATGTCTGTATCACTTTGGACAGTTCGTGGCAATTCGCACAACATTGAATGAGGAAATAGGCTTGTCTCAACTCCTAGCAACTGTTGACAGGAGGGCAGGAACCAAGAGGAAGAAAAATGTTTACTAGTAGCACAGTCAACAGGGAATTTATTTCTTTTACTTCAAGAAGGAAGTGATTCTAACAACCAAAATAGGTTTGAAGCCACACACATGCACATACAGTCACAGCAGGCAACGTGATGTTCTGCAGGAGGGACATCATGACGCCAGATCCCACAAGTGCACTGACAGGGCTCAGCAGTTCCCTGCCAGGGATGGGCGGAGCCTTTCTTCCTGATCAGCTGATACAAACTCAGTCTTAAAAGAATTTTGGGGAACAAGCCAAGAAGCAAAGCTTACCCCCCGAAATTAGTCCGAAAAATCCCGAAGCAAGAAACGTATCTAAATGGTTGAGTGGCGTAAGCGTATTGTGACTCAATTTATCAACTGTCAATTTATTAATTCAATCATTTTGAATTGAATTAGTAAACGAAGTCAAATTTTTTTTTTTCTGACAAAATGTCTGATTTGGTGATTTGGTGTGACAACCACCGGCTCTCTGTCTTAGTTTACCAGGGCTGCCGTGACAGAGAACCAGACTCGATGGCCTAAACAGCAGAAATTAATTTCTTACAGTTCTGGAGGCTGGAAGTCCAAGATCAAGGTGTCACTAGGTTTAGTTCCTTCTGAGGCCTCTCTCCTTGGGTTGCAGACGGCCACCTTCTCACTGTCTCTTCACGTGGTCTTCTCTCTGTGCGTGCACATCACTGGTGACTCTTTGGTGCCCAGATTTCCTCTTATAAGGACACCAGTCAGGTTGGATTGGGGCCCAGCCTAACAGCCTCATTTTCACTTAATCACATCTGACTCACTGAGGATTTGGGCTTCAGCATACAGATTTTGAGGGGAACACAGTTCAGTCCATAACACTCTGCATATATTGAGTGAGCTAAATCAACACCTCCAAGAATTTTGTGAAAATAAGATTGTGATAAGAAAACAGCATTTGATAAAAAATTTGTATTGGAAAAAATATGCTGAATTATTTTAAATCTTCCAGTTCATTCTGTGTATATTGAGTGACATTAGGTGCCTCAAAGAGAAGACCAGATACAATAGTTATTTGATGGATGTCGGTCAGACTGGTTTTTTTTTTTTCTCTTTGTCTGTCAATTGGACAAAAAGGGATTAAAGTTTCCAGTTATTATTGTGTAATTGTCTCTGTCTCCCTTTGGTTTTGTCAGTTTCCACGTCATATATTTTGAAGCTGTAATATTAGAGGCATACATATTTAGGATTATGTCTTCCTGATGGATTGATTCCTTTATCATTATGAAATGCCTCTTTGTTTTGAAGTCTGCTTTGACTGATTTTGATATGACCACACCAGCTTTCTTACACTTACTGTTTGCATGATGCATCTTTTCCCTTCAATGTGTTTGTGTCTTTATATTCAAATTGCATCCTTCATAAACAGTATTATCATTCAGTCTTGCTTTTTAAATTCAGTCTGCCCTTTAATGGGGTATGTGCATGGTCCGTTGACATTTTGCATAGTTGTTGATATGGTTGGATTAAAGGCTGCCAATTTGTTTTGTTTTCTGTTTGTCACATGTGGTTTTTGTTCCTCTGTTTTACCCCTTTTGTTACCAAACCAGGTTCGTTTTACCCAACGCACAGCAAGCCAAAATGCTGAGACATTGCGATTTGCAGCAGAAAGGGTTTATTCACAAGGCAGCCACGTGAGGAGATGGGAGAACAAGTCTCAGATCTGCCTCCCTGAAGGCAGGGGCTCAGGGGATTTATGGAATAAAGAATAAAGAAGCAGGGCAGTTGAGGTGTAGGATGCGTGGGGAACACGGAGAAAGGTTATTGGAAAAGGTGCAGGAATGGTCCTTCTGCACAAGTACGCTTAACTACAGGCTGGTGCACGTTCAAAAATGGAAGTGCTTCGCACTGTCTGAGGGTGGCGTTTTCAGCCCTGTGGTGTCAAAAGGTCACCAAGCAGACACTCACACATGCCCAACTGGAGGGTCAGTGGTCCTATCCAGTTTCTTAACCAGCTCAGCTCAAACTAGACACAGCTGACTCCAAGTTCCCAGAAAACAACTTAGGCAAACAAATTATAGTTTAGGCTACACTTTGCTTGGAGGACATGCAAGTCTTAAAATGACCTTGAGTAGTGAAGGCAGATGAAATGAATTTGACTACTAATTACCCAGTTTCACTTTCCCACTTTCTTCTTGTTGAATTGAATATTTTAGCATTCTTTTACATTTTTCTTCTATCTTTTAAAAAAATCATAGTTCATGTTAAATTAACATTGTGGCACTTGGAAACTGGAAGAAATTCACAACAGTGTAATATTTTTTACTCCATCTTTATCCTAATGTCGTCATATATTTTACTCCTATGAACTTTATAAACTCTGTACACTACAACGTTAACTACTTTGGCTTTAAGGAAACTTAGAGGAAAAAATAGCCTTTTTAACATATCCACATATTTCCTAATTTCTATGCTTTTCATTCCTTCCTGTAAATCTGAAATTTCATTTGGTTTCACTTTTCTTTTGGCCTGAAGAGTTGCTTTAGCATTTCTTATAGTGTAGGTCTGTTGACCACAAATTCTTTCAGATTTCATTTATCAGAATATGTCTTTATTTGGTAATTTTGCTGGGTTTAGGAATTTGTGTTGATAGTGGTGGGTTTTTTTAACATTTTTTATTGATTTATAATCATTTTACAGTGTTGTGTCAAATTCCAGTGTTCAGCACAATTTTTCAGTCATTCATGGACATATACACACTCATTGTCACATTTTTTTCTCTGTGATTTATCATAACATTTTGTGTATATTTCCCTGTGTTGATAGTGGTGGGTTTTTTGTTTGTTTGTTTCCCCTTTTTTCTTGCAGCTCTTGAACTCTTCATCTTCTGACTTCCTGTCACCATTGTTTTGGCTGAGAAGTCATTTTGAATTTGTATTATAGCTCCTCTGTATATAATGCATCTTTTTCTCTGGCTTCTGTTAAGACTTCTCTCATCATTTTTGGATTTTGCTGTATTTTGATGATGATACATCTTGTTGTATTTTTCTTAGTGTTTATCCTGCATGGGCTTCACTGAGCTTCTTGGATCTATAAATTGACTTGTTAAAAGATCCGAATTTGGAAAGATTTCCTTCATTTTTCCTTCAAACATTTTTTTCTTTCTCTGTTCTTTTTCTCCTTTCAATCTGATACTCACATTACACATGTTTGGATCTTTGATATTGCCCTGTAGGTCACCAAGTCTATTCATTAACATTTTTCCTTTTGTTCTTCAAATTGGATGATTTGTTTTGTTGTTTGTTTTGGGTTTTTTTGAAGTTACAATGTGTCAATTTCTGGTGTACAAGCACAATGTCCCAGTCATGCATATACATTTATATATTTGTTTTCATATTCTTTTTCATTAAAGGTTATTATAAGATGTTGAATATAGTTCCCTGTGTTATACAGAAGAAATTTGTTTATCTCTTTTTATATATAGTGGTTAACATTGGCAAATCTCAAACTCCCATATTTATCCCTTCCCACCCCCTTTCCCCTGGTAACCATAAGATTGTTTACTATGTCTGCGAGTCTGTTTCTGTTTTGTAGATGAGTTCACTGGATGATTTATTTTGATTTGTCTTCAAGCTCACTGACTTTTTCTTGTGCAGTCTCTGGCCTGCTATTCAGTCTGTCTCAGGAGTATTTTATTTTGGGGGATGTAATTTTCAGTTACAAAATTTCCACTTGGTTATTTTTTATAATTTCGTTTCTTTGCCGAGATTTCCTACCTGTTTACTGTGTTTATCTTTTCTGTTAAGTGTTAAGTCTTTAAACATATTTATAATGACTAATTTTATATCCTTATCTGCCATTTCTAATACTCAGGTCACCTTTGTGTCTATAAACAAAACTGTATAGGAACACAACCATACTCACTATTTGCAGGTTGTCTGTGGCTGTTTTCAGGCTATGCTGACAGTATTGAGAGGTTGGGAAACAGATGATATGACCTACAAGCCTGAAATATTTACTTTTTGGGCTTGTGAAACATTTTTTCCAACCTCTGCTCTAGAGATGACTCCACGCATGAGGGCATAATACTTCCTATTACCACATGGCCTTCCTGCCCTCTCAGGAGGTGCTCGGAGGGCCTGGTGAGGTCTCCCCCCCCCCCGGGCTGGGCAGGACTTCCAGAGCCTTCCAGCACTGAGCTGTTCCCGGTGCCTCCACTCAGCACTCAATCCCGCAGCATCCTCTCTCCGTGGGGCCTTCCAGAGTTTTGTCCTGATCTGTGCACCCGTGCCCTCAGCCAAGGATCTGCTGGGAACTCCCACGCAGACTTCTAGGAACTTGTCTTTGTGGTGCCCCGCACATTCCAGACCTTCAGCAGCCCTGAACTTCAGTCCCTGCCGCTTCTGTTCACGAAGACTGCTGTGCCCTGCTTGGGCGCCACTCCTCGGCTCCTGTGGTTTGAAAGGTTTATCTCGGCAAAGAACCAGGGTAAATGTGCTGCTCACTATGTGGGCTTCCCTTCTCTCCAGGATCTCAGTCATGTGCTGCCTGGGGTCCCGTGTCTGAAAATAATTACCTTCTTTATTTGTCATTTGTTGTAGCTGATGGCTGGAGGACAAGTCTGATACTGGTTACTCTGAAGGTGGCAAAATGCAGAAGTTTCTCCCTATTCCTTTTTTAATTCTTGAATTTTTATCATATACAGTTATGACTTAAGTGTCTAAGAAGCCCTGCATATCAGTAAGGAAAGCCACATTCAGGCATGAAATGATGTAAAGACTTTTTCTTTGTTGCTAATTGAGCTACCCCTCTGTCCTTTTACCTTGCCACTGGAGACATCTTCCATTTACATTAATTTTGTTTTTTGGGAAAAAAAAGATTTTATGATTACCATGCTCTTCTACAGTCACAGAAGATATTGATACCCATTAAAGCATGATATATTTATTTCATCCTTTTAAAACTGCAGCTCCTATAAACTAACTCAAAGCTAATAACACTATTTTCCTATGCTAAAAAGTGTTTTCCGACTGGAAAAAAGGATCTTGAAACTGTCTGGAGATATCACATATATTTAGTTTTTATTTTATTGCTGTATCCTCTTGTCAGAATATGTTAGATGGGGTGTTTCTGCTAATGGTCCCTGAATTTAAACTTCCAGAAATTGGAGGCAGGATATACCTATAGAAGGCAATATATTGTACTGATTGGTCAAAAGTCCCAACTTGTGTGACTAAATTTCTGTGGCACAGAGAAGCTCTAAAATAGTGGATTAATTTGGGCTGTTTTCTCAAAATTTTAGCAATTTTGCATCTTATCTCAATTTTAGAATTTATATTATTGTACCCGGATATCTTGGTTTTAAATTACTACTTGCTTTTAAATTACTAAGTACCTCTTGGATGTCAAATAGATAGGTATCAATTTGAATTTTTGCAATTAGAGCCCATAGGCACAGTGATAAATAACTGCCCAGAAGAGGTAGCAGAAATTCTGAGATGTGTATAAATCATGTCATAAGGGAAACTGCAGAAGGAGTTAAGGCTTGTGATGGAGGTGTTGAGTGTGAATTTCTCAGTGTACTTAAGGGTTGTTTTAAGCACAGAAAAGACTTTTCAGACATTTGAACTTTAAAAGTTAATAATAAATTTACTATAGTTACAGATTCAAAATTATATTTTTCCTTAAGCTTTAAAGTTCAGTTTATAGATCTTTACTTATAAACCAAGCAAAGTTTTGCAGTCACTTATAAGCATCTTTGACTAATATTTGGTTCAATTTTTGGACTTGTTAATTAAACATCTTCAGCCATTTTACACTGACACTGAATTTACATATTTAATGTATTTCAGTTATTTATCTTTAAAAATTTGTTTGCCTAATAAACCTTCCCAAGTGTTTAAATAATTCTTATAAATCCAACACGTTAAACTGAAATGTAGCAAACTTAAAATTCTCTTAAAGTGCTGCTTCCCAAATTTAAAAGATTTCAATCCCAAATAATGTCTATATTGAGTACCCAATTAAGCATTTAAATTCTAATTAGAAGATTGACACTCTGATGGACTCAATTCTCCTAAATGTTCCTAATACAGAAAGTACTAAATGTGCACACGTTCCCTGGTCTCGTAGAGCAACGTATGGCTGTGATTATCTGAAATATTTCTGTGCTTGATTCTGAATCTTCCTGGAGTTGAAAGTCGCTTCTCCCTAATGGAAACCACTTCATTGTCCCAGGCGGTTTTATCCCAGTCACAGCTTGCCTCAGGTTCCATAATAACTGGAAATCTCAGCCAGAGGGCTGACTGTGTTCTTTTTGGAGAGCTTGATGGGACACACTAAACCGGATTCTTGCAACTTTGTCACGGACCATGATTTCCAGAGCCAAGTGTTCCCTAAGCCCTCGAACCTCTAATCCTCTCTGCAGGGACGTCTGCCTTCCCTCCTTCCTTAACTCTTAAGGTTTGTAAATAAATATCTCTTACATACAACTCTGTAACACTTCAAGCTTTATGGAACCTCACAGAGCTGTTGTGCATATTAAAATGATATTGAATTGAATTTTAGAACGCGCTCCTGGCTTGGTAGACTAGTTGGTCACAGCTTCCAGAGTTGTGGTCCCGGGAAACCTGTCGGGGATCCCTGCGTGACACTGCCCCAGAGGACTTCCACGGACCCTTGTAACCACTGATACAATGACTGTGATCCTCACAGGACAGTTGCACTTATTAATTGGAACCAGGTGTGAGCAGGTGCTTCGTTTTGCCTACAAAACAGGTGATTTTCAAGAGATACAGCTGTTCAGGTTTAGTTTTCAGGCCTGGGTTTACTGTGTTCAGTGATGCTGTTCCTCCTCTCCCTCCTCCACCACCACCCAGCCTCATGCCTCCCCTTTATTTCATAACACACAGTAAATGAGGGCCTGCTTTCAGCTGGGAATGGTTCTGGAAATAAAAAGACAGGATAGAGCTTAAACCACTAAATACTAATAATGCTATAAAACTTCAAGAAGTTGAGATGCAACTTGCATATAGTAAAATGCATATCTCTTTGAGCATCAGCTCAATGAATTACGAATAACTTAGGGGTTTTCGTAAGTAGGCCCTTCAGACTGACAGTTCACACCAAGGTCCATTTGTTTTATTTGGCATATTTTGCGTACTGGTAAAATTTCAGTTATCCCCCAGGAGCACAATATCCTAAATGAAATGAATGGACTTGGCTTGAGCTGTCAGTTTGAAGGCCATTACTCAGATGTCTGTGCCTCGTTGGTTTGGAGCAGGATCAGTCTATCACGGCCTGTAGAACAGTGCAGACTATTTCTTGGTGGCCTAAGAGCTAAGAATGGCTTTTATATATATTTTATTTTATTTTATTATTTAAAAAAATTTTGGGGGGGAATTAGGTTTATTTATTTAATTATAGAGGCGGTACTGGGGATTGAACCCGGGACACTATGCATGCTAAGCACATGGTCTCTCACAGCTATATCCTCCCCCCAAGGCTTTTATATTTTTAGAGGATTTGAGACAACATAGAAGAAGAAGGAGGAGAAGAGAAGAAACAGACTATATGTGAATTGCAGAATTTAAGGTATTTACAGCCTGACAGCCATAGAGGAAGGAAGGTTAGCAGGGAGCCAGGGAGAGGGCCACCTTCCCTTGCTCTCTGGCCCCCAAAGCCAGATGTGTCAGTAGGTTCCTTCTGACTGGCATGACCATGCTGCTCAGAAAAGGGTTTAAATTTTTACTAGCTTATGTCAGCTCCACCTAATGAAGTTCAGGACAAGGAGGAGTTTGCTGAAACCCTGTGCCGGAACCAGCAATTCAGGACACTCAGAGGTCGCTGACCTCAGTCCTGAAAGGAACTCTTTTTTTTTTTTTTTTTTTCTTCAGAAATGTAGGCAGTTATGGCCATGTTTAGCTATTTTCACAGCTGTAGGTGCGTTTTGAAGACTTCACCGTGGACGCTGTCACCGTCTCTGGCTGGAGTGTCCCCGGGACCTTTGCAGCAGATGGGGGAGGGGCAAAAGCAGGGAGAAGATGCCAGGGGCTGTGAGTTAGCAGTTCCCAACCTTGTACCCTACCCGTCCTTCCCCAGATAGTCCACGTGCCTTCCTCAAGACTGCCCCAGTGTGTCCTGTGCCTCAGCGCTCAGTGCCCTCCTCTCCAGGACAGGAGGGGCTGGGCTCTGCCTCACATCAGGCAGCCGGGTCAGCGTTCGATCTGCTTACTGGGCGGGAGCAGCTTGGGAGTTTCTAGTGTTGATGTTAGCATCGTTGCTGTGGTGTGGGTTGGTCTGGGTGGTTGGAATGGACTATGGCTGTCGGCACATAGAGAGGCTAGAAATAACTCGGAGGGTGTTTGAGCCTTAATAAAACGGGTGGGTCTCGGGGGAGAGTTTTTCCCGGAAAGGAAAATAGTGTGCAAGACAGGAAATTTGTGCGAAAGCCAAGTTACACAGACTGAACAAAGGGGCCTGGGGTGAGAGACAGATTGCCATCTGTGAGGCTCCGGGCTCAGTGGGGTGCGCTGCATACCAGGCTTGGGGCAGGAGCTGTGTGCGGTGGGGTTGATAAGGCCCAGGATCCACAGCGCTGTTATTGTGAATATTATTATTAAGACGAATATTTGATGAAAACTTGACATTTTATTGAGCAGCTGCTATGTGACAGACACCTTATAAACAAGATCCCTGCTCCTTACTGCAACTCTGTTGACCTCTGCCCTGTTTTACAGAGCAGACAACTGTAGGTCAATGAAGTAAAGTGATTAACGCCGGCAAGTAAGTGGGAGAACTAACTGGGCAGTGGGTTTTGGATACAGAATAAACCTGACCTCAGAATCCTTTGAAATGTTAGCATAATATCCTTGGACAGTTTTAACTGGGCATCTTTCTGGGGGTCAGGCACTGTGCTAGCTGCTGAGTTCATGCTGGCAACTGAGATACACACGGTCACAGCCCTCACTGAGCTGCCGGTAGCAGCTGTTAGAGAGACATTCAACACGTGGATGAGATAATAGGTGTGTCGTTACAAATTGTGCAGATGGCTATCAAGGAAAGGACTGGGGTGGCATGAAAGGGAGATTAATGAGGGGGTTTACTTTAGATTGAGAAACCAGGGAAGGCCTCTTAGAGGAGGTGGCGTTCGTGTTGAGACCTGAATGATGAGCTGGAACCGGCTAGAGCTATAGTACTTAGCTGGGGGCATTTGTCCCTAGGGGACATTTGACAGTGTCTGTAAACATTTTGGTTGTCGCTACTGGGCGGGGGATGGGAGGGGGGTGGGTGGTGTTACTGGCATCTAGTCGGTAGGGGCCAGAGGTGCTGCTTAAACTTCCTGCAATGCAAAGGACAACCTCGCACAGCAAAGAATTTTCAGGCCCCAAATGACAGAAGGACTGAAATTGAGAAACAGCATTTGGGAGGATCAGCATTTGGGAAGGCTCCCCGCCCCAGGTGGGCTAGTGCCTAACGCAGCCCAAAGTGGGGAGAACAGCAGAGCGGCTAGAGGCCAGTGGGGGGGAGCAGGGCACCAAGGAGGACCGAGCCGTGCGTGGAGGACCATAGCGTTCGTCATAATAAGGATTTAGATCTCATTGCAAATCCTCAGTGAGTTTGCGGATTCACCCATTTCCACAGTCGTAATACAGTCAAGTTCACATTTGCCTGGAATTCCCAGACAGATTAACTCCAAATGAGAAGGAAGTGCTGGGGTCGGGGAGGAGAGAAATAGGTGAGGGAGACTGAGGTACGAACTTCCAGTAACAAGATAGATGAGTTACAGGTATGAAATGTACAGCATGAAGAATATAGTCAATGACTAATGTTTTTGTACAGGTGATAAGTGGTAACTAGTCTTTTCGTGGTGATCGTTTTGAAATGTAAAGAAACGTGTTGTGTAACAGGAACTCACAGGGTTGTAGGTCAATTAAACTTCAAAAACAAACAGACTTATGGAAAGAAAAGATCAGATTTGTGGTTATGAGAGGCGGGGCCTGGGCAGAGGGAACTGGAGGAAGGTGGTCCAAAGCTACAAAGTCCCAGTTACAACATAAATGAGCACTGGGAATGTAACGTACAGTATGATACCTACAAATACTGGCACCAGGAATTCCCCCAAAGTAAGAAAGATTACTTTCCTGTGGTGCTTTCATATATTGCTGTATGTTGAAGATGAAAGTTAAGAGAGTAAGTTTTTTTGTGTTTCTTTGATTTTGTGTCTGTCTGAGATGATGGATGTTCACTAACCTTATTGTGATCATCATCTCATGCTGTGTGTAAGTCAGATCGTGATGCGGTTCAGCTTAAACGTATACAGTGCTCTATGTCAAATGCTGTCTAAGAAAGCTAGAAGAAGAGATAGAGGGTGGGCGTCTGGGATGAAGCACCAGTAACCCTTTCCTTTCCTGCTTTTAGAATCTGTAGTAGAAAAGCACCTACTACAGTTTCAAGCCTCAAGTACCAGGTCAGATGCTGTCTGCTGACTTCTTTGCATCTTTGACTAGACTTTTCTGTCGGATGCTTTACTTGTCATTTTGACCTCTTTACGCTTGCCCACAAATTTCTTGCTGGGGTGATTATGTCCCCTCTAGACAGAGTCAGACTGGGTCATTTTTAATGATTTAATGTATCGCCCATTTCCAGAATAATGCAGCATTAAGAAAATTCCCATAAAGTTTTCCAGATTAAGTAGGAGCAAAAGATGAAGACAATTCTTGCCACAGATGCCAGTGGGTGACATTGCACAAGCTTCTGAACATAAGTTTTCTTGTCTCTGAAGCTGGCATTTAATTAATGGAATAGTTTCGTGACTGTTTTGGTGTTGTCGCAGTTCGGGGCCAAGGTTGAACTTCCTAACTGCTTCATGGAGCGGATTAAAAATAAAATGTAGAGAAAAAAGATATACCCTCTTTCACTCTGCCCATGGTATATTTATAAACCAACCAAAAAAGAAGTAATCTGATTAAAGTAACTATATAAATATGGAGCTCTGTAAGTAAGTAGATGTGATGAGCAAGAACACTGCAGAAACACTGATGGGTTCGCTCCCGCAGTCACTTGGACCCGGGCATTGCAGACAAGCCAGTAATTCTCAGCCCTGGCTGCATTTCCTGAAGCTCTCTCCAACTAATCTTTCTTACTTTGGGAGAATGCCTGGCGCCAAGGCCCGCTTTTTGCTTTATTCTTTGTCAGTCATTTTAAGCTCACTTGCCTGGCCCTTCACTGAGCATCCAGTGTTGGGATAGGTGATGAATGAATGGATGGGGGAACTGAATATTTAATGTTGACCTGTTCTACCCTATTTGTTGGGCCTGAAGCACAAAACGTGAAGACATGTTAGCTGTGCAGCCTGTCCGTAATGGCTGAGGCAGTGACTTCCTGGGTGCCAGGGGGTCCTGTCAGCCAGTATCCTCTGTACATCAGATTATCACCTTTCAGACTGAAAGTGCAACCACACGGTTGGACCTTGAGGGCATTATGCTAAATGAAATAAATCAGAAAGAGAAAGACAAATGCCAGGTAATCCCATAATCTCACTTATATGCGAAATCTTTAAAAAACAAGAAACAACCAAGTGCATAGATACAGAGAGCAGGGATTGGTGGTTGCTAGGGGATGTGTGGGGTGGAGGTTGAAATGGGTGAAAGGCATTTCAAAAGGTACAAACTTCCGGTTATAGAAGAAATCCCGGGGAATGTAATGTACAGCATGGTGACTGCAGTCAATAATACTGTATCGTATATTTGAAAGTTACGAAGAGAAGTAGCTCTTAAAAATTTTCATCACAGAAGAATTTTTGTAGCTAAATACGGTGATGGATATTAACTAGATTTATAGTCGTGGTCACTTCACAGTATATACAAATATTGAATCATTATATTGTACACCTGAAACTAGTGTGTTCTGTGTCAATTATACTACAATATAAAAAGTGTGAAAAAAAATATAGTGGATGATAAAAAAAAAGAAAGAGACTGAAAGTGTGTGTCACTGAGAATTTTTCTCTGTTGTATTATTTTCTGTGTTCTTCACACACTTAATTGCTTATGATTTTAGGTTTCAGGAAATGGAGCTAGTTATTTCTGAGTTAGTCAAATCCTAAACTCAACCCTACAACACTCACCAGGGTGCATCAGAATTTTAAATGCTGCTCTATGAATTTAAGTACGAGTTTTAGTTCTCAGCTTACGTATTAGGGTTACTTAAACGCTTTATACATGTTTCTCTACTAGTGACCTCATTGGAGGGTAGGATTCTGTTACTCTCCAGCCTGTAGCCCTGCCCTTTCCCTGCACTTGACATGTGGTCTGGTTTCCATCCTTCTCTTGCTAGATCCTTATCTCTTAACCTTGACCGCTGGAACTGGAGCAGATGTTTTCAGACACCATAAATATATCCAAGCAAACACGATGTCGACAGCGTCAGGGCAGTATCCAGACCTAACGCTGACCGCATAAGCAGATCCTACCTTCTTTTTGACAAATGCAACTGAAAGCAAAATATGGTTCATGGCATCTACTGTGTCCAAAAAAAAGAGAAAGGAGACATTCCAGTTACTGAATAAACTGTTACCATCTGTTTCACAGGCAAGCAAAAGCACTAACATTTGAAAGCAAACTGGGAAGAAAATGCCTGCTTTCACAGGGCAGAGGCACCTGGTTGCTAGACTGAAAAAGAGGCAGAGAAGCCTGAGACTAGGACAGTGGGGAGGTGTAAGAGGTGGAGGCCAGGAAACAGAGAAAGTGAAGCCCCTTCTTTCTCCTTGGAAGTGTGGGGCACTAAGTTACGGTGAAGGCGTGGAGTGGCACAGGGATCGTTCCTGTGGGCTGATGAATGTTGGCGTTCATTCGTCCATTCGTCCATTCATCCATCTTACAGCAGACGTTCACTGAGCGCTCACCACTGGCCGGGGGCTTGGGGTACATCAGTGTTCTTGTCCGGCTTACATTTTAGGACAGAGAGATGCACAGTACCCACAGAAAATAAGTAACTGCATAGGAAGTCAGAGGTGACAAGCATTATGGAAAAAAAGGAAAATTAGAAGGGAGATCAAGAGGGTAGATGCCTGGTCAGGATATGGTACATCCTGGATAAGATGGCCAGGGGAGTTAGGTCTCCTTGAGAAGGACTTGAGCAAGGACTTGAAGGAAATAAGGGATTCAGCCGTGTGGCTCTCTGAGGGAAAACCATTCCAGGTGGGGGAACAGCCTGTACAAAGGCCCTGTGCAGGGTGGGCAGTGGGAGTGGAGAGAGAAGGGAGGTGGCAGGAGAGGTGACAGGAGAGGAGAGACAGCTCTGAGAATTGTGTAGGGCTCTGTCTTTTCCCTCTTTTGTCCCCTTCCTCTAGTGCACCTTCTCCCCTCCCCCAACATCTAAACCCCCTCTATGCTCTCTCCTGGAATTCACAACCCATTATCATAAAACACACTTGTTACATCAGCCCAGACCCTAAACAGTGTCTTGTTGTCTTATTCCAGTGTGGACTCTGCTGCTTTAGCAGCCCCACAGCGGGGTCCTTCCGGAGCCCTCCTACCACTCAGCCTGAGGGTGGCTCCAGTGTTCTCATGGGCAAATCATTTTCCATCCTTTTAAGCTCAGCTTATACGAAGACTGGGTGTAGTTGATTTAAAAAAATGGTGTTTGGAAACAGAAAACCTGAGTTCAGATTCTTGCTGTGTTGATTGTGTGACTGTGGCAAGTCATTTAATGTCTTGTATCCTCAGTTTCATGCCTTGTGAAATGGGGGTAATAAATACCTATCTTTCAGGTTTGTAGGGAAGGTGAAATGTGGTACTGTCTCTGAAAGTGCTCTCTGAACTACTCAGGGGTGAGCCTGGTTACCCTGTGCGGCAGACGGGGTCAGCAGTCCGCCACTGTGTCCCCCTGAGCTTCCATCAGCACGCTCACTGCTCACCATGAACACCTGAGCTTCCCTACCCGAGGGCTTGTTCCTGTCCTGGGAGAGTGATCAGCAGCATGTGCAGTCAGCGGAGAGCCAGAGAGTGAATTCCCCCCGGAGCAGCCCTGCACTGATGGTGGGCAGACCTTGGTGGATATATACCCCAGCTGCCTCGCCCTGGGCTGGGACAACGGTTAGATACACCCTGTTCTGCCTCCGCGTCTCCCCGCCAGGATCGTGCTTCAGTTGCCCTTGTGATAGGTGACTAGACAACACACCCTTTATCGGCTTCCTTCCGTCTCCTATTCTGTTTCCTTGCTCCCTTTCTGATGTTTCTTGGGATTACCTTCCAAACACGTGGCAGACCTAGAACTTGTTCTCAGCCTGTCTGGCTTCAAAGTCTGTGCCTTTCATCACTAAATTATCATGCCTCTGACATTGCTTCATGTATTATTTTTGAATAAATGTTTCGTATACGTGTAACTGAATTTACCTGCTTCACAGACCTAATTAGTTACATTCTTTTAGATTTTCCTGTTGCGTTGAAGACAGCTCTAGAACCTGAGCTGCCAGATTAGCAAGAAGTCTAATAGTCCTCCTTTCAGGTTACCATCTTTGAATTGTTGAAATAAAACCCCCAACATCATGGTTACGTTTGAAGTCTGAAAAGGGCCTTTGTCTAACTTTCATGAGTGAAATATCAGCTGCTGCCTCTCTCCCTTCCATGCACACGCTGTTGCAGAAAAAACGAATCCTCCCCTATCTGCAGGTGATGATGGTCCACCCTGAAATGGTGCCATCTGGGCACCTCCTGGCACTCAGTTTGCTGAGGGTTGGGGGTATCCCATCCCGCAGTTCCAGGACTTGATGGAGATACGTCTGTTGCTCCTTTCATCGCTCCATGCCCAGCACCTATGTCATCATAGGCACCAGGTCCTGCTGGCTCGCTGGGAGCCATCCCAGCATCCTCAGGACCTAGGTCGTTTGTTTTTGTTTTTATTCTGTATGTTTCCATTTTATTGAATGTATAAACAGACAGAATCAGTCTATGGTGAGTTAACATCAAAATAGTGGTTACCTTTGGGAACATTCATAGCAAGGAGGGAGCTACAAAGAAGACTTCAAGGGTTCTGGTGTCTTTGTATTTTGTTTTTTATTTATTTATTTATTTTTGGTTCTGGTATATCTTGATGTGGGTGGTGCCTACATGGGTGGTTTCTTTCCGCAAAAATTCGTCTAGCTCCTTAATCATAATGTGTGCACATTTTCTTTATGTACGGCAAATTTCAATAAAATGATTTTACAAATAAAAACAAAAATACAAAAGTAACTGAATTTTAAGTCCCAGGTTACATTTGATGTATTCTAACGGATGTATTTTTGTAGACCTCTGTTTCTATGCGAGGGCAAGAGGGTGTTGAACCCTAAGATCTAACTGTTAGATTTCCAGGGTAATGTGGACACAGCGCCCAAGGTCGTCTCAGCAGTCATGAATTTCTTCTTTTTTATGTCCTTAGCAATAGCTGCATTTTTTCCCGCTTCTAGTCGAGATATAATTGACACACAGCACTGTATAAGTTTAAGGTGTACACGATTTGACTTACATACATCATGAAATGAAGACCACAGTAAGTTTAGTGAACACCTTTCATATCGTATAGATATAAAACAAAAGAAGAAAAAACAGGGTGTGATGAGAACTCCTAGGATTTACTCTTTTAACTTTCATATACAACATACAAATTATATTAATCATGTTGTACATGACATCCCTAGTACTTACTTATCTTATAACTGGAAGTTTGTAACCTTTGACCACCTTCTTCCAGTTCCTCCCCTCCCCACACATACCCCCTGCCTCTTGTAACCACAAATCTGATCCTTTTTTCTATGAGTTCATTTGTTTTTGGCGTATGATTGCGCTACAACACTGTGTTAGTTCCTGGTACACAACATAGTCAGTTTTTCAATACCAGTATAAAAAGGTCACCACAGGACCTGTGTTTGTTACAGTCTTTCCGTTTTGACTCTGGGCAGGGTCAGCTCACCCGTTTAGACCTCTGCTGTCCTAGAGTTAATTCAGTTTCATAGTCATCCTGGTCCACCTTGGTAACTTCCTGTCTTCACATATCAGAGAACTGCAGACAGTTAAAATTTCAGGGTTTTTTTTTTGTCTCCCAGAAGATCCTGGACTCAATCAAATGGATCCACTGTCTCCTCACTGTCTCTCCAGTTTTATATAACAAGAGTCTCAGCCTTGACTGAGACACAAAATTTGGGTCCCATCCTAATCCCAGGACAATGCCTCCTTTCTTGCCCTGTGTTTGCCAAAAAATGTCACTCATGTGACTGCCCCACCGCAGAAGCAGGCTCACCTCTCTGGTACAAATCATTTGAAAACCATTCATTAGAGCACACTTTCAAGCCCGGATAAAACTGTGTGGCCAGGCTCTGTTTTAAGGAGATGCTGTTTTCCTCGGAAGCTCTCATTTCAAAAGAAGAATGGATAGAGGTGGAAGAAGGTAAGAGAACCGTAACTGGAAGTCTTCTATTCTTGTGGGGGAGCTGGCACCAGAAGGAAGTTCAGAATGCCAAGCACGGTCCTGGAAATGAGCGACTAAAAGGAAGGAAAGGGGACACAGACTCCTGGAACACTCAGAACTCGCTAAGGAGGGGAATTTGCAGACCAGCTGCAGCCCGTCCCGTGGTGGTTCTCTGCTTCTTTGCATCTTAATCTCCCTGGGCTTGGACCACGCGATCTGGTGCAGGATTCAGGTCAGCAGGCACTGTTCTCTGTTCGTTTAACATACGCAACGCTTGTTTCCACAACGCCCAGCTCAGCGCGGACACAGCAGGCTTTTACGTCGGACCGGGAATGACAATATTTGTGTTTTCAGGTAGCTGTGTATTCCTGTTCGCAGACTCTCACAAAGCAGGGGAAAAGGAAGAGGGTCCAACGTGGATAACAACAAGTTTACGATATCCATTGTTATGAATAAAATGTTATTTTTCTCAAATATTTCTGATAAGGACAGTTAATTTCCCCAAGAGGTGCTTTCTCTGCCCTCTGTTTCTCTGGCACACCTGTTTCTTTGCTTACGAATTTTATAATGTTATTTGGAAATAAACATTCAGGGAGCTATATTTCAGGTATTCTTGGGCAGCATTTACAAACCCTTCACGTATGTGTCATGTGTCCCACCCCAGTGTGGAGATGCTGTTGGCTGGGGACCCAACGGCTGTCTGCATCTCCTGTGTCCCGTCACCCTTACAGCAAGGGATGGCTTAGTGTTAGCCTGTGAGCTGTAAGTAGGAGTCTGCTAGCCGAGGCTGGGGAAGCAGCTCTGACTCTTCCAGATTAGAGAGGGGAGATTTATCTGTCGGGGCCCTTGGCCTTGCCCTTCCTGTCCTCACACAGGTGATGCTGCTTTGGTGTGTGTGTGAGGAGCCGCTGCCCTGGGGGCTGCAGCTGGGGGAAGTGGTACACTATCTGCGGCCCACACAGGGCTTTCTTTCTGTCTGTGCTTGGCTCCCCGCTCCGTGTCTCCGCACACCTGAGATGCTGGGAGGGGATTGATCAGAGCTTTGGAGGTGAGGAAGCTGCTGAGTTTTCTTTTTGGAAGGGTTTTTATATCATTTTCCCATAAGAGGCATGGACTTTGTTTATTAATTTTAATTTATTTTTATTTTATTTTTTGGGGGGGGGAATTAGGTTTATTTATTTACTTTTAGAGGAGGTACTGGGGATTGAACCTGGGACCTCGTGCATGCTAAGCATGTGCTTTAGCCGTTGAGCTATATCCTCCCCTCTTTATCTATTAAATTTTAAACAGTTTTCTATCCATTAAAATAACACATGCTCATTAAAAAAAAGTCAAACTACCCAAAAGGTATTAAGTGAAAGTCTTTTCTTCTTTCTCTAAAGAAATCTCTGTTAACATTTCTTCTGTATTCTTCTAAAAATTTTCAGTTATGTGCACATAATTTATTTTCACGAAAAGGATAGTGCTTCATGGTGTCCTGCAACTTGCTTTTAAACATATCTTTTTCAGAACATGTACATATAGCATTTTGTCACATGGTTATAAAACACTACATGAATAAAACATAATCATTAGAGAAACACAGATTAAAATCACAATGTGATACCCCTGTATGCCTGTCAGAATGACTCAGATCAATAAAAAACAAAAACAAAGACAAAAACAAAAACAAAACCAAAAATCTGACAACATCAAGTGCTGACTAGGATGAGGAACAACTGGAACTCTCATAAATTGTTGGTGGGAATGCAAAATGTTACATAGCCAGTTTCAAAAAAAGTTTGACAGTCTCTTGTTAAGTGAAATGCACACTTTATATACAACAAAGAAATTCCATGCTTAGATATTTACTCAAGTGAAATGAAAACAGATAGTCTCACGAAAACCTCTACACAAATGTTTATAGCAGCGTTATTCATAATTGCCCGAAAGTTGAAACAACACAAAATTCACCTTCAGTTGGACAAACCAACTGGATACATCCATACATGGAACAGGTCCAGGATTAGGGTGAGGTAAGTGAGATACTCATCTTGGGCACAAGGTTGAGAAGAACCAAAATACTCAGTAATCAAGATAAACAATATTAATGTAAAATTTTTAAAAATCAAAATCAATGCAAAAAAATCCATGATGAACAAAATATAAGAATTTAAAACAGAATCTGAGCCTGCACTTACACGACTCCAAAATTTTGCAAGTTAGAGGTAGGTACAAGGAGGGAAAAAAAAATCTCATTTTCATTTTCTTTTGATAGACATGATCTTGTTCCCAAGTGAAGGAAACAGACAAGTTCTTTCCACTGTTTGTAACTATAGCACACAGTACTGCAGGGTAGGAGGGAAAGTTTTATTTTATTAGAAATACATGTTTGTGTGATTTTTAAAATAATAAGAACACTTAGGTAAGGTGTACACATTTCATATATTAATGCATTTTACTTTTCAGAAATAAAACTTGATCAAAATCAAACATTTTATGAAAAAAAATTTTAACCAGGAAAATAACAAACTTATAAGGAAAATTTTACACTTTATTCATTTAAAATAGTGATAAGTACACTGTTTTTCATATCTTTATATAAGAAAGTATTTTTTTTCATTTTTCAGTTTCATTAGGTAAAAATTTACAATTTGCACATATACAATATATTGCATATAAATACATACATACAATATACTGCACATTTTAGTTTACACATATGTACTGATCATTGTTTTTAAGAACAGTTTAGAGCTTTAACTTTTTAAACTTACATAATTATCAAAGGAATAATGGAAAGTAGTTTTTAAAAATAGTTTTTCTTTCACCTATTTGTATGGAAACCTGGCATGTAATTTTCTGCTATTTGTAATTGTTGATATTTATGTATATACATATATAGTACTATATATGTTTTCTAGTTAAGAAATGAAAATTTAAATTGTGGTAAAATACACATAATATAAATTCACCATTGTAGCCATTTTGAAGTGTACAGTTCATTAATGTTAAGGATTTTCACATTGTTGTGCAACTGATCTCCAGAACTTTTTCATCTTGCAAAACTGAAACTCGTTACTCACAGGACAGTAACTCCCACTCCCCTTTCTCCCCGCCACTGGCCACCACCATTCTACTCTCTGTCCCTATGAATTTGACTACTCGAGATCCCACATATAAGAGGAATCATACAATATTTGTCCTTTTGTGACTGGCTTATGTCACTTAGCATAATGTCCCCAAGGCTCATCCATGTTGTAGCATGTGTCAGAATGTGCTAACTCTTCCAGGCTGAATATATCCTATTGCCTATATGCCACCTTTGGTTTATCCATTCATCCATTGATAGATAATCTTAGGTTGCTTCTACCTTTTGGCTATTGTGTATAATGCTGCTGTGAATGTGGTTGTACAAATATCTCTTTGAGACCCTGCTTTCAATTCTTCTGGGTACATTCCCAGAAGTGGGTCATATAATAATTCTATTTTTTATTTATTTTGTGGAACTACCAAACTGTTTTCTATAGCAGCTGCATCATTTTACATTTCCACCAATAGGGCACAAGGGGATTTTTATATTTTGATACAAATTTACATATGTCTTTTTGATTTTTAAGTATTAGAATTTATATGAATTAAGCTAATTCATATAAATTCTAATTCACTGTATATTACACTTACTTGAATTAAACTTTGTATTGACTTAAAAATACACTTTAAATTTATACTGAAAATTGATTTTCAGAAATATGGCATCTAAAAAGCCAAGTAGTACAATGTTTAGGAAAAGAATAAAGAATGCACATGGAAATGGATTAAAGTTATACTTTTGTTACAAATTACAAGTTTGGCTAGAAAACAGCATTTCAACTATTGAAAAATAATCACGTCTTTAGTATCAGTGTTACTAGAATAGAACAATCATTAAATTCAAAGTTAACTGAAAAAAAATTTTTTTTAAATATGAAGAAAAAACCCAAAGAAAAGAATATGTTAGAGATTTCAGAAACTGGGAAACAAGAGTGTGAGCAAGAAAGTGAGAACGTGCCATTTGTGATAAATGGTCGTGCCTCACTGTGGCCACCAATGTGCAATACAAGAAAAATGATTTTATAGAACATGGATTTTAGGGGGTGATGGAAGCATTCAGTATCTTTATTGTGGTTGTGATTGAGCAACTGTATACTTTTGTAGAAACCTAAAGAATTATACCCTAAAAAGAGTGAGCATTTCCTCGCCTCTCTGAGCCCTAGACTTCACAACAGAGCAGCATGTAAAAAAATTCTCTTTGGAGAGGATGACGGTGGCTGTGAGAAGAAACATGAACTGATATAAAAAGATTCTAGCGACAAAGAGGCCAGCTTAAACCCGGTATAATGGCCCTTGTAGAAACTGTTTGGTCTGAATTCCTTTTCGTCCTTCTTAATGCTGGTGGAGTTCTCCCCTTTGCTCTGCTTCTTTTACGTTCTAGTCTCTAGCTAACATCTTGTTTCTTTACGGGGTCTAAATGTTCCTTGCAAGTAATAGGCCTAGGAAGTTAGCCGGGTCCGCCAGAATTGCCTGACCCCACTGGAGGCTGGGAGTTCAAGAGACTCTTAAGAACACATGTTTTCGCAAGGTTGGGCTTAATTACCTTTCCGTAAAATGTTGGCATAGGGACAGCCGTATTCAGGGTGCGTGTCCGAGCAGAGGCTTCTAGTCTTCGGAGGGTTTCGCCCACATCTCAATTATGTTTTTCACGATCCTCTTGGCAAGCTGGCTGGATTTCTGAATCATACAGAGTTCCCCTAAGACTTTGTACATTCTGAGATGTATGTTTTCCTCCAAAGCCACTAACAGTAGGTAAACCTTTATTACTGTTTCCATAGTCCATTTCACAGATAGATGATATGAATCCTTTTTTAGAGGATTACGAAAACCTAGGATTGAAAGAAGATTTAGGGCCTTGTTATTCAAAGGGTTGTGCACCATTCAGTTTCTGCGTCACCCTGAAGTCTGGGGAAAACTCAGAGTCCCGGGCCCCGCTCCAGGCCTTCTGAATCAGAATGCTAAAAGCATCCTGCCTCCCTACTCCCCCTTTGTGCTTGGGGTAAAATCGGAGAAGCCCTGCTGTGGTGGCCCTCTGGCCTCGTCTCTCACAGCTCTGCATGGCAGCCCTGCAGAGAGCACAGGGAAGGCTAATTCATTGTCTTTCTAACCGTACCTATCATTTATGTAGTGTATAATATAGTGCTTGGACAATATAATATGGATATTAAACAAGATAATACATTGAATATTTTGCCTATCGGTTAGCATGTAAATAAACACGTTGTAGGAGAAGTTTGATAAGCACACAAAGTATTCACGGGGAGCAATTAGATGTCATTTGTATTGCATTGCTGAGAAGATACTTAAATTTTTTCAGGTGTAGAATCATCTCAGAGCAACAGACAAGAGCAGAGACGTCTTGAGCAATTGCTTTTCACTTTACCCTTGTGAGACATCCTGTGGTCCTGTGGGGGGGCAAATATTAACATTAAGTCACACTTGTCAGTGACATTTATGAGACTAGTCCTAAGACTAACTTAGCAAAGATGTGAAAAGTTTAGAATTTAGACGTATGTAATTCTTGATGCCTTCATCCTAAGTGACTATGTAAATGGTTCAAATTACTCAAATTTAAGCAACATATTAACTCGACCTTATTCCAGGTTCTCAGAATTTCAGGATTTTGTTTTCATTTCTGCCTGCCTTAATTTAAAGTTATTTGTGCCATTCCCCTTCCAAGCTGTGTGTTTACATTGAGGTCATCTTTCTAAGTATGGATCCACAGTCCCCCAATTCAAACCACTGAATAAGAGGTCTTAGGAACTCGGAACTTTTCAAAGTTATATGATACTGTTTAGCACATAATATTCCAATCAGGGTCTGGGCCAGGACCCCTAATCAAACAATAATATTTCTTCAACATATAAAATAAACATTCACACTAACTCATAAAAATAAAGACTTTAAATATCCTCTCCTTGGGTCAGGTAAATTTTTTGCCAGAAAATCAGTTACAATTTTTTTTTCCTCTTTTCATAGTTTTTATTGATTTTTCGTGTTTTTACATTTTGCAACTGTGGATAAAGAAAGATGGACCTGTTTACAATAACAAAATGAGAAGAAATTTTAGGAGTGTTTTAGTTCACCATTTGCCTGCAAGTAGGAAGGACTTAGCAAAAATTAGTATGAATAGATGTTTATCAAAACTAAGTTTTCTTGGAGTAGTCCATAATTTTCTCAGTGTTTAATAATCAACATAGTCATGATATCATGGGAGATCAGAGCTGACCCTATATCTGCTGATGCCAGTTCTTAGCCCCTCTTTCTTTCTAAAAGAGCTTGATTTTATCCAGTGTGCCAAACTAAAAATACGTGCTTCATCAGGCTAGCTTGCAGCTAAAGGGGCTGTGTGACTCCGTCGTGTTCCATGAGATATAAGCAGAGAGTTTCTATGGAAGCTTTTGTTTTCCTGACACAGATCCAGCCCCTTTCCACCTCCCTTTTCCGTCTTCTCCCTGTCTGGAATACAGATGTAATATCTGGAGGTGCAGCAGCCGTATTGTAACAAAGAGGTGACAGCATTAAACAAAAGCCTCATTCTCAGGATGGTGGAAGTAAAAACAGAAAAAGCCTGTTGAGCCAGCATAGCAACCTTGGACTGCCCCGGACTTCGTGTTACAAAGGGCAAACTTATTACTTAAGTTGCTGTTTTTGAGTTTCTGTTATTTGTAGCTAAACATATTCCTAAATACTACACTATGCCACTCTGTTTTTTCTCTTATTTATTTTCATTTAAAATAGACTCTACCCCCATGCACTTGAGGCATGATAATTAAAGCTCTGTAATATGTCCATATCCATTATTACTTACCTTACCAAGTAGAAAGACCTTTCATTTGTGTTGATTTTCAAAGTTCCTTTAATCTCCAAAGAGGAAGTATGACACAGGGCTTCTCTCATCAGAGCTGTTATGCCATTCCCTATCTTAAGCATGTGTTTACTGGTAAAATGTAGTCTCTTATCTCCTAATATAAATCACTACTAAACAAATAACTGTCGAAATTGGGACAAAAAGTTTGGTTTTTGAAAAATAGTTTTTCTAAATAACTGTAGAATATTTAAAATACTTTAACTGGCAAATTCATGTTTGTTTCCTTCATTTATTTTTTTCTATTCTTAGGCAATATTTACAACAAAGCTTAGTTAATAATTGGCAGTTTAGTATTCAGTGTGGGTCAAATCAGTACGTTATAAGGCAGTCCATTCCATCTGAATCCCTTTCAGATCTGCATGTTCCTATCTCAAAGCGTTCTGTTCTTGCCTTATAGATTCTCTTCCTGCCTCCATCTCTTTGACGTCTGAAATGTTTAAGATTCCTTTCAAACGTCCTACTGTGTGAAGTTTACTGAGTGTGATTCCTCGTATCTGTGTGTGTCTGCTACCTTGGCTGTTCATTTCCTGCGAGCATCTCTCCGGAGGTCATCGTGACCTCTGTTTGGGTCCTGTTTAATCACAGAGCTGCAGAAGAATCTTCGCAGATTGGTCTTTCATTGCCTTAGCTGGAATTCTGCCATAGACTGAATGTTTGTGTCCTGCTAAAAATCATGTGTTGAAATCCCAGTCCCCAGTGTGATAGTATTTGGAAGTGGAGGCATTGGAAAGTGATTAGGTCACGAGGGTGGAGTCCTTAAGAATGGGATTAGTGCCCTTGTGAAAAAGACCCCCTCACATGCCGTTATCAGATATTAAAGCATACATTAAAATGTACTCATTAAAACAGTTTGGTGCTGGAAACTGCTGGCAGGTAGGAATTCTCGGTCAGTGATGGGAGACAGAAACTCTAGAACACAAGAATTTAGGATATGATAACAATGATATTTCAAATCAAGATGGGAAAGACAGTTATTTAGAAATGGTGTTTATAAACCTGAATGGTCCGTCATCTGGAAAAAGATAAAGTTACATCCATACCTTGCATCGTGTGTGCAAATAAATTCCAGATGAATCAGCCACTTAAACAGAAAGAAAAAAGCAAACTATTAAAACACCAGAAGGATCCATGGGAGAATCTTCTTTTATAATCTTTGAGTGAAAAGGTCAGAAGCCATACAATAAAATTCAACTACATAAAAAATCCCTGCAGCAAAAACCACCATAAAGAAAGACTAAAGGCAATAAACTAGGGAGAAATGTTTGCGAGGCATTTCATAATTAAAGGCTAAATTCCCTGATATGTACGAAGCATATTCAAAGTAATACACCAACAACTAAATAAGAAAGTGAACCAAAGGTATAAAAAGAGAGGACACAGAGAAGGAAACACAAATAGCTCTTAGACCCATAAAAGTATGCTCACCCGCACGATGAGAGAAATGCGAAGTGGACCTACCCAGAGAAACCATTTTTCCTTATCAGATTGGCAAAGATCCCAAAGTTAAAGAGCACCCTGTGTGGCAAAGGTGTAAGGAAATAGGCCCTCAGAATTTAAATGGGAACAGCTTCTATGTCATTGGATTAATTTTGCAAATCTATAAAAATTGCAAATGTATATGTCCTTTAACCAGTAATTCTACTTGTGAGATTCTTTTCCCCCATAGATTTGCTTCCATGTGTGGGGAATAACATATCTTGTAGTTTTATCATAGCAAAAAAAAGGGAAATAATCTAAGTGTTTTATCAATCAGAGATTGATTGAATAATGAAGTACTCTGTGGCACAGTAAAAATTGGGAAGGTTCTAAATAGGGCACAATGTCCTTGATTGTGTGTATGTGTGTGTGTGTGTGTGTGTGTGTGTGTGTAAAATGCAAGGTATAGAATATTGTGAAAATAGCAATTCTATTAGAACTTGTGTGAGAGGAGGAAAACTGTGTATGCACAGCATATGAATAAATATTTCCCAGAAGCACAAGAGGCTGATATCACTGGGTGCCTTTGGGTAGAAGAACTGAGTGCCTGGGAAAGAAACATCACTTCTGTACTCTTTGAATGTATCACACTTTATAAAATTAAATAAAGTGAAAAGTATGTGTCTTATATATTCAAGTGATATAAATTTCAAGAACAGACGAAATTAATTGTGATGATAGAGGTCAGAACAGTTTTACCTCTATGGGGAGAGATTTACTGGGAAGGGGCGACTGGCAGCCTTCCTGGAGGAGAGCAGAGATACCTTCTAGCTTGAACTGGATAGTGGTTATGGAGGTAAATGCACATGAAAAATTCATCAACCTCACCCTTAATATTTTTGTAATTTGCAGCATGGGTATTATATCTTAGTACATTTTAAAAAGTATATAATTTGAATAATGGGAAAGGAAATGGATATATACGACTAAATAGTAATATTCTGTGGACTCCTTGTTCACTGTAGTCTTAGTTCAAGTTACAACTATTTCTACTCACTTGTCTTCTAGTTTTTTAAAGAGTTTTCACATGAGAGTGTATGCGTATGCATAAGAATATCAGTGCTGAGGGAAGTTGTGGTCCATCTGTGGTGTTCTTATTTCTTATTAAAAATAATCATTTATTGACCTCACTTCAGTGCCCAGTTACTCTGTTTTTCTCCAATCATTGTGTGTTGGGGGGTGACTCACGGCTAAGTACATATTCAGGTGTGAATACACCAAGTCATATGCTTTTACGAATTTGATATTGGACTTTGCTTCCATAGAGAATGAATTTCTAAACATCAGCTCCATGCAGCTTTGAGTAGTTTACAATGAGTCAGCAAGAGCTTAGATGTGAGCGTGTGAACCAATGACGGATTCCTTTTGAAAGGCAACTTGGATCTCCACCAGATCACTGCCTGCTTCCGCCCAACAATCTCAATCTTTGCTTTTACTGTAGCAGATATGTTTTTCCTGCGTTAAATATGTTTTCTCAGCAACAGTGGTGAGGTGTGACAAAGCAATGCATGTTCAGAGCAATCTTTGGGTCCTAATGGGATAGTATCAGGCACCAGTGACAAAGAAGTGTAGTGGTGCTGAGTCACTGTGATTAGGTGATTCTCTGTGAAAAGGATGTGGAGAGCTTGACTCTCTCATCCTTTCTTTTGCTGAAGTGAGAGGCTGGTGGCATTGTCACGTGATCATCTTTCATTCACTGAAGCTCACATTTGCGGTGCTTCTCCCTCTTACATAAAGGCACACCCCCAAGGCTGTGTCCCTGGGGGAAACTGAGTCAGCCTTGTTGCCTCTAAGACTAGACTAGATTTGCCTGGGAACCTTAGTCAGAGGTGGTACCTGGGAGTTGAAATTGATGTTCAGGCATCAAAACACTGAGATTTAGGTTACTGAGCAAAGAAGAGAGAGAGTGAGTGTGTGGTGTGTACGTATCTGTGTTCTTAACCTCACTACTAGGTGGTTAAGAAATTTACTCAAAGTTGGACACAGTAGAGGTATTTCAAATCACTGTAGAGAGAAAATTGCAAAAGATAGTCTTCAAGAGCCAGACAACCTTTTGGAATACCAGTAAGGGAGCTCCAGTATAGGTGATTTGAAGACCCTCTTCGTGAAAACACCAAGGTCCACCAGGCAAGCTTGGTTATTTGTGGTAGAAGTGAGGTGACGATGGGGCAGGAAGGGCCAACTGAGAGCGTCTTGCTGGGGGCAGTGTTATTAGAGCCATCCTGCAGAGAGCAGTGCTGAGAACATCACCAGTGATCGGCACCCTCTCAGGGTGCACGAGGGGCTCCTGGGAGCACACTGAGTGGAGCCCCACGCCTCAGTAAAACAAATTTCCATCAGCCTTGTGTTTGTCACTCATGGCCTTGCTGCTGCTATCGCACTGGACTGTAGTCATCTGCCTGTTCCGCTGGGGTCGGGAGCTTCTTGACTGAAGGGGCCGTAGTGAATTCATTTCTGTACCCTGGTGTTTACAGTGAATGTTTTTGTTGAATTAGTGAATACATCCATCTGTACTCTACTTTTTATCAGAACCCTGAGACGTGATGACAAAATTAGTATCTCTGTTTGTCTTATCTGAAAACTGGGCTTGCCTATTCATAAGCGTTGAGCTGAAAGACACAAGCCAAAGATCTGGAGAAGAAAGGATTTATTACTACCTGCAGCAAGTGAGGCGAACACTGGGGATTGTTCCCAAAGCAGTGTCTACATGTTACAGCGAAATTAGGGAAGTTTTGAGCTAAGGGTACATGCACATTCATGCAGGGGCTTGAGCAGAGGAGAATTCAGCACAGAACTGGGGCACAGGTCAGCAGAGTCCAGGCTGTAGCTGACTGACGCCAGGAGGGTTGGCACCACATTCTGTCCCCGACCTGGGTGGGGCCTTGGTTCCTGCCGAACTCGGAGATGGTATCAGATTGTGATGTACGTCCCTTGCGGAGGATCTAGGGCTCTGCTTTCTCCCTGCACTCTGGTCTGACTGCCTTTTCTCTGTTCCTGCATGCTTTTGTTCCCTTAAGATCATTGATGATTGTGGGGAGGGTGTAGCTCAAGAGGTAGAGTGCGTGCTCAGCAAGCACGAGGTCCGGGCTTCAATCCCCAGTACCTCCTGTGAAAATAAATAAACTAATTACCCTCCCCCACAAAAATGAGAAAAAAAGTTAAGAATTAGACTAAGATGGCTTCTCTTATGTTCAGAAAGCCACGCCTGGTTCTTTCTCTGGAGGCCGTCTAACCTGTCTGCTTACAGTTGTGTTTTGGGACCTGCTGTAGGACAATTACTACTGCTTCTAAGTTTGCCTTCCCTCTTTGCATATAAACATTTAACTTACTTTGGTATTTTTATCTGATCACATTCGCTTGGTTTCTCCCCTTTATTGTAACCTTATACAGGTGGCCCTTTGCATAGCAGTTTGAAGTGTTATTTCTATGACCCGCCCCCTCCATTTTCTGGACAAAAGTTTATGGTTCTCATTTTTCCTGTTTCTTCTGCACATTTTTTTCTAATGCCGGAAGTCACGGAAGCAGACCGTGGGAGCCGATTCCGCGTGTGCGGCTCTGGTGAGACAGTCTCAGACAGGGACTCTGTAGCCAGCTTGTAGTCTCTTCTTAAAAAATCTCCCTCCCTTGGTCTCGCTTCAGGGTCCAATTACTGTTTTATTTTCCACAGCCATTCTGATAAAATGTATAGGATGAGGACATCTGCACTGCCACCTTCTTCTCCTCTCCGTCTACTGCTTATCGGAACACCTGCTTCGGTGCTTTTCTTCTGATCTTGATCCAGTGAGCTGTTTTCATACCCCTCTTTTACTTAATTGGTTTAACATTGTTAAAAAAAAATAATAATGCAAAACTCCCAAACCCCAAACCTTCCCTCCTTTGAGACAGTGTCCCCACCCTACATCTGTAACCCTGCGCCCATGTGCAGTTTTTGGACCCATGTGGTGATTTTTCATCGTTACACTCGCAGCTAGCGTTCCGCAGCTTTCCGAGGTGAGCCCAGCACTCTCCTCCCTCTCTAGGTCCCCGTGTGTGTGGTCCCCTCCCAGCATGGCACCTTTACCCCACACGGGACCCCTTAACTCCACAGAGCTCCTGATTTTCTAAACCTGTTTTAAAACCTACATCTTCAAGGAGAAACTTACCTCCTTAGACTGTCCCTACTCTGATGGCTCCCTCAGGGCTTGTGTGAACAGTGTTTTCTTTGTAGAGTATTAATTTATCGCCACATGCATCCTTTTTGGATAAATATCCATAAGTTTTGGGGGTTTTTTTTGTGATTGCATCTTGCCCCTGCGAGCTTTTTCCCTATTTGTGTTTTTTGCAAAAGCATAATATGGTCTTCCGTACACAGTGGACACCAGCTCAATGTTGGTTAAGGTGGATAATAATTAAAATTGTAATGTTTACTCCTGTCAGCTAAGTAAATATTTAACTTAATATGACTCTGTGACAGTTTGCCCAGACACCGCCACTTCCTGCTTGCAGGGAATGTTCGTCTGTTGCTAACTTATGGCTTCCCTGGTCTTCATCTCCTACCTAGCTCAGATGTGGAGCACGGGGCTAATGTAGACCAGGACATTGTTCTTATGGGTTTTGTTACCCAGATCATATGCTGACTTATCGTAAAGACCAAATACTGACTCACCAGGCTGGATGCTTGTGAAACAGGTGATGAGGTTTATCTGGGAGAGATGGACCCTGTTGAAGTCTCTAGTGATAGATTGCTGGGGTCGAAGTTCCAGTTTTGCCATATTCTAGCTGTATGATTTTGACCAAGATCCTTAACTTCTCTGTGCCGTAGTATCCTCTTCTGTGAAATGGGGTGATGATAATTGACCCCTAGGGTTTCTATGAGGAGTAAAGGACAAAATATATGTAACAGAGTAAGTATGTAAGGACCAGCTACCGCTGCCACAACCATTTTTTAAGTTTGCTTTGAATCTTTGTACATGGATGTGGAACTCAAGACTGTGCCCAGCCCAAGCGCAGGGCAGCCATTCTTCTGCTGTGACAGTTAAAAATAAACGGGTAAACAGTTTAATTAAAAAAGGGAAAAGAAGAGTGAAGAAAAGAAAGAAAATGGTAGCAACATTAGTGTCATTCAAAGCAAAAACAATTTGTCAGAGAAAAAAAGGGTCATTTCATAAAAGATATACTCCACAGTGAAGATGTAAATTTTATGCACCTTTATAAAGTAAGATAGCCTTAAAGTGAAAAAGGAAAAAAGTTGCTGGAAAATCAAGGAGAAATTGGCAGAAATATAATTGTTGTAAGAGGTATTAATGTACCTTTCTCAAGGTTTGGTGGAGACTGAAAAATAAGTAAGATTAAGATTCAATCAGTAGATTGGTGTTGAACTTTGACTCTTATAAGCAAGGGTTATTCTGTTTCATGCATCCATGGACCACTTGCAGCAGCTGGCCATAAACCAGGACACAAAGGAAACTTCACTATGCAATAAAAATACGAAGCCGTAGAAGCCACATTGACAGGATCATAGCTAACACATACTAAGAAAAGTTCAAACAAACAAAGCTCTTCAATCTATGAGTTATCTAACAATTTCCAAAATAAGGTCCTAGAATATTTGTGGTTTTGCAACTTCAAATTTATTTTATAATCTGTAGGAGGAGATTGATTGCAACTCTGTTTGTAGCAGCAAAATGCTGGAAAAACCCAGACGTTTGTTAATAGGGGGCTTGGGACATCCATCGACGGTGAATTATGCAGCTGTAAAAGGGGAGTGTCTCTGTCTATATACTATCCCCGTGGACTCTGCAGGGTACGTTACTACCTGGCAAAAGCAAGGTGGAGAAGAATATATAATATGCTACCATTTATCCAAGAAAGTTAGGAGGAATACGAATATGTATTTGCTTATATTAAAATTTACAGCAACAAAACAAGAGCATAACTTTAAAAAGCTGAAAAAATATAAAAAAGATGTTTACCTGTACTGGGAACAGGGTAGAGGAAATACAAATAAAAACTAAAAAGTATTTTTAAAGTAATTCCTGAAAATGGAAAGCAAAATAAAGATTACTATATTGAGTTAGTCGCTTAACTAACAGAGGAATTATTTCAAGGGACTTTGAAAAAAAAAAAAAAACCCAGTAATTTAATGTATAAGCCTAGTGGGATATATTCTAAGAATAAAAGGAGTTGCAAATATGCTTTCAGGTACTTTCAGTGATCATGCTGTTTATAATAATATTAGCACTGCTGTTCTGAAACTGTAGTATATCATACAGGGTATGGCAAATAAGTAATGATGTTTGTATTACTAAGAATCAAGTTGATGGTATAGGAAAAAAAAAGATATAAAAATCAAAGAAGTACAAACTCTGTAATCCAAGACTTGAATTGAGAACATCAATATGAGCTCAGGATGTATTTCTCTTAAAAAAATTTCCTAGCTCTGCCCAGCAAGAGGACCCAGAAATAATGACCCATCAGGAGCAGTGAGCACCCGTGGAACGTACACTGCGCTTCCTCTTGGGGCACAGTTCTGGGTGTTGTGTTTGTGTGTGTGTGTGTGTTTATACCTTTGCCAAGAATTTCCCTGAAATGATTAAGCTTCAGTCCTGCGCTGGTCAATGGCTAAAATAGCGTCGTCGGTTTCCGTTTAATACCCTTGGTTGGTTGCCTTCTCGCCCTTACATCGCTGTCTCTGCCCCTTGTGGGTCCCCCAGACTTCCTAAATAAACCACGTGTGCTTGAATCCTTGTGCTGGGGTCTCTGTCTGGAGGAACTCAAACTCCAGCAGAGCAAGAGCTATGTAGATTAAAAGAGACTTAAGAGGCAGGGAAGTTTGAACACTGAATGAATATTTAATGATTTTTAGGAATTATTATTTTTAGATGGCATAATGCTGTTATGCTTGTTTTTAAAATCAAGAATAAATAATAATATACTAAATAAGAATATGTTTGTGTTGGAATTTGACACATTGTAAAATGACTATAACTCAATAAAAAAAATGTAAAAAAAAAAAACCAAAACACCAGCCACGAAAAAAATATGCTTGTGTCAAAATCAAGAGTAAATAATAAATATAATATTTGATTTCAAATAATATGGGGTGGAGTTGTGGTTGGGGGTATGGTACAAGATTGGTGATGGGTTGATAATTATTAAAACTAGGTGATGGGTATATGAGGGCTCCTTAATACTATTCTGTACACGTCTGTGTATGTTGAAAATTTTTCCTAGTTAAATACCAAAAAAAGCTCGCTGGAGGTTGCTTATAACTATGTAGTGTTTGATACTGCTTTGTACAGAGTAAGCCAGAGACACTCAAAATGTTATTGTTGAATTACTGTGTTATGTCTTATGTTGGAGATACCAAGGCAAATGTTGATGTTAATACTTTTAACTGGTATATCAGAAACCTTAATTAGATCAGGAAAAAATAATTTTATCAATTAGCATGGTATCAGATTTAAAAAACTTCTTACTAACTCTACCACTAATTACAGCATTTCTCCAGCTTGTGGTTATTCAGCATCTGTGACTTAAAATCATTTTTGAATTGTGAATGTTTTTATATATTTTTTTCCTTTTCTGCCAACATGCTGGGATTTCTTGGCTATTTTGATAATTCCATGGGACAGGATATGGGACAGAATACTTGAAAGTAGGACTCAGAAAATCTAAGATTATGGGTGCTGGAGCCTAAGGGCTTGTGTGTTTCTGAAATTTGCAACGTGACTGCTTTTGTCAGTGATAAAACTAAACTTCACTGGGAAAATCTTTTAAATAAAAGAATGGTGTACTAAGTGGAGGGGTAGGGTGTATGGGAAGTCTTCAAAGCCTGTAAACAGAAGCTTCAAGCAATTCCTACAGAAAATTTCCATCTTAAAAAAAAAAAAAGATGTGAGTGTGTATGTAAGTCCCCCCAAAATCCTATCGTTTCCCAGAAATTCACACTATTGCTGAGATGTGCTTTTCTGTAGGATTTTGTAGTGATGAGATAGTCCCTGTTTTCAAGCTATCAGGCTGAAAGATAGTAATTCAATCTGATATGATATCAAATATAAATATCATACTAAGATATGATTTGGATTCTCAGAAGACTCATTAGAAGATTCTGAGACAAGCAGCGGAGTATTTTTGGAATGTCCTTCACATAGGTGAGGTTTAAACTGGAAAGAGTAAAAAGATCAGCATTTTATATTTATAAAAAGTCAAACTGTTGTTGCCTCACCTGGTTAAAAAGTTGGTACCAAGTAACTAGTAAACAATTTTTTGCTGGGTTTATTCCTAGTTCTATCTCATGTACTTACATTTGGTTTCCATCTATATGTAACGTAGATTTTCAAGCTCTGTTTTATAAAACCTCCTAAGCGGCTTTTTATTTTTTGTAGAAAACACTGGGGAAGTAACTAAGTAACCTACTAGTTAAATTTTAAAGCTGCAGCCAACTAGATAAAGATTAACGCAGTGATGTCCACATGTACTGTTGTCCTCACATTAACAATCATAGAATTTATTTCTAAGCGATTTCAGAGAATGAAATTCTCGTCCACATCATCAACTAAACTCATTCAAATTCACTGCTTGGATTTGGCTGTTTAGCCCCTATGATTAAAGCTTAATAAGTTTTCTACCTCTTGGAATCCATCAATGAATAATGGATTTGAAGTTTTTGTTAACAAAGAGTCAAAGAGATTTATTATAGGCTCTAAATAATTTAATTTCCCTAAGATGTGACAGGACATTTTAGTTCCCCCCAAGGACTCTGAATTGGCTAAAACAGGAATAACAATGAATAAGGATGACTATAAACTTCCTTTCGTCTCAGGATATAAAAAAACCAGCTGAGACGGTAGTTAGTTCTGACTTCATTAAGTTGTAATTCCCATTAATGCACTTCTTTCTTTCACCATAAATTTTATCTGCAGAATTTCCGTGTTGATCGTGATACGGAATTGTGCTGAGTTCTGCTGCTCACTTTCCTTCAGCCTTTCTGTTCAAGCTTCCTGAAGCTTCTCTGAGGTTTCGGTTTGAGTCCACGGTAGGGGTATGAAAGCATATTCTACCTGTGCAGTAGGAAGTGAGGGCACAGACGTGCCCCCTGAGCAAATCCCCCATCCTCTGCCCACGGCTCCCAGCCTGGTAACCTTGTCCTTAAATTCCAAGCACTCTTGGACCCACTAACAGAGACTCTCAGGAGGCAAGTGCTTTGTTACCTTGAGGGCAGGTGTGGTGTGCAGCGCCTTCTGGTGCCTACCCCCCAGCGTGGAGCTCTGTAAGCCTGTCGGCCACCCAGGAGGGTGGAAATATCTATTTTGTGCACCAGGAAATTGAGGCCCAGAGAAAGCCCTGGGCTCCTTAGCTGTGGGCTGTCAGCCTGTCTAGTCTAAAGCCTTTTGTCTACCCAACTCGTTCCTGTATGAGCTAGGACTGCCCGCAGCCACTCAGCAGAGAGCAGAGACGTGAGGGAAAGGGCCACCGACCACTGTGCGTTGACCAGGCCTTAAGATCAAGGGAATTAAAGCAGTTATGGTGGGGGAGCGGGGGAGCTGGGGGAATAATGTTCAAACATCACATTTGCGCCTTACGGCCAGATCCAGTTGGAGCTTGTTTTATGGTAGAAATTAGGCAGCTAGACTGATCTGTAGAGCCAAGACGTTTTCATCGAAAAGCCCAGTAAGTGTGATCATGGAATAAATTCTTTTCCTAAATCAAGGGCCTTCCTTTACGTGCTCTGTAGAATGGAGCGTGCACGCTTGGGTAGGAGTATATTTGCCACAACTTTCCACGTGCCGTTTTATTTTTCCTCTCTGGGTTGTTTGATGTCTCTTTTTCTTGTGCTCTATCCAAAGAATACCGGTCAAAGAAGCCAAGAAGATGCCCTCTTTTATCCAGAGTTAAACATTTCAGAGGGGAAGGAGGCTCTGTTAGGTAGGAGGGTGTAAGATCTGGTTACAGGAAAATGAGGCAGCTCGTCAGTCATTGCAGACACAGAGGCAGCCTCTCTCTCACCTTCCACTCCCACAAAGCTTTGTGCTCTGCTGGGCCAAAGAGGTGATGGGCCCGCCAAAGCTTTTTTTTACTGGTTTTTCTCCATCTGTCCCTTTTCTGAGTGCCAACCCAGCATGATGTGGGCAAGGATTGAAAACGCACTGAGCCTAGCTCAAGTAAAGGGGTGGGGGATTCCTGGAAGGACTGGAGGAAGGGCCCTGAAATTCGTTTTCACGATGGGTGTCTGGACCTCCTGGGAACCCTCTCTCTGGCACTGTCGCCTCACTGAGGTTGCAGCTGCTCTGTGCTGTTTCCCAGGACCGTGACATAATGCTTACCTGGTGACTACAGGGCGGTGATACCTTCACAACTACTCAAGTGGTTTTTTTTTTTTTTAAACCGGTGGTTTGTTTTAGCCAAGGCGTCACAGGTTGTTTCAAGGGATGCTGTAAAATGCTTACAATGAAAGTCTTGTTAATTCACACTCTTTTAAAAAATGTAATGAATTGCTGCTGTCTAACTTTTCTCATGCAAGCGCAGGGGTGGAGGCGGTCATATCAGGACTAGATCGTGAGTAGGTAGTTCTGGTCGGCCAGAATCCCGGAGAGGCTGGGAGTTGCTGTTGGGAGTGGTCCAAGAATCGGTTCCCCGACTAGGCATGTGGCTTCCAGCCAGCATACCTCATAATTCCTTCCCTCTCTTCCCTCGTCTGTTTCCTGACACTTTCTTATAATGTCTCAGCTTAACCAGGGGAGCGTGGAGTGTAAGTTATTTCTGCTCACCCTTTTAACGTCCACATCTACTTCTGCGACATGTGGCCGCTGGTAAGGGTTGGCTGTGCTGTTCTGGTTCTTATCCTTTGAAAGTTTTAAGGTCTCTTTTTCTTCTTGTATCAAATATTTGACCAGAGGTCAGAGTCCGGAACATTGGACACAGATGGTAAACTAGTGGGCTGGAAATAGGTCCAGGAAGGGCACTGAATCTAAACAGATCTAGAATGAGATACTAAAATTAAGGAAACAAAAGGCAAATTTGAACTCATTTAAAAAGAATAAAACAGAATATTCAAGGGGATAGAGAATGGGAAAAACTTGCGGTGGCCTTTGTTCTCTGGTAAGTGGCAGGGTGGTCACCTTCCTTGCCGTGACTCTCGCCCTACTGTACCATCCACACTATTGCTGTGACTCCCAGGGGATGGGACTTGACGAGTCATGCGCACGTCCAGAGTGCTCAGTCATGGCGATGCTGTGGGTGACACGAAGGCCGAGAGATGCCTTTGGTCAAAGCACATCAAGAACACTCGAGGACACAGTGATGCGGAAGCAGTTTTCTTCTTTCCTAGGAAGGAAGGAGTCGATAAATTGTGAGCATTTGGGTGAACTGCGCCATCTAGGCTCGGAGGGCGTTCATGCCACCTGGCAGGTGGGTGGGAGAAGTGTCCTTGGTCCCCAGTGTTCCTCCAGGGCCCCACATCCAGAGCCTTCTAGTTTTAAGATAAGAGTGGGACCCACATTCCCAGTCCACGTGACAATGACCGCAGGAATGAGGTCGGGGAGAGGAAGGCACCACTTCTGATTCACGCTAGAGGAGTCCCTGAGTCCCCGTCAGTATCCCAGCTGCTTGGTCTAACTGAGGGGTGGAGAGCGCCATGTTCTTTTCAACCTAGAAGTAATTGATTGACTAATGAATTGACTGACTGATGGGCAAAGGGGATTTAGACATGAAAATTATCTTATCATAACCCTTCAGGAGCTCCGAGTTTAGTAGAGAATATGGGTAAATATCTATGGTATTGTGTGATTAAGGCAAGTACAAGATATAGGCAGTCTCCTGGGCTTTGTGTCAAACAAATGTCTCTGGGTGGCCCCCTTACCTACAGGTCGGTATGGGCCCTACTCCGGCTCCAGCTGCTCTAAACAAGACCCGAGTCTAAAGATCACAGATGATCTCATGTCTGGAGCCATGCCCACTGTCTGAAACTTCCCTGTGGTTCCCAGGTTACTGGTCTGGTCCCTACAGGCCCACGAGTTATTATCCATCCCACACTGCTACTTCTGGAGCAGACACTGGACAGGCAGTGTCGGGAACAGCAGAGCGTGCGTGTGTCCCAAATAATCTCTGAAACAGGCCCGTTTCCAGTTCCGCTGCTCCTGGGGAAAGCACCTTTGCTTCCTGGTTTCTGTTACACCCCTTCCTGCAGCCCTGTCTCCCAGGGCCAGCTGGCTGAAGAGTTCAAAGAGCAGGACACCAGCATCGGAGAGACCTGGAGCTCAGGAGAGGAGCAGTAAATACTCAGCACATCATAACCGTGGATAATCTAGCAGCTCGTGACAGTGGCTGAGCCCAGAGGGCTGCAGCCATGCTGGATAAATATGCTGTCCCTGACTCTGAGCCGTTCTCTCTGTGCTGGTGTTTGGGAGAAAACAGCCCTTGCCACATGCAAAACTTCAAAAGACATTCCGTTGAGAGGATGAAAAACATACATCTGTTTTAGACAAAGCTTGTGAAAGTTCAAGGATTGCCTATCTGTTGGCTCAAGTGAGTTTCAGTGGCTTACAAAATAAAATAAGAAAAATAAATACAAGTATTCCGGCCTTCTCATTCTACTCAAAGGCACATCTTGTAAGCTTTTCTTCTCCACCTGGAAACAAGAATTGAGAAATATTCAAGAGACACTAGGTAGAGTAGCATTTCAGCAGCCTGAAGACAAACCCTGTGAGTGAGTGCTCTGTTCCAGGAGCTCGCCGAACACCAGGTGGCACTGAAGTAACTACAGTCCCTGGCTGAAATCACATAATAACACAGTAACTCACACGTGTCAGGTGCTTATTATAGTCAGGCATGCTTCTAAATGCTGTCTATATAGAAACTAATTTGTTTATTTTCTTAGGACAAGAAGGGTTAGCAAACCCTTCAGGTTCTGGTTTGTTCTAAGATGGGTTAACCCAGAAACTGTCACAGAAAGGCAGATTCAGCAAAAAGGCAACAGCCAATATATTACGTCGAAGTCCCTGTGGCTTAGTGGTAGAGATTGGACATTGTGCCCTTAGGGGAAAAATGATGAGGTCAGAGCAGACTGAGATAGATCAGGTCTGGCACTTTTGCCTCCAAGCCTGGATTCAAAGATGATCTGATGGGAAGCCAGGCAGACAGTTCAGCCGAGGCATTCATCCATAGGGTCTGGCCCGAAAGGCACCGTTTGGGTTGAGAATCCGGGCACACTGGATCAAAGCCAGAGGCCAGGAGCCGGGGGGAGGAGCCTCAGCCCTGGGCACAAAGTGGCAGGTGCTTTTTCTAGGGCACTGGTGTGTCTGGGCTGCTCTGGGGGAACCCCGTGAAGGGCTCAGGGTCCCCAGCACTGTGTGGGTAGACCGTCCCACGATGTGGTAACTCAAGCCAAGGAGAGGACAAAGCGCAAGAAGGACAGTAGCGGGGAGAAGTTGTGCCAGATTTTAGTGGTTACAAACAAGCATAAGAAGAGGATTGTATCCCATTTTCGACTGGAGAAAAGAAAAAAAGCACCAACTAAAAATTGAGAAGTATATTTTATTAGGTGGACTTGCTGAGGACTTAAGCCCAGAAGGCAGACTTTCAGATCCTTCTGAGGGACGGCTCCGAAGAGGTAGGGGAGGAGCCAAGATACATAGTTTTTGCAACAAAACCTGAGTCGGAACATCAGAAGATTACTGTTAATTAAAGAAAACCAGACATCTCAGGTTAATGAATTTAGCGTTTTTCTATGGATGGGAAGATACAAGAGTCTGGGCTCATTGAAATCCTTTGATAGTCCCCTTAACCATCAAGCCGCGGAAGGCTCTCCTAGACTGTGATTCAGTCTTCTTTTCTATCAGTTCTGGGATTCTGACTCTTAATAGCACTGACTTTGGGAATCCCTTTCTTATAATTACTGGGGGGTTTTGGTTGTTTAAACCCTGCTTGGCTTGTACCAATAGGCACTAATGCCAAGCATTTACCACTAAGCTTGCAGGCTTGTCAAAGAAATGGCAGTGCCAAGAGTTTGCAAGTTACTACCTGTAACCCATGTGTACAGTGGGTGTTTGGTGTCTTGTGGCATCCTTTAGTTCCTCTTTCCCTAAATCTAAGTAAACAGTTGGTGAACTTCTTCCGTTCAGGGCCCTATAGTGAACATTGTAGGCTTTGCTGGCAACACCCAATTCTGCAGTGTAGTGGGAAGCAACCGAAAGACAGTGAAACAAATAGAGGTGCTCCAGGAAAACTTTATTCACAAAACAGGCAGCAGTCGGATTGACCTGGGGTCCCCAACTGCTGACCCAACATATAAGTAAATAAACAGACAAACAAACAGGAAAATAGCTTCCGTACTCTCCACAAGCAATTTTTTAAATTTCTGCTTGTCTTTTCCTTAAGGATGGGGAACAGGAAGAACCATTTTGCCTGCGTGGAAGTGTAAGTCGCCATCCTTTCCTTCTGTCTTCCATTCGTAACTCTGGAAGCTAGTGGCCTCAAACTAAACTTCATGCCTGCTTTTAAGATGCAGAAGGGGCTGGAGGGTGTTACTCTAGGTTTTCTTTAAAGAGAGGGGCCCTTTTTGCTGTTCTCTGCACATAGCCTCTGGGAAGAGTTGAAGAACTTCTCTTAGAGGGTCGTTATTCTAACAGTGACCAACCGAAGCCTTTGTCCTTTGACCTTCTGGGCGACCTAGCCCCAGAAAGGGTTAATGAATCAAAGACAAGGCAAATATCATCTCTGAGAAAAACACTGAAACAGAACTCGAGTGAAAACCTAGAAGAGAGTCATCCCGCCCAAAATCAAGTCCAAAGGTTAGACGTGTTTGTCTTCCTCGCGTAAGGAATGAAGGTACTCAGCCCAACGGGCAGAACTGGATTAACTCTAAATTCTCTTCTGCATTTAGCACACTCACCACCTGTCACTGTTTGAATCATGTTCTCCCAAAAGATATGCCGAAATCCTAACCCCTGGTACTTGTGAATGTGACCTTGTCTGGGAAAAGGGCTTTGCGGATGTAATCAAGGTAAATCGAGGTTGTTGGGGCACGCTCCAATCCCACATGACTGGTGTTTTTATAAGAAGACGGAAGCTGGACACAGACACACACACACAGAGGAGAACGCCGTGGGAAGACACAGAGGCAGGCGGGGAGACGACGGCCGTGTGACAAGTGCTGCAGAGACCGGAGTGATGTCACTACAAGCCAAGAAGTGCCAAGGACGGCTGGGAACTTGCAGAAGCTGGGAGGGAAGTGTGGAGCTGACAGTCCCTCAGAGTCCTCGGGACGGAACCGACCTTGCTGGCACCTTGACTGTGGACGCCTAGCCTCCAGAATTGTGAAAGAATACATTTCGGTAGTTTGAAGGCCCCCAATTTGTGGTAAATTGTTATGACAGGCCTAGAAAACTCATACACCACCCAGGCCGATGTGAGATAATCCTCAGATAAATCCTACACAGTGTTCCTCTCTGCCCACACTTGTTAACCGTCCCTGTCTTCCTCCTTGGAGACCTCAGGAATGGAATGAATTTAATAATCTCATCATCAAATGCACAGGCGGCCTTCTCGTGTAATTTTGAATTATCTTTCAGATGATCTGGGACTTTTCAAGTCAAATGGAAGTGAGCGTTTCAACACTCTCCCTCCCTTTGTTGTGTGGATTCAGAGCCCTGCCGAAGGCAGTTTGGCCACCAGTCAGCCACTGAGAGTCAGACTGCAAATCCTGTCACGTCAGCCGCTGTCCTGCTGTACTGGCAGCGTCTTTGGCTGCCCCGAACTCATGGGACACAACAAAGCGGTGTATTGTCTGCACGCTTCTGATCATAAGGCTCGTGTTCCCATGACTCCTATTGTCTTGGTCTCAGCCTGTCAATGGGGAGCTCTCTGGGGTCTTGTCTTCCTGGAGAGCTTTCCCTCTAATTTGATCGGTGTTTGAGGACACGGATACAAAGAGCACCGTGCACCTGGGGTGGCAGGTTCGCACCCAAGTCGTCTGCAGTGTGGCCCTGTTCCCGTGGGCCCGCCGGATTCCAGGGAAGGACATTTCCCAGGGAGAACTGTAATAGCCACTGACACTTCCTGGGTGACTCCCATGTGCCAAGCGGTCCTCTTGGCGCGGACCGCAGATGACCCTTTCCGTCCTCCCAGGCACCCTGTGAGGCAGCTCAGGGAACTGAATGACCTCCGTGATGAGTGAAACTTGCTGGTCACAGGCTGGTGACGGTCAGAGCTGAGATGGTGAGCCCGGGGTGGCTGGTTGCAAAGTCTTATCGTCAACAGTTACTCCGTTGGCTTTCTACTTGGGAAATACCCCATCCTGGATCTGAAGGTTGTAATGTTTTCCTCCCTGAAAAATTGGCATTTTTATGTCCTTTTCAGCTAATGCAAAAATTGGGGTCTGCGTGCTGGTCCAAGGTTGCAGGATCATCTCTGCAGGAGGAGGGCAGAGGCTGGATGGCCCCGGGAGTTCAGCTCGAGGTCTTCATAATTGGATGATGTTACAGATTCCTCTCGATCTTGGAATGATGAAGGCCACGTGGGCACCATTTTGAAGTTACAGTTCCTCCAACGAGGCCCGCTTGCCAGATATACCACAACTTTCTCAGAATTAAATGTTTTATTTTTAAAAATCATGTTGTTATACAATATAACTAGTGCTAGTGACTGTTTGCAGGTCTGCTTGCTTCTTTATAGAACACACATTTGCTGGGTGGGGGGTGTCCGAGCCCCAGGAAAGAGAGGGCCAGAGTCCAGCATCTTTGTGGGGAGCTCCTGCAGGCCGGCAGCTCCTCCTTTCGCCGTGGTCGAGAGAGAAGAGGCTTAAGGGAAAGGATAGGTCAGAAATGCTTCTAGGGCCAGGGTTCATCCCATGGGCCCCAACACCCCCTGTCAGTAAAAAAACCAAGCAAAACATTTTGTATTAACTTGGAAAGTAGAGTCCTGGGTCTGTCACCTTCCTGAACTCAGACACTGAAGCAGGATGTGGGACTGTTTTGGGTTGTGGGACCAGCCTGTGTAGTCTACTATGTCCGCACCTTCGGCATCTGACCTTCAGGTGTTGAGTGAGACGAACGACTGCCCCCTTAGTTTTCACACACCCTCCAGGTGGTACAAGGGCTGTGAGGCGCCATCTGTTGACCACTGGGGGAGGCCTCCCTTAGTCCCAGAGCTGCTCTCCTCCCCTTGTCCTGTCTGTGTCCCTCCTCCTCTGTCCCGCTGCCACCTTCCCCTTCATCTTGTTCCCTTACATTCTCCCCACTGTCCCTCCTATCCCCATCGCCTCCCCTTCATCAGGAGGAGGTGATTCCCCCCATCGTAGAGCTGAGGCCTTCTTACCTCCCGTGGAGAACCGATCTCGTAAGACAGCCTCCTGCAGTCTTCCCAGCCCAGAGCCTCCTGACACCGCTTTCTCGCTCTTTCCCTCCCTCTCTGTCTCACTTTTTTTTTCAGTCCTCAAATTTTGATGTGTAATTTGAATGGTAAAGGTCAGAAAATACTGTCTGAGGAACACTGGTATCAGAGTCTTTACCCTTTAGTATAGTTTTTTTTAACATTTTTTATTGATTTATAATCATTTTACAATGTTGTGTCAAATTCCAGTGTTCAGCACAATTTTTCAGTCATTCATGGACATATACACACTCATTGTCACATTTTTTTCTCTGTGATTTATCATAACATTTTGTGTATATTTCCCTGTGCTATACAGTGTAATCTTGTTTATCTATTCTACAATTTTGAAATCCCAGTCTATCCCTTCCCACCCTCTACCCCTTTAGTATAGTTTTAATATAGACACTTAAGCACCAAACAAGGGCTGAAATACATGGCTTACTTACTGTATGACCGGCGCTGTGCCATGTGCTTTCATATACAGCACGTTACATATGATTTCCATGTTAACCCTATTTTACAGAAAAGGACCACGACGTTAGGAAATTAAATGATAGGCCAAGCTCGCAGCGCTGGAACATACTGGCTTCCTGGTGCAGGATGAGAAACCTGGGCAGTGCTTTCTCCTTTACCATTTTAGAGGGTTTTTTTTTTTTTCCTTCCAGTTGAATATTGAAGAGAATGAACTTTCCTGATAAGCATCTGCAATTAGAATTAATATATCCTTATCTGGATGGCTATTAAAATAATTTGTTAGAAAGCATCACTATCCTTCCTGTGTGGTGCTCGGAGCACCACGCGTGTATAGGAATGTGAGAGCTGGAGTCCAGGCCGGACTCTGCCCTGTGGATCTTGGGCCTGTGGCTACATCTTCCTCATTCCTCTGCAAGTCTGGGGCAGTAACGTGAACCTCAGCTTACCCTGGAAAGACCTCAGGAGGCCAGAGAGAACAGATGTGCAAGGCTTCAGAAGAAAGGTGCCGTGGAATGCTGAGGAATCAAATATTTTTATTGCTCTGATCAATCTTTTCTTCTCATACGTAGCAGTCAATTCATACGAGCCACAGGCAGCTCAGTGTAGAAACAGCACGACCTGGATTAATTTGTAGCATGCCCTGGTGTTTGCACATACATGATCTAATTTAATCTTTACAATTGTCCTATGGGGTAGGCAGGATGGTTATGATTTATTGCCATCTTTCCAGAAACTGAGGCCCAAACCATTGGTTAGCAAACACTGGCTCTAGGAATAAAATGCCAGGTTTCCAATGCTCAGTTTAGACGCGTTTTCAAAGACAATAGAAGAGGCAGGTAGGGGACAACCTTGCTAAATTGCTCAACAAAATTCAAAAGAGGCAAGAGTATAGATGTCATCACACTCTGAACATCATAGTACATGATCCACAGAAACACTGCATTTCTAAATCTTTTTAAAAATTCAGCTGGAAGTTTGCCTCTTTTGCCTTGACCCCGGCCGACAGAGCTTGCCTCTCCCGCAGCAATCCCACTCTGCACCTGCCCTGGGGTCCCCCGTGTTGCATCACCCGGCAATCACTTGTTTACCCATCTGTCTCCCAGCCTCTCCTCCCCGACTCCATGCCCCCCGCTTCCGGGACCCAAGACAAGGTCTGGTCAGCTTGGGTCTCCAGCATCTAGCGAGTTCCTAGACATAACAAAAGCTCAAGAAGTATTGTTACATTTTTCTTTCTCACAAAAGGAAAACTTGTTTTGACTGCGTAAAAGTTAGAGGCATTGAAACAGTAAAGGAGACCCTAAAGAAAATAAAGGTTAAACAGAAATTGAAAAATAAGAAACAAATGCAAAATCTCAAAGCCTCTAAAGTGATCAGTGGATTGGTGATAATAAAAATAATATAATATTACGTTTAGCTAGGGGTGGCGGCATCATTTGGGTTTGTGTGTCTGCACATGCACATGTCTGTGCTGTTTTTAAAAATTATCACAATTTTTTTGGCAAATAGGAACATACTTCCACAGATTTCTAATAACAGCTCCTAGGATATAGAAATGATCTTTATTCTTTTGAATGCCTCCACCTGACCATGTGAGAATTCAATGATGGCTTCAGTAATAATACACCTTTTATTTCAAGCAAAATACAATATTTATACGATCTGAGTCCACTCCAGTGGAAATAATATGTGCATGAGAATTACGTAACAATCACCTATATTTGAGAAACACTGCCTTAGGAACTGTAATTGTATCAGACCTCCATAGGAGCAAATGTAGCATCAGGTAAATAATAGTAGTTAAACTAAAACAGATCAATCAAAACGACTTTTAAAGATTAGAGAAGGCAGACAGATCTCCTGTGGCCGTGGCTGTGCACGGGTCCGGTGCTTTGAAAGCTGAATCAGACCTGCATGTGACCCTGGATTCCAGAGTCCTTAACCCTCCTCCTCCTTCAGGGACTTGACCCAGGGGATGCCGGGATTCTGTCTGACCTCTGCCCAGGGCTGCTGTTGAATAGAAGGGCTTTAATTCCCTGGTGCTGTTGGACGGATCAGCCCAACTTAGTGCCTTAGAACAACACACACTGATCCTAGTTCTGTAGGCTAGAGATCTGGGTTTGCTCACTGGCCTCTGCTCCAGTTTTACAAGCTGCATCAAAGCACTGAGGGGATGGGCTCATACAGAGAGGCTCATAACAGGCTCATTCAGGTTGTTGGCAAAACCCAGTTCTTTGCAGCACTGAGGTCCTTGTTTCCTTGCCAGCTGTCAGCTGGGGGCTGCCGGTAGCTTCCAGAGCCCCCTCTCTGTGCTCGGACACCCCCATCTCAGAGCCAGCAGTAGTGTAAGGAGTCCATCTCTCACTTGGAAGTTCACTGACTTCCTCTTCTGCTGGGTCTCTCTGGCTCCAGCTGGAGAAATGTCTCTGGTTTTAAAGGCTCAAGTAATTAGACTGGGTCCACCTGGTTAGTCCAGGCTAGTCTCTCCACCTTAAGATCCATAACCTTAATTACATCTATGAAGTCCCTTTTGCCATGTGATGTAGTAGACGGACAGGATCCAGTCGTCAGGGTGTGGGCATTAATCAGCCCACCTCAGGGCTGCTTGAGAAAACTGGAAATTAAACTTTGCTTCAGCCAGCCTTTGTCTGCTGTGGCCATTGTCTTTCCTTAGCTTTTTGAACTTTCTTTTACTTGACAAAGATGCCAGCTAGCTCTCTTGAGCTTTTTTCTCATGGAAGATCATCTATCCAGCTTTCAAAGCTGGGAAGTCATTGGTTGTAGTTCTCCAGATCTTTAGCCGTCTTCCAGATAGAGTCGTGCCTTCAATTCATGCTGCCGCTGCTCTAAAGAGGTCAGTTACCTCCCTGATCAATTTTCTGCAAAGTTTCATTGCATGTTTTTGACATAGTGCAGGCAGCATTTCAAGTTTCAGCTGAAGTTCTTGAATCTCACCTTTAGGTTGTGAATTTTTAGATTTAAAGAAAATTTTTTTAGTTTTATTTATTTTTGGGGGGAGATCGTTAGGTCTATTTACTTACTATTATTAATTTTTTTTTTGGATGGAGGAACTGGGGATTGAACCCAGGACCTAGTGCACGCTAAGCATGCACTCTACCACTTGAGCTATACCCTCCCACAAATTTTTAGATCTCAAAGGTACTTGTTCACTTTGGAAACTTTTCATTTGACCTCTAAGCGCTTTTCACTGAAATAACTTAAAATAATCCCTGTTTTTCTCTTTCAAACCCTTTTAAGGAAACATTTAAGTTGGCAGCATTGATGAGTGTCTTCAGACTGACTTCTGACCGACAGTTTAAGCTGCCATGTCCGGTTCACTTTTTCTGCCTAATTCGAAGTTACTGTCATCCCTGTAATCTTCTCTAAAGAGAACAGGCAAAAATTTGTCATCCTCAGTGTAGTTTCAGTCGGAGATTTTGGCTGGCTCCCTTCATCATTCATAGCCTGTTTCATTTGTACAGTTTGAGTTTTCCAGTGTTTTTTTTTCCCGGTTCTTCAATCCGCACACTCTTTCCATTGAACAGGTTTAGGCTTTCCTGAAGGTGAGTGTTTTGTTTTTTTATCCAAACCGTCTATAATTTTCTTTTCTTTTTAAATGATTTCTTTATTTTCTTTCCACTTTATCTTTTTTTTTTTAATTCATTTATTTTTCAACAGAGGTACTGGGCATTGAACCCAGGACCTCATGCATGCTAAGCACACGCTCTATTGTTTTCTTCCAAAGTTGTTCTACATGCTTCTGAGAGGCCTTTAAGATATTTTTGGCGTGAGTTACTAGGCGCTAAGGCATTAATGCATCTTCTGGGGACTGTGCGTCTGTCCTTGAAGGTGAGCGAACATCACTCCATGAAATGAAAGATCAGGAGGCTCGTTTTTCTGTTATTTGTCAGGAAGGGCTACTGTATCCTCAAGTGAAGAGAGGGACGTGTTCAGATTTTTGTCAAGTGCTTGTGACATCAGAGGACTGACCTCGGCTGGAGGCGACTCAGGTCCTTCTTGGCCCTTTGGCTCACTCTCTTTCCCTCCTTAAAGCACATGGGCTCGTTTTTAAGAAATTCACTTTTGTTGAAGCATAGTTGATTTACAGTGTTGTGTCATGGCTCTTTATTGTAAAGAGCAGATACCAGAATCATTGGGAAACTCGAAGAGAACGGGGAACTGTGCCCAGAACTCCAAGAACACAGACAGAGCCCCACACAGCAGTTCCGGGACTGCTGGAAAGACGTTTTTGCGGCTGTCAGCAGGCCCTCTGTGGCTCCAGGGAATACGGCAGCCCTGCCTCTGGGTGCCAGTGTCCTGTGACCACAGCTGCTGGCATGGAACCCCGCAGAGTTCTGGTTCAGACAGGTGCCTGATACCCAGGGCGGGCCATGAGTGTGGCCGGGAGACCGGGAGGCCAGGTTCCGTAAAACAGGGCTTCTAACTTTACTCTGCTCGAGCGAAGAGAAAATACATAAAGAGAAAGTGAAATGAGTTGTCTGGTGCATGGGGAATGGTGGAAAAGCCAGCCGGAGAGGCACTGGCCTCTGTAGGCTCCATCTGGCAAGGCTACAGCAAAATCCTTGCAGCGAAGTCCTACAGCAAACCTGGGAGGCGTGAAAGCAGTGCCGTGTCGTAACCCCAGGAGCATGTCAGGGCACGGTGGTGACATGCCGCAGCAGGGGGCTCCCGTGCCTCCATCCCTGGGTCCCTGGGCGAGGCGCACTCTTCTCCTGAGTTGAAGTCGCCGCCTACAGCCAGAACCCCGATCTACCTCTGGATGCCGCAGGGCCCTCTCACCCCTGAGGACATCTTCTCTCCTCTGGGTTTGGCCAGTGATGGCAGGGACAGGGGACTGAAGGGCTTCACCAAAGGCACTGACATACTGAGCTGCATTTCAGCTGGGAGAATTTGGGAGAAATCAAGGGGAACTGGTGGTGTCTGGATATTTCATGGATTTTTGAGGGAGCGTTTGTCCCCGTTCAATCCAAGCATTCCTGGATGGGGAGACTCTCCTCCAGTGGCCCTGCTGTCTTCAGCACGTGGCTCCCGTGCTTGCCTGGGGACGGTCTCCAGTCCCCGCATCACCTTCAGCGTGCCTCTGAAGAGTGGTCGGGTCCTTCTTTCAGCTGCATTTATCACCTTTTTTTTTTTTCATACCATGTGTCTCATTCCTAGCATCTCTGGAAGACTCAGACCTAGAGCGTTGCTCTCCGTCACCCAGAACTGTGCCCGGAGTCCTGACTTGTCCTGAGTGTCTTTATGTGTGAGTGAAACAAGGGAACCATGGATGCAAGTCTGTCTGGGGTTCTGGAGGGCACGAGGGCTCCCGCTGCAGGTGCCCTGCTCCCAGGAGTCCCGCTGTCTCGGACTCATTCCTGAAGCAGGAAAAGTCATCCGGTGTCAGTGAGTGGATTCCATCCTTCTCAGGCTTCTCTGTGTGGCCAGGAACATGGCTGCCCTCAGGACATAGTTAAAGAAGTGAGCATGACCCATTAACTCGTTTATCTCCCATGGAAGTCAAGGTGATGGAATCGGAATGCAGGCGTGTAGCCACGTGATGAGACAGAGGTGTGTCTCTTTCCTCCATCTTCGCCTCCATCTCCATCTCTTAGTCTGCTCAGGCTGGGGCTCAGACCAGGTGGCTTAAACAACTTTTATTTATTTCTCATAGTTCTCGAGGCTGGGAAGTCCGAGGTCAGGGCTCCAGTGTGGTTGGATTCTGGGTGAAGGCCCTCTTCCTGCTTTACAGACGGCCACCTTCTCGTTTGGGTCCTCACGTGGCGGAGAAGGAGGGCTGACTCTTCCTTTTCTGACAAGGACACTAATCCCATGATGGGGCTCCACCCTCAGGATCTAATTACCTCCAAATACCATCACATTAGGGCTTCGATGTATGAATTTTGAGGGGACACATTCAGTCCATAACAACACAGCTGTATATATATGGATAACTATATATAGGACTAGTTTTAGCATTTAGCTGGCATTTATTTAGTGATAAATATATATAGATCTATCCATATATAAAATATAATAAAACATATATTTAAATTCACATATACACATCATTTGACAGAATACATGTAACCATATAAACATAAATACATTCTATCAAATTACACATAATTATATATGTTAGTATTTAATGTTACATATTATACCTCATATATTATATAGCATAAACACTAAATAAACTCTTACCAGCGAACTGCTGAAACTAGTCCTAACCTGCTTTTGAAGATTTGGCAATAATAGAGAGAAAGTAATTTAATGGGGAAGTAACTGTAGAAATAGTATCAGTCTTCTGAGAAATTCAGAAATAAGTAAGTGAACGTGGAGTAAATTTTGGTTGGATAATTCCTTTCACCTGTGATGTTTCTTCGCGGTGTGGAATTCTTGGTTTGCAGCTAGTCTGGAGAAGCCCTGGTTGTCAGGGCTGGATATGTAACTATGTTCAGCTCTTCTCGGGGTGACGGAAAGTGCTTTGATTGTAGCAGACGCGGGGTAACCATTTACTGATTAAATAAGTGAATGATACTGGGGTAGGAATCTAGCAAGCAGTAAGTCATTGATGGTTTTGTTATTGCGTTCATTCATTCATTCACTCGTGTACTCAACAAGAAGTCCTGATCCCCTGCTGTACACCAGGCACTGTTCTAGACACTGGACGTTCACAGCAGTGATCAAGGCAAAGTCCTCGCTCTGAAGGAACATTGTGGGAGCCCATGATTGGGTTAACAAATTGTAACAGACCCCAGCCACTTGTCTCCTTAAAGAAGAACAAATGTGCTTAGTAAATGCTTTGCAAGCAGGCGCCTGTGCGTCCTGTCTCCTAGCCGTAAAAAGCAGAGACAATGCCTTGCTTGCATAGTTGAGGTTTTAGATAACACTGCTGGTTGCAAAGGAACGACCCAGGCCCTCAGCTATAAATGCTGAGCGTGCCTGCTGTTAATAGTCTTTTATCCCCCAAACTAGGAACTGGCTGGTCTGGTGGTCCACTTTGTAATTAACATATCTAAAGAATGTACCTTGTCGCCCTCTCCTCATATCTTCCCTAAAGATACACTAAGCCTTTGTAGTCACTGTGACTTCTACAGTCTCCATCCCACCCTGTCCTTCCCTAAATTCCTGCATCCCGTCACACAACTTTTTAGTGATTTTTCCTTTGATCGTACACAATAAATGTGGGAGCATTTGAGAGGCTCGTGGAGTTGGCTCCCGACACCCTCTTGCTCTCCTGACTTTTTCCACAGAGTCTCGGCTAATTCATTCCATCTCAGTGGGACTTCTGCCGGCCAGAACCCACAGAACACGTTCTAAAAGGGGTGGCATCCCACCAACAAAGCAGGGAGAGAACACCCAGAAGTGGTCGCTGTGGCGTGGGGACGTGAGCCCAGCGAGAGCCGGCCCCGCAGGGGAGGGGGTCCCCTGGCGGGCGCTGCAGATGCAGAGTTGCAGCCAAGGCCAGGAGCGCGGTGCCGAAGCGCCGACAGGACAGGAGAGAAATACCCCAGCCACTCTCTTCTGCCCTCTGACCTCTCTGACGCCTCTCATCGGACAAGCAGAACCTCTCGGCCCAAGAGTCTGAGTCCGGGTGACGCAGTCCCTGCGGGTCAGCCTCCCAGAGCACAGAGCAGGGCAGAGACAGAGCAGGATCAGAAGCCAAATGTTCTCAGCTCTACCCCATCTGAGCTCCTTGAGTGCAGCTCCAAGCTGGCTTTCCCTTTCTCTTCCCCACAGGACCCAGGGAACAGAACACTTGGCAAGAAGCAAATGCTTATTAATTTAATTGCTCCTTGTAGGATTGGCTCTGTCTGATCTCAGCGTGTGCTTCAGGCATCAGAGTCATCCCATGGGGACTCTGGCTCTTCTCTGTCCCTGGGGAAACATAGCATCTTGTTCACGATGGTTTTACAGCAGCCTGCTTGGTGCAAGTTCAAGACCAGTGAACATTTGCTAAACAAGGATTCTTTTTGCATTCAGAACTTTGTTACTCATATGCAGAATTGTGATAGAATAAAACATTTCTCAACGTCCATCTCTGCAATAGATGGAAAGTTTCATAAAGGTTAAGGAAGAAGACTTAGGGGACAGACTACAACCATTTTAATTTCCTTCTCCCTCTCTCCCTAAGGGGGCCTCTCTTGCGATGGTGATTAAGAATTGATGCATCAGGTGTGGAGAGATAAATTAGGAGTTTGGGACTAACAGATACACACTACTGTATGTAAAGTAGATAAACAACAAGGACCTACTATACAGCACAGGGAACTATATTCAGTATCTTGTAATAACCTATAATAGAAAAGAATCTGAAAGAAAAGTCCATATATGTATAACTGAATCCCTTTGCTGTAAACCTGAAACTAACATTGTAAATCAACTATACTTCAATAACATTTTTTAAAAAGAAGTATACAATTACAAAAAGAATCTTAAAAAGAATGTAACTGAATCACTTTGCTGTACACCTGAAACTAACACAAAAAGAGAAAAGAAGAATCGACGCATGTAATTCTTTCCTCTCGTAGGCTGTACATAATGTGTCCTCTTCCCCCCCAAAACCATCATAGACTGGGAACCTTCTTGTACAGCCGGAATGAGAGGAGTTTAGTCACAGATGTATAATTTACAGTCAATATTGTCTCAGAAGAGGTAAAAATCAAGAAGAGGTTAGAGCATTCTAGAAACAGAGGGACAGGGAGACCCAGGGAGGGACAGGTGAGGGGGGCAATTCTGGTATTAGATGGGTTTCCATGAGATTTATGCAAATCCTCAACGTTTAGCAGAACACATGTCATGTGCGCTGTAGCCCTGTAGGGGCCCTGAACTGAGAAAAGGCTGCAGGCGTTGTCAGGGAAAGAGCAAGGGGTAAGAGGGGAGCTGAGTGCAGGCGAGGGGCTGGGGAGGCGAGCGTGGCTGTGGTGTGAGCAGGTGCCGAGGGGGCGTGCGAGGGGAGGCGGTTTGCCTGGGAAGCGCCTTGCTCAGTGGGCAAGCCGGGAGCGAGAGGAGAGCTGGGGCTTCCAAAACGTGATCATCCATTGTGCAGAGACACTGCTGTAGGGAAACTTTCCTTTTTCCTCCTGGGCTCATGGGAGGACTGCTTTCCCCAACTCCCTTGCGACTGGGTAGGACCACATGCCTACTTCTGGCCAAAGTGATGCAGTGAAGGGACATGAATCGCTTCCACACCTGACCCACCAAAGATACAGCCTGCTCGGTTTCCTCTTCTAATTGAGGGTAAAGGCGTCCCCAAGATGGAAAGAGAATTTCCGAACGTGGAGCCTGTGGTGAGGACCTAAATGGGAGCACAAGGTGAAGACAGCCAGGTGGAGGGCGAAGGTCCTCCGTTTGTATCACTGGACCGTCCCTCCTCTGGGTACATGCTGCGATGGGGGATGGGGCTGGAGGGGGAGAAATGTTTGGTACTGTCATCAAGGTCTTGCTTCTTCCCCTTTGGTATGTCACCCCTTCTGGGCTAAATAACGGTCATCTAAAAGGACCATCTTTTTGAAGATTGCAGTCAATTTACAGCTGTGATGGAGCATCAAGGCGAAGTCTGAATGGGAGATTCTCCAGGATGAGTCAGGCGTTTCCCTGAGAGGGATGAGGGAAGAAGCCACCTGGGGTCTTCAGACTAATCAGAAGCTGCTGTGTCCGTCCAGAGGCTCAGGGAAAGTGCCTCCCCGTCCGCACCACTCCCTAAGGAGCAGGTCTGGTCTGAAGCTGGGTGGAAGGTTGGTGTTACATGGGGAGTAATGCATTCCACACCTACATTCACCGACTGACTGTGAATGTGGCCAGGAGGGAAAGCAAAGAGGCCAACCGAGCAGGGTGTTTCCAGGGGCCGCAGATCGGATCTCCTCTCTCCCTCAAGGCCTGTTCCCTGTCCTGAAGTGGACCTTCTCCTGTGCTTCCACACCACCTTGATGGGAGGGAAGCCGGCAGTTGGGTTTGAAGATCTTTTCACCTCTAGTCTTTCTCCCAAGCTTACCAAGTACAGCATGTGCAAAATGGTTATTCCTTAGACACACAAAGGCATTACTTCAGTGTCATGAAATAATTCCACGTGTGTCGTGAACTAGATTGCTGCTATGTGAATGCAGGAGGGAATGTAACCCCAAAGGGAAGTTCAAAGAAAACCTGAAGGAACTCTGGGGCCCCTGAATCAGATCCTCAAAACTGGGCTTTTGTTTCTGTTTGGAGGCCAATCCAATCTCTTTACGTGGTCATGTGGCTTGGAGACGTTTAAGAAAAAGTATCACTGACATTTAGAATTTTCTAGAAATAATGAAGATGGCCTCAAGTGACTAACTCAGGCCGGAGGCTCAGCATCGCAGGCTGGCTACGTTTCATTTGCTCATTTGGACGCTGAGGTGAAGAGGGAGACCGTGAGGGTTGGTCTGTACAGCAACACAGTTTCAGGTTCTAAAAAGTGGTTTCATGGCAAACGATGACCCCGACTCTGTACCAGGTTGGCTGTGGTCAGGGTGGAACCGAGACCAGAGACCACACCTGATCTACACGCCTTCTCTGTCATCAGGACCGAGAGGCAGACCGAGGCTTTTGTCTGAGTTACAAAGCAAGTCACTATGGATGTTTTATACTTTTTTTCCCATTAATCTTCAAGTTATTAGAACAGCTTTTCAATTATTTGTCATTTCTTTTTTTGTTGGGTTTTGTTGAGGTGAGTCATCATGAAAACTCAATAGAGAGGGAAAAAAAGCCCGCGAACCCCACCCTACCAACCATCCCAGAAAAGACACTTCAGAACTGCCCACATTCGATCCCTAAGTCCTTCCTGAATACAGCTTTATTGATGGTGAGGAGGTTACAAACACGACATTTCTTTTAGTTTGTTGTTGCTTCCGTAGTGCAAGAATGTTTAAAGCAACCAAAGAACTAGCCAAAATTTGCTGAATAAATACGGAGATTTTTAAGGAGTATTCAAGACAGGGATTTTATTTCAAATACCCCGAGAGGGACATTTAAATGGTCTTTACCCTCGGAATGTGCTGGAGGGTACATCGTGAATATTTGAGAATCTTTAGTTCTCATAATTACCATGGAGGAGTGTTCAGGAACCTAGCTGTTGTTTTTGAAGTAAGAGAAGAAATACTGAAAAATCAGTCGTTTGAATGCCGCCATGTGCTAGAGAGACTGTCCATCAGTTACTGGGGTAGATGGGGTCGTAGCTCCTTCAGAGAAGACTCGTTCGGAGGAGAATTCAGAAGCATCATCAGAGTAGATTACATAAATTCATTTCTTTGTAACTCGGGGAAAATAGTAATTAAATGAAATGATTTTTTACTTAGTCACTCGGATGAATTCTGAAGATATTTGGCCAGGAGAACCAGCCAAAAAAAAAAAAAATGAACCTATCAAAATTTACATATTTCCAGGCAAACCTCTATTTACACACCTGTTTGTACAATGCACTTCCTATAACTGCTGCTCTGCCTTAGATTACAGTACCATCCAGCACATCCTCACATCCTTATTGCCTCAGTCATACCTGCTCGCTCATAACACCCGGCTGCCATCTGATCCTTGTTTAGAATTATATTCATCTGCACCAGCAATGACCTTCGATTCATAACCATTCTTACAACATGGGAAGTAAAACTAAAACGCTACCAGCGCCACTAAAAGCAACTAGTTAGTGCATTAGGGATGATAACTTGGCACCAAGGGCCTAACTGAAAACGGACAGACTACATGACAGTCCGGCTACCTGGACACTTTCACACCAGGTCTCTGGCCCTTTCAGAGAAAAAGAGCTTGAGTTTTATTATTCTGCTGGGTCACATGTTATTTCTTGGATACGCTGAACCTGTATTTTTATTTAATCACAGGACTCTGGTCTTACAAAAATAACAAGCCCTTTTCTTTGAGAAAAATACAAGGAGGTACAGGGTTGGATCCTAAGACTTGGGACTGTGACTGAATGTAAACTTAAAACGTAATAAAAAAAACGAAGTAAGTTTTTTCAGCTGGAAAACATGGAGAAATCGCCACATTTTCCAGGAACAACTGCTTCAACAGCGGGGTCAAAGAGTGCATTTCACTTCCTTGTGGAAGATTACAGACATGACTTTGATTCCGGATCTTTTCATGTCTTTCAGTTATTTGTGCAGGATGTTCCAGGATGAAAATCTTTCACCAACCCTTAGGTTCCATGATCCCTACCAATCTGTCATTTGAGAAATTCTGAAATTCCAAATTCATGTTGGTCTTGGTTTATTGACCTAACTGTTGAAGCAGGAGATGTAACAGCAGTGCTCCCGGGAACCTGGGTAGCCCAGATATTTGCTCTGAGACTTCAGATAACCCATGTAGAACATACAGTAAACGGTCATTTCGAATGATTTACCTAGATCTAACACATCTCCAGGTTCACCTCCAGAAAGCCGCTGCCAAGTTTTTGCACACCGTATTTTAGCAAACTCTGATGGATGAAAAATTCTCTCATTTCAGCATCGTTCCTCCTTCGTCCATGATAAAATGTAACAACGGATGAATTTTTATTTCATTCCAGCCTTAGGTCCTCTACTTCACAAGACTTCTAGGATCTCAACGGGAGACGCAGCTATGGGTGAGCATCAAGAAATTATGTCTATCTGCCCACGTATGATCAGTAACCCATAATACATCACTTTTTTTCTCTTGCAATTAACAATATGCTATCGGCTTCTCAATTGTATGAAAATATGTATTTGTACCAGACTAAAAGATGTCACGATCACCCTCATGTAGGCTTTGGAAGTCGTGGCCAAAATAACTTATTAAAAACGAGAAGTTAATTTTACTGGTGGTGCTGCAGGGAGAAAGTCTACGTTAGGTCGTACATTGGTGACTTGAGAGCTCAGTGATGTAACTTGCTCCACAAACTAGTTTCTCATGCAGCTTTATTTTTCGGCCTGGGCCAATAAAGAATCAAGAAACAGATCTGCTCTGCACTTGGAGAGGCTCCTCATGCCTTGCATGGGGTGAGGAACCAGCCCAGAGGTTTTACATTAATAACGTCTTGTTCTCAACCCACAGTGTTCTAGCCTTTCCCTGGGTGTTACCATTAAATACCCAGAGATAGAACTTTTCATAAGGGGCAATGATATAAAATTGTTCCACAAAGTGTACTATATGAACCACTTTTCACAGTTCAAATGAAATATTTTAAATATAAATATTGTAACTCCAGCAATGACCTATCTATACAAGGTGGGAGAGGATGGGATGAATGAAAACCCAGTTATATTGCCACGGGTCTCATCTGTAACCATTTAAATAGTTGGTTTTTCAAAATCTGCTTGCACATAACCCATGATTATAGGCCCTTCCTCTCCAAAACAAATAAACTATCAAAGAATAAAAAGATAAATTATAAGAAAGGAAAATATGTATAATTTACTACCATCAATCACTCCCCTTGCTCAAAAACTTGGCAAACATACAGGAAAAAGGATATAGAGTGGATACACTTTAATTTGCAAAGCTAATTGGGAGCAGATGAAATTTAAAAATATATAATAGAATGGGTATATATGATCC